>NC_069122.1:4436847-4799768 GCF_026914265.1 Mya arenaria
TAGACATTGACAGGATTAGACAAACTGGCCCATACATTGTATACTTTGATGATTAGGAGAAACTGGCTGTACATTGTAGACTTTGAAGGGTAGGGGAAACTGGCCGTACATTGTAGACATTGATGGTTGGGAGAAATTTACCGTCCGTTGTAGACATTGAAGGTTAGGAGAAACTGGCCGTACATTGTATACATTGATGATTAGGAGAAACTGGCCGTACATTGTAGACATTGAAGGTCAGGAGAAACTGGCCGTACATTGAAGTCATTGATGGTCACGAGAAACTGGCTGTACATTGTAGACATTGAAGGTTAGGATAAACTGGCCGTACATTGTAGACATTGATGGTCAGGGGAAACTGGCCGTACATTGTAGACATTGAATGACAGGAGAAACTGGCCGTACATTGTAGACATTGATGGTCAGGAGAAACTGGCCGTACATTGTAGACATTGATGGTCAGGGGAAACTGGCCGTACATTGTAGACATTTATGGTCAGGGGAAACTGGCCGTACATTGTAAATATTGAAGGTTAGGAGTAACTGACCGTACATTGTAAATATTGAAGGTTAGGGGAAACTGGCCGTACATTGTAAATATTGAAGGATAGGGGAAACTGGCTGTACATGGTAAATATTGAAGGTCAGGAGAAACTGGCCGTACATTGTAAATATTGATGGTGAGGGGAAACTGGCCGTACATTGTAAATATTGAAGGTTAGGAGTAACTGACCGTACATTGTAAATATTGAAGGTTAGGAGAAACTGGCCGTACATTGTAGACATTGAATGTTATGAGAAACTGGCCGTACATTGTAGACATTGAAGGGTAGGAGAAACTGGCCGTACATTGTAGACATTGATGGTCAGGAGAATCTGGCCGTACATCGTAGACATTGAAGGGTAGGAGAAACTGGCCGTACATTGAAGACATTGATGGTCAGGAGAAACTGGCCGTACATTGTAGACATTGATGGTCAGGGGAAACTGGCCGTACATTGTAGACATGGAATGACAGGAGAAACTGGCCGTACATTGTAGACATTGATGGTCAGGAGAAACTGGCCGTACATTGTAGACATTGATGGTCAGGGGAAACTGGCCGTTCATTGTAGACATTGATGGTCAGGGGAAACTGGCCGTACATTGTAGACATTTATGGTCAGGGGAAACTGGCCGTACATTGTAGACATTGATGGTCAGGAGAAACTGGCCGTACATTGTAGACATTGATGGTCAGGGGAAACTGGCCGTACATTGTAGACATTGATGGTCAGGAGAAACTGGCCGTACATTGTAGACATTGATGGTTGGGAGAAACTGGCCGTACATTGTAGACATTGAAGGTTAGGAGAAACTGGCCGTACATTGTAGACATTGAAGTTTAGGAGAAACAGGCCATACATTATAGACATTCAAGGTTAGGAGAAACTGGCCGTACATTGTAGACATTGATGGTTGGGAGAAACTGGCCGTACATTGTAGACATTGATGGTTGGGAGAAACTGGCCGTACATTGTAGACATTGATGGTCAGGAGAAACTGGCCGTACATTGTAGACATTGATGGTCAGGAGAAACTGGCCGTACATTGTAGACATTGATGGTCAGGGGAAACTGGCCGTACATTGTAGACATGGAATGACAGGAGAAACTGGCCGTACATTGTAGACATTGATGGTCATGAGAAACTGGCCGTACATTGTAGACATTGATGGTCAGGGGAAACTGGCTGTACATTGTAAATATTGAAGGTCATGAGAATCTGGCCGTACATTGTAGACATTGAAGGGTAGGAGAAACTGGCCGTACATTGTAGATATTGAAGGTTAGGAGAAACTGGCCGTACATTGTAGACATTGATGGTTGGGAGAAACTGGCCGTACATTGTAGACATTGAAGGTTAGGAGAAACTGGCCGTACATTGTAGACATTGAAGGTTAGGAGAAACTGGCCGTACATTGTAGACATTGAAGGTTAGGAGAAACTGGCCGTACATTGTAGACATTGATGGTTAGGAGAAACTGGCCGTACATTGTAGACATTGATGGTTGGGAGAAACTGGCCGTACATTGTAGACATTGATGGTCAGGAGAAACTGGCCGTACATTGTAGACATTGAAGGTTAGGAGAAACTGGCCGTACATTGTAGACATTGATGGTTGGGAGAAACTGGCCGTACATTGTAGACATTGAAGGTTAGGAGAAACTGGCCGTACATTGTAGACATTGAAGGTTAGGAGAAACTGGCCGTACATTGTAAATATTGAAGGTTGGGAGAAACTGGCCGTACATTGTAAATATTGAAGGTTGGGAGAAACTGGCCGTACATTGTAGACATTGAAGGTTAGGAGAAACTGGCCGTACATTGTAGACATTGAAGGGTAGGAGAAACTGGCCGTACATGGTAAATATTGAAGGTTGGGAGAAACTGGCCGTACATTGTAAATATTGAAGGTTGGGAGAAACTGGCCGTACATTGTAGACATTGAAGGTTAGGAGAAACTGGCTGTACATTGTAGACATTGAAGGTTAAGAGGAACTGGCCGTACATTGTAGACATTGATGGTTGGGAGAAACTGGCGGTACATTGTAGACATTGATGGTTGGGAGAAACTGGCCGTGCATTGTAAACATTGAAGGTTAGGAGGAACTGGCCGTACATTGTAGACATCGATGGTTGGGAAAAACTGGCTGTACATTGTAGACATTGAAGGTTAAGAGGAACTGGCCGTACATTGTAGACATTGATGGTTGGGAGAAACTGGCCGTACATTGTAGACATTGATGGTTGGGAGAAACTGGCCGTACATTGTAGACATTGAAGGTTAGGAGGAACTGGCCGTACATTGTAGACATTGATGGTTGGGAGAAACTGGCCGTACATTGTAGACATTGAAGGTTGGGAGAAACTGGCCGTACATTGTAGACATTGAAGGTTAGGAGAAACTGGCCGTACATTGTAGACATTGAAGGTTGGGAGAAACTGGCCGTACATTGTAGACATTGATGGTTGGGAGAAACTGGCCGTACATTGTAGACATTGATGGTTGGGAGAAACTGGCCGTACATTGTAGACATTGATGGTTGGGAGAAACTGGCCGTACATTGTAGACATTGATGGTTGGGAGAAACTGGCCGTGCATTGTAAACATTGAAGGTTAGGAGGAACTGGCCGTACATTGTAGACATTGATGGTTGGGAGAAACTGGCCGTACATTGTAGACATTGAAGGTTGGGAGAAACTGGCCGTACATTGTAGATATTGAAGGTTAGGGGAAGATGGCCGGATATTGTAAATGTTGAAGGTTGGGAAAACCGGCCGTTTATATATATTTAATGCAGAAAAACAATATGATTACATGTACAGACATATATAAATGCTAGATAAATAAAGTATCTGTGCTGTTTAATGTCAATTCTTAAAAAGCGATTAATTATTGAAAGTTTGTTACTGCGGTTTTCACATGTTCTGTGCAATTACCTATTTAATAGTATGAATCTTGCGTTTATAGGTTAAATCATTGGGTAAAAACAAAATGAAATCGAACGTATTCGAACCATTTTTAGAAGTATTTATCATCATGCAAGGTCTGTTTTGTTCACAAATGACACTTTCTGTGCAAAACACGTACAACATTCGATTAATGTGTCTGATAAATAAATAAAGTGATTATGTTAACCTCCGTACACTTAGCATACTGTAGCACCCCCAACGTTCATATACAAAACCCGGAGTAATGTCATAACTGAAGCTCAGAATGAAAACGTTTTCGCGAACATTTCACTGAATGCAACAGTCTCTACAAACTCTTCGATGCTGTATTTGCCATCTGAATCAAACTCGAGCTCTTCTACAATGATTTTTGCCTGCTCCTTGTCAAAACCCTGGGCGTCCAAGCCTGATTCTAATTCTTCTTTGGATAGGGAACCACTATTGTCCTTGTCCATGGCCTTGAATTGCTGCTTCAGAGACGAGCTGAAAATAGTATGTTTAGAATAATTATACAATGGAACCTACAGGGACAAGTCAAGCAGCTTATAAAACATCTTGAGTCATTCCCAAACTTTCCCAAACAAGTATTTTTCCTGATTGAAATATCTCACTGGTTATTTTATTTACTTACTTAATACTATATAAATTACTTTATTTTGATAGATACTGTTGAAACACATACTTTGATTTTACAAATCAGATATTCTGTTCTTTTAATTTGTCTATGACTATTTTAAGAAGTTAACTAAATTTAAGACAATACTTAAGATGTTTTATGAATTCCGACTCAGAATTGCTACAAAAAGAGACAACTATACGTCACAATTCAGCTTAGACAGACAACGCATGCATCAACTCATAGATATTGACGAATAAATGTTCCGGTTACAGTTACAGCTTTAAAAATGGTAAGCGAAAGGGTTTTAACTTGTATATAGAAACTGAACCTCAAATGTATCTCAACAATTATAACAAAACGTCTGATATTATTACACCAGATGGTGCTTCCCTTACAATGTCGGTAATTTCCGCGAGTTTCTTAAAATAAGCCATCGTAACAACTCGGCCGTCTCCGGAAAAATATTGGATAAATGAACGAGGTGTTCCGATTGGCTAATTTTGTCGATAGTTTTTGTCTACTTTCCGAGCTTGCACGCTCTAACGAAGAGCTTGCTTACATCTACTGTTCGGAATTGTTCATCGATTACACCTATTTTAAGCAAATTTAAAAACACATATCATTTTGAGATAAGGCTTTAAATAAACTGAATTGAATATAGCATCAAATAACTATAATGTAATAAGACAAGGTGTACATGTAAGAAAGCAAGATGTACAAGTCAGAATGCAAAACGTATTCGTCAGAATGCAAGATGTACAAGTCAGAAAGCAAGATGTACAAGTCAGAATGCAAAACGTATTCGTCAGAATGCAAGATGTACAAGTCACAAAGCAAGATGTACAAGTCAGAAAGCAAGATGTACAAGTCAGAATGCAAAACGTATTCGTCAGAATGCAAGATGTACAAGTCAGAAAGCAAGATGTACAAGTCAGAATGCAAAACGTATTCGTCAGAATGCAAGATGTACAAGTCAGAAAGCAAGATGTACAAGTCAGAATGCAAAACGTATTCGTCAGAATGCAAGATGTACAAGTCAGAAAGCAAGATGTTATTTTTGCTTCAATGCCCTTCCATAAGTTGATCTTATTGATCTTGTTGATCTAGTGTACTCCCTACATCACCCATATTCTTGACTTACATTTACTGAAGGCACTCATTTTGAGCAACAATTATGTGGCCTCTATTGCGTCAACTATGTTAATCTGATATTTGACCTAATAACGTATATGTTTTATTGAAGATGACAAATTTTTGAACTTTTTGGAAACTTCATGCAGACTATCATTCTGATCAAGTTTCACAAAGATCGGATGAAAAGGTAGCCTTTATTGCATACACAAAGTGTTGTTTTTTTCTTTTCTAAGATTTGACCTAGTGACCTAGTTTTTGACCCGATGGACATGACCCCTATCATTAGAAACATTCCGGGCAAATTTGGCAGAGATCTAAACCTCTAATTTTACTAAATGTTTCTATTTGCACTCTGACAACCAATAGTTGTAGGATCTAATGATATAGACAACTTGTGAATAAATATATAAGCTGTCTGACTATGTAACCAAGTTTTCAATATTACTTATACAAGTTCAATATCATTGTCATATAAAGTTCTATACTGGCAGTAGTATTGTCAATTATTTAGATCGTGGATGGGACGCTTGAAATTGTGGCCTCTATTGCTTAGGGAAGTTTTTCTTACATAAGACATTGTGACCTAGTATTTGACCCATGGAAACCCATATTCAAACTTAGTCGATATTTCAGCGATAAAATTTCACTAAGATTGGACGATAAAAACAGCCTCTATTATGTTAAAACATGCAGTTCTAATGTTTGACTTAGTTTTGACTCGAGTTAACACATGTTCGAAATTGTCTGACCAGAAAAATCTGCCCAAAATTGTGGTCTCATTAGTGAAAATAAACCAACTGTGACCGAACAACGGACATTTCACATCACAACAGCGCACCTTTCAGATGAGCTAAACAAAAAACCCAAATCGGAGCCAGATTGTAAATGCTACCACCAGATATGGGAGACCGAGCAACTGCTGGCTCAATGTAACATATGGAAAAAGACATGTACGGGGTTTATCATGCAAAACCAGTTAAAGCATATAAAGAAGCCCAGAAACCCAAACCGCCTGTGGTCAAGGTCAAACTATCAAGGGATTCAAAATGCATATACAAGCCATCAATACTGCATATTTACCATTTATCAGCCCTCATCATTCCCTTCATAAACTCGTCCTTGGTTAAGGTCTTGGCCTCCTTTTGACCGAAGAACACAAACTTTTCCTACGGGATAAACAAGTTCAAGGCTGTCACATTTGATACAAAAAACTATTTTACAATATTTCGTCAACGCCAAGCAAGAGTACAATATTTCACAAGAGTAAGGAAACGATAATATTTCTAACATTTTAGCGACATTATTGTTTGTTTGGAAGTTACGCGGTGTTAGTGGTCGACATAATACTTTGTCCATGGAGAAGGCAGTTTTTCTAAAATTTTCAAATACATTTATTTCAGTAAATCAGCAGTGAGCCGATATTTATCTTTAATCAGATGAAGCGGTAGATATAAACAGTGACTGGACCAGTGATCATTTAAACAATATAATATACATCTCTAAAAACGTATGTGTGCATAAAGCCATTTATTTTTGTACATACTAACAATATCTAAGCATTATTAAAAGGTAGTTAACACAATAAAATCTCTTAAGTCGCCTAATCTCTTTATAGATAGAAGCAGCTTATGTGCACGAATTTAACACGACGACGCACTGAATAGCTTGCTATTAACTACGTTATTTACTTGACGTCACTTACGTTGACGTCAAAGTCGTCGACGCCATCCTCGTACACTTCTTGCAGGCACTGTTTAACCTCTTCCACGGTCAATTCGTCATTCCCGTCCTTGTTGTACTTATTCCAATATCCCTCCGCCTGTTTCTTCGTAACTGTTCCCGCCATTTTACCGAAAACAGTTTCTTAAATAAGACGAGTTGAATACCCTGAAAAATAGGCGACAATGATTATAATATTCCATCATAGTCGTGACTTTTATAGAAAATTTACTCATTTTCGCTTAACGTTTTTTTCGTCCGGATTTTGTGTACAAAACGAAAAAGTTGTTCTCTACGCGGTTGTGATGGATACGTTTTCTGAAACATGGAAAAGTGAGGATCAATTTTTCTTTGTAAACCTGCTCTAATACATTTCCCTACCTGCTACCGTGCGGGTTCAATCCCATGTAAAACAGAAAAGTAGTACTCAAGAAGGCAAAAAGGACAAATGCTTGTTTTTCCGGTTCTGATGTGCTTTTTCCAGCTTATGTAAGGTTGTTTTTTTTAAACTCGAACTCGGGTTAGGCCCATTTGGCGAGGGCTCCGATAAGATTGTTAGGCATATTAGGTGTTGGAACTTCATGCACAAACAGAATGTAACCCTGGTTAGAGCTACCCTGGATCTTTAACGTGCACCAGTGTATAGCACTGTCACACGGGACCTCCATTTAACGTCCCCCCCCCCGGAAGACGATTAGTATTGTTTTAGTGGTGCGGCGGGAAATCGAGCCTTCGACCCCTGGATTGACAGTCAAGTGTGTTATCACTAGACCACGGATCCGCCACCCGCTTTCATTTAAATAAGCTACGATATTATGTATTATGCTTTTTTATAATGGTCTCTAGTGTGTACACATATTATCCGACCTGTATAGAGAAATGAAAAGGCTAAAAAGAAGCATTTGCAGCCGACATATGCCATAAACCAATGCATTATTACTTCCTCAAAGTTATCTTTTATCTGATTGATAAAATGTTGCTACTCTAAAGTTTCCTAAATCCTTAAATTATCTAAAATACCTAAGTTTACTGAACAAACAGTTAATCAATTTATATTCAGTTTTATTAAATCTTATGTTCACAAACAAATCTAAGAATAAATTGAAATATCACATACCTGAGGTGCAATCCACAAATGCAGAAATCCGATTTTGAAGCGAATAGAGTGTATATAAATATTTGTGCATTAGATATATGAAATGCTCGGCGATGCGGTATAAATAAAGCGATATGAATGGTTTACGATGTAAAAGTTGTGTATGACACTCGTGATTAACATTTAAGGAATGTTACACTTGGGTCAACCCTGTCTGGAGTAAACATTTACTACGTCTCACGATGAACGAAAACAAGTTTGCATCATTAACCGCCTCTTCATGTTGTGTGGGAGTTTACTGCTCTACAAGGTCGACTTGATAGCAACCACCCGGTTAAGGTGACAATCGTATTCAAAATCAATACATTCACATGTATAACAAACTTACTTTTTGAGTGATAAACCTTTAACTACTTCCTAAAAATGCATTTATGAAAATATTAATCACTGATAACAAGATTGTAACCGTATATTTAATAGCTGAAAACGCAAAAAATATAAAATGATTGGTGACTGCTAAAAGATTTACTGTGATCTATTATCGTCTCATAAGGTAGATACAGTGTTTTCTGCACTTTTCCTTCAAATTAAACTCCATATCCTTCATAAGAACCATTGTTTTCGATATTTATTCATCCTATTTGGTATATTAAAGCAATTGTATAATTTGTGGAAAATCTTATTTCAGAGTAAGATTGCATCTTTAAAATTATACAGGATCTGTCAACACTTTTATATTTTTAGAATAAATTCCGAACGGTAAACAACCTTCCGGATGGCTATTGAACAACCCGACTCTTTTAATAAGCAATATCGAAATATTTTACAATATTTTCATATTTTTGTGATACACATTTTGAAATGACTACAGCCTCCCAACTAGTGGTGGAAGTTCAGGGCACGTTTTTGACAGGGAGGAACATATTGGGTTTAAATGTTAGGCAAGTTTTTGTTGTTGCTGTTGTTATTGTTCTTGTTGGTTTTCGTGTGGGAAGGGGGGCCAAATAAGTATCCTTAGCTAAACCTCTCATCAAAACATGCGGGTAAGTTCCCCATTTAGATTTCTAAATTCTTCGTTAAACTGCACGAGAGATGCGACGGGGTCAGGCCAAAATGCAACCTAAAGGCCCGGGCATTTCTGTACACCTCAAACTCGATATTTGAAACCATGTTTACCACTAGGTTAATGACGTCGCGATTGTCAAACATCAGAATAATGATAAGATTTAAGATGACGTCAAAACGCTGTGCGGATCAAGCCAATCTCATTAAAATCAGATCCCCAATACACGCTTCACGACGTTACGCTATGTGGATCTGAGGACTTCGCGTAAGGGGTCACCTCAGATTGACCTCTCCACTAGCCAATGAAATTGCTCGTTACGTCGAAGGCAGACACGAAGCTGACGTTTTCTCCAAACGTCTTGGCCGAATTTAGCTGTGAGTATATGGCAATTTTACAAAAATAGCAAATTCGTATGCTTAGAATGGTGTCGTTTTGATGAAACTTTCAGGGTTTCTTCCGAAACTACTTTTCTCTCTGTATACAAAATGCCATTAAAAGGACACCATTTTAAGATGCTGCAATAGCCGTTTATTTACGAGGTAAACACCGGCATCCGTCACTTGTAGATGTAAACCGATTGCTACTGGATTAAGTTTATAATAAATATTCGTTTCCATCCTGTATTTTCTTTTAACTGTTGTTTTTACGTGTCATTGATTACTGAAGTATTCCCGTAATTAACACTACCAAAAAACAAAATGGCGTCTTAGAAAATTGAACTTGTTTGTTAGTAAAACAATTCCAATATGATCATAATATTACGAACTATTGACCTATTATAAACGATGCGGATACATAAGCGTGAGTAAAATATTAAATATGTATAGTTTAATACCATAATATTAACGGGTTATTCTGATGTCCATGAAAAGTTATGAACTTGCTGTTTGTCCAGTTGACTGACACTTTCATTTTCACCAAAAATATTACATTATTTATTCATTTCGTATGTACAAATGTTATGACTCTGCTGCAGCATTCGATACTCTGTAAGGCCTGCTTGGAAAGAATTATTGGAATGAACAGTTTGATAAAAACACCGTATTATGAAACGTAAATACAAAATCGTATTGTGTGTGGGTAAGAACCAGCCGCCCGGTAAACTCAGTTGTGTAGAGCGTCGTGCTAGCGTTGCGGCGGTCGTGCGTTCGAGCCTCACCCCGGCATACTTAACCTCGCAGGTTACTTTAATATTGTAAATTCAGGGGGTCCAACGTGAAATGTGTTCGCCGAATTTTAAGTGAGGGAAAATGTGTGAAGCCGAATAAAATGGTGGCGTTGAAAGGAATTTCGGTGTTTCAAGGATGTATTTTCACCTGGTAAGTAAGTTATATCACCTTTCTCGCAATATAAATACGCCTACCCGGAGACCACACGTGTAAGCGTCTCTCGGTTTTTTAACCTATGTTTCTAGAGGCCTTTACAAAAACGTTATTGAATGTATAAGCTGAACGATTGATTGTTTACAAAGTGAAAATAGAAAATTGCGTGACTTGAAACGATGTTTTCGGCCCTAGTTTACCATTGTTGTACCTGTTTTAGCTATTTGTTATTGAATATTTGCATTATTTATCTTTTCGACCGCTACTGCACTTACATGGGTATTATACGGCCGATTTGTTCATGTTTAAACACCTTTTATGTTGGGCGACGAAGTTTTATGCAGATTTTGTGTGAAGCAGAATCAGAATAAGCGTGCTTTAACGCAATTTTCTATTTTCACTTTGTAAACAATCAATCGTTCAGGTTATACATTCAATAACGTTTTTGTAAAGGCCTCTAGAAACATAGGTTAAAAAACCGAGAGACGCTTACACGTGTGGTCTCCGGGTAGGCGTATTTATATTGCGAGAAAGGTGATATAACTTACTTACCAGGTGAAAATACATCCTTGAAACATCGAAATTCCTTTCAACGCCGCCATTTTATTCGGCATCACACAATTTCCCTCACTTAAAATTCGGCGAACACATTTCACGTTGGACCCCCTTAAATTATTGTAGATCATCATAGTTGATGTGTGAACCAGGCCCTGGCGGAGACCAAGTGTTTATTTCGCCAATATATTGTAATAATAATGTAAATGATAATAATTTATGACAGTCATAGATGAATACTATTGAATAAATGAGCTGAATTTTATTAATAACCATGTAATTTTATTTTTTTTACAGTTTAAATATGAGTCTTTGAGTTCTCTTCCCCAACCGGATATCCTACAATACAGATATCATAAAGGATTTGAAACCAGATGACCCCCATCCAGGATACAAGCAGAGTTTATTGGTATGTACTAGCAGTTGTAGATTAATTTAAAAATTCCTTAGATTAAAGCTTGTACACTGTCATTTCATAGAGTTTGAAACAAATATGATCTGAGCTATCTTCCCTGGTTGAGTTAACGTTTGAATATTTTTATAATGTTTAGATTATTTTAACAGTTGTTGTGATCGCATGACTACCACGTGATCACAGAATGAGAGGGCGCTGCAAGCAGTGCCCTGATTGGCTGGCTAGAGAAAAACTATGGGTTACAACATACAGAACCAGACAGAACATACGTATATCTTAGCAGTAACTGTATCAGGTATCATGGATGGTAAGTGCTGCTTAACCTGTGTGTAACTGTTCATTGTATTGGTACTTTAATAAATGCAATACAGTACTCTCCAAGTGTATTTAATCTTGTCCCATTGATTAATGTTACTGATGTACTTGTCCACAATAATACATTCTTAAAAAATAGACCTACACTAATATTAAAACAAGTAATTATAAATGCACTGCTTATTTAAAGAATACATTTTGTATGTACATGTTCTTGTGTGCAGAATAAGTTACTAACTAATGTTACATTGACATGAAGTGAAATGAATGTGTGTGTTTTTTGACAACTTATTGCTTTTAGTTGAACAATTCAGGAAGTCCAGCTGTCTGAAAGTCTGAGAAGAAGGTGTTCCTGTATTTACCATATCCATATGGTAATCCTTAGACACAAACAGAACAGGTGAATACATATTCAATTGAAATTTTCATCAAACTTTTTTTTATTTTATTTAAGGAATAGAAAATAGGTAGATATAATACTACTTGAAGTTACTGATTAAAGCATCTTTGGATTCCATGTGTTTGCAATATTTGTGTAAAGATAAAAAAAAGCTTTTTTGTAAATATTTGAATGATATTACATTTCAAGTCTGGAAATATACTTGTTAAGTATTATTCTTTCACTCTGTCAAAGAGGGAAATCAGTGAAGAAATTTAAAGTAAATCATATTAGATGACTTAACATTTTTTATTACTTAGAATCCAAAACACAACACTGTTGTAGCTAAGCATTTATCAAGAATTTATTTATTCAACTATTCTTTCAATTCATTTTTAAGGTACACTATGGAAGTGCAGAACAACTGGGACTCTTGCTGCCTCATAACAGCAACCATTATGTAAACCAATATGTTAAGAAAAAAGAAAACAGGAATCAAAATATTTGAAGTTCACATTAAACATGATCAGCTATGATGAATTTGATCATTTATACAGATCAGTGACATTCACGTCATTAGCTATATATACTGCACATGAATACAGTTTGTCACCAATCATTAACTATTTTATTTGTTAATTGTTGTATTAAATGTGTCTCTTTATGTTATGTTTATGTTATGGTTAAAGTTTATTAGTTTGAATTTACCAAAATAATATGTCTTAATGTGACAGACACACCATTTAGCAGCTTAGTGTTTGAGATGATATTTTGTCAACTGACCCAGCTTCTGTTCAAACCTACTGATTCACTTCATTAAATCAATAACTACTGATGTATGAATGCTGATTTACCTTAATAAATGTATACCAGATTTGAAAAGTACTGCCATCCCAATGGACAAAATATAGTTTTGAACACTAAGGCTACGTATATCGGGTATCTATTTTATTTAATAAACTGCTTCCAGAATACGATGATCCCATTTATTTTTCCTGTATATTTGAAGTATAATCAATCAAATTACCGAGTTAGATACAGACGTTTGAGAATAATTAAGTCACTTCATCCTCCCTCTATTTTGACTGAAAGAGAATCTATGTTTTCTTGTTCCATTACATGTATAAACTATAAAAGAAATCGAAATATGGTAGAAGTTTCTCTTAAGTGAAATATAATGCCTCAATTAATTTAGTAAAAAAAGTTTAGGTGTTGAAAGCATCTAAACACCCAACTGTTGACTGCTTTTAACCAGTTTATCAGATGTGTACAAAAGAAGGTTGTTGGTTTTTGTAACAAAAGAAGGTTGTTGTTTTTTTGTAAAAAACTTTTCCCACTGCTATGTGCGCTCAGTATTTTATCAATATCGCGAGAATACTCCGCACGAATGATGTCATTAGTGAATATGATGATGAAGTAGATTTTAAAATCTTCCATTTTATCAGCCGAAACACCTCCCAAATATCAAAACCTGATGTCGGGTTGGCAAAGGTGAAACCAATTATGTCCAGTGTAATTATTAATATTTAGAATGATAATCATAAACAATAACACCCTAATTCACACTTCTAAGTATAACTTAAATGAAATACCCCACAAAATATACATATTATTCACCTGATTCAGTCTTTACTCTTAAATCAAAATAGTTTTTGGGCATTCTCTGAAAAATAGAAGAATTTTTTACTCCACTGCAGAGGCTCCCAGCCTCCTGGGTTTTTCATATCATCTTAAAACCTGTTTGATGATAAATCCTTCTCCTAATAAAAGATAATATAAAAAAAATCTTATCATTTATTAAATGAACCCCACTCTTCTAAGTTCCAAAATATTGCAGCTGCAATGCAGTAAAAACAGTTTATACCACAGGGGGTTCCCTCGTAAAAATAACAAAAAAACCGACTGAGCTTTACACAATTAAATACAAGTCAAGTTAAAACTTACCTGGCTTACACTAACATTTACTGTGCAACATGATTAGCATAGATGATAGTTTACACATGCTATACTTAGGTGTTTACATATAACATTAACAATGTATCAATATGAACACTTGTAGATAGATAGATTTATTTCGGCATAGGAAGCATATACATAGTTCACAACATAACATAGGATAAAATAATGAGCATTATTAAATACTATATCACATACGAGAAAACTATGACATACACACCAACACCAAGGATAACACAAAAAAGGGAAAGCCCTTATTTCCATTGTGGTCCTTTGTATTGGCGGCATGACATTGAGAGGCGGACCTAAATATAATCATGTTTAAAAGTACTATTGAGTCATAAAAATGTATATCACAGTCAAATCTTGATTTAGTGACACTCCTGTTTGCAGCTAGGATTTAAAACACCTTACTAAAAATTGTAAAAAGATATTAGCCAACAATTTAAAATCCTGAGCCGAAATAGTTAAAAACAATTTTAAATACTGTTCATAAGATGACTTTTGATGGCAACCTTAAAACTTTGTAACCTGTTGATCTCCGTTAACTCTACAGGTAAATCATTCCATAGTTTAATTCCAGAGAAAGCAAAGGACTTAGAACCATGACTTTTGACTTTAGGTAGACAATACCCACCCTTTTGACTAAGTCTTGTACTATAATTATGTACAGAATCTTGCGAAATAAAGTGTTCACTCATGTAATCCGGAGACAGGCCATTTTTTATCTTAAAAACATGACACAACATTATCTGTTCAACTCTTCTGTGGACCGGTAACCAGCTAAGGGACTTAAAGTGGGATGGGTCAATATGGGCTCTGGAATCCAAGTCAAGTACAAATCTCATTATTTTATTTTGACAAGTTTGTAACTTATTTTTTAAAGACTGTGTCAAGCTATTATACCAAACAGAGCATGCGTAGTCATAGTGACACTGAATTAGAGACATAACCAGAAGTTTCTTGGTATGCTAAGTAAGAAACTCTTTATTGCGGTAAAGAAATTTTAGCCGAGAGTTGGCCTTCTTAAGAAAAGACTCGGCCATGGAGCAAAATGACAGATTTTGGTCTATAGTAATCCCAAGATACTTGATAGATGAAGTTGATTCAATGGATGTACCAGAACAGGTTATATGCAGGTTAGATTGTGACCTAAGCTTTTGCCTGGACCCAAATAAAATTGACTCGGTTTTACCCAAGTGCAGTGACAACTTATTGTCCACTAACCATTGGCTGACCAATTCCATATCATCTGTCAACGCCTTTTCAACAACAGATAAACTTTTACCAGATACCAGGATACCAGATTCATCAGCATATAAAAGCAATTTATTTTTTACCACAGCTGACATATCATTTACATAAATTAAAAAGAGAAGGGGTCCAAGGATTGAGCCCTGAGGAACACCACATGTTATTTTGGAATTGGAAGAATAAGTACCAGAGACATCTACAAGCTGCTGTCTATCTGATAAATATGATCTGAACCAATTTAGGACGTCAATACTAAGACCTGATGCTTGCAGTTTCATTAAAAGAATGGAATGGTCGACTGTGTCAAACGCTTTTTGCAAATCCAGCAGCACCATACCAACAACATTACCTTTATCGTTTTCATACCTGATAAAGTCTGTAAGGTGAACTAGACAAGTATCAGTAGAGAAGCCACTCCTGAAACCTGATTGTAATTTATACAACAGATCTTTATCCTTGAAATAAGCTTCAACCTGGTCATAAACCACCTTTTCAAGGATTTTAGATACAACATTTAAAATGGACACAGGTCGGTAATTACCAACAGACAATTTGTCGTTCTTTTTATAGAGGGGAACAACTCTTGCAGATTTAAGATCATCAGGGACTTGACCTTGGATAAGGGATAAATTTATGATATGAGCTAATGGACCAGCAATAACCGGGGATCCATCTCTGATAAAACGAGAAGGTATACCATCTAAGCCAGTAGCTTTTTTGACACCTAATGAAGTTAAGTATTTAAGAACTTTACTTTCAGAAACAATGGAAAAAGAAAAACTGTTTGCAAAAACACCCTTATTTGCATAAGAAGCATTAACAAAATTCTTATTAAATTTATGCACACTTTCTGGCAACTTTTCAACAAGTTTACATGCAACTGTTGTATAAAATTTGTTGAATGATGCAGCAATAAGTTTCTTTTCAAAACACATTACCATCGATATTTAAACAAATATTTGAACCAGTTGAAGATGAACCCTTCTTGGAAGGCAAACCAAGATTTTTAACAGTTTTCCATAAAGAGGTTGAGTCATTTTTGTTCTCCTCGAGTGTATTAGTAAAATATTCCTTTTTTGATTTGACAATAAGATTCTGAACTTTGTTCCTGAGAGTCTTAAATGATTCATAATTATCACAGTTTCTATCACATTTATATTTATTAAAAGCTTTATCCCTATCATTAATCACACTAAGAATGTCTGAGTCAATCCATGGTTCTGTTCTCTGTTTAATTCTAGTCTGTTTTACAGGAGTTATATTGTCTATCACAGATAAAAGTAACTGTTTAAATATATTCCAGGCATCATTTACACTATCACTTAGCAACAGGAGACCAGTCAGTAGCTAGAAGACTAGCCTGATAGTCATCTTTGTTATAATTTTTCAAAGATCTTAAAGTGACATTGTTATGAGAACAAATAGGAATTTTACTGACTTTTCTTGTACAAAATATTAAGCTATGATCACTAAATGAAGTATGAATTACACCTGACTGAGTAATTTTATCATTATCAGACACCAATATCAAGTCAATAATAGTTGCACTTGTAGTACTAACTCTAGTAGGTTCTGAAATCAATTGTTTGTAATGAAACATACTAATAAATGACTTAAAACATTGCAAAAGAGGATAAGACTTAACTTTAGACACATCTGTATTAAAATCTCCTAAAATTATAGATTCACATTGTAAAAAGTCACTACTTGACGAGCATAAAGAGTCTAAAATTGTATAAAAGTTTTGTTGCACAGGAGGTCTATAAATAACACCACATAAGATAGGTTTTGATTTTGGCAAAAGTATATCAATCCATGTAGCTTCTAATTCTTCATGATTGAGATCATCGCGTGTGTTGAATGATAAATCCTTCCTGATATATATACAAACGCCACCGCCTTGTCTGTTTCGATCCCTGCGCTGAATACAATAGTTGTTGATGTTAACTTCTGAATCTGGAACTGAGTCATCTAACCAGGTTTCGGAAACACAAATACATGCGGCTCTAGATCTATGAGCTACAGAAATAATTTCATGTAGTTTTGGTAAAAGACTTCTAGTGTTGACATGAATAAAATGAAGACCACGTTTATTGAAAACTTTAAAATCACTTGTGGTGGAACTAGAAGTGTCAGCTGAGGGTCCGGGGCACGGATGGATATCTCCACACAACAACAAGCATATAGGAAGTAAATCGTTTCTGCTCTCAATAGTACGAGAAACATACTTTCTAGTGGACACTGAATAATAAATAAAGGTATTAAAATACACTAGTTGTCCATAGTTGACTGGTAAAACGTTGATACTGTCCGAAATATAATTATCCAGATACTGTTCAACTTGGAAATCATGAGAATCCTTCTCCTCCAAAAAACGACATGAAATAAGTATGAAAATGAAAGTTATCTTCACTGGGTTCATGATTGGACAGTATAGATGTGTGAGGGTACATGGAATCCACAAATAAATAATAAATAACTAGTCTGTCCGAAAATTACACTAGCCGGATACTGTACATGTATTGCACGTATGGTGTATGTTCTTCTACCTTGGAACACGTAGCAAAGCACAACTTGCCTGGGTAACAACAATTCAGAGTCCTTTATTAAACGTCATAATCACTAGTGAAAAGAGATCTTAAATGCTTTAAAATCGACAAATTAAATATGTAAACAAATGCCTCTCTAGGTCATAGACCACCATTGAAAAAAAAAAAAAAAAAAAAAAAAAGATATGTAAGCATAGATATGTGCAAATTATGACTAACTTTCAGCATTAATGTATTTCAATATTAACAATGAATGTTACTCAATTGATAGCACACTCATATTACTCAAGCACTTCTATCAGGATAGCAAATATCTCTCAACAATTTCAGTCCCGAACTTTCTTCCAAGATGGCCGTCCTCGTCTTGCCGTAAAACGTCCCGCACGCACGGAAAGTAGCAGACAACTGTTTTTGCATCTCACGACACAACACTTTTCCCAACATTATTTAATAAGCTTTCGGTGAAGTAGGAAAAGTCACCTTGATGATGAACTTTCATTCTCTCGATTAGTTTCTTCAATAAGACCTCACGACATGCCATCTTTGGACGGAATACAGCGTAAGCTGTCATCAAACGAATACAGCGTAAGCTGTCTTCCTACGAATATGTACAGCGTAACTGTCTTCCAACGAATACAGCATAAGCTGTCTTTAAAACGAATACAGCATAAGCTACCTTAAAAAAATACAGCATAAGCTGTCTTAAAGGCGAATACAGCATAAGCTGTCTTTTGAAGTTGTCCCATAACACAACAAATTAAACACAAAATAAGTAATCTGTTACTTATTATCTTTGTACAGGCAACACAAAATACCACTTTATACAACTTTAAAGATATAGCATAAGCTGTCTTTATATGCTGCCTTGCAAAATAGAGCATAAGCTATCTGTTACTTGAAGACTCCCTGTAAAGGCATAAAAAATGCCGCTTTAACGTCTTCGCAAACACAGCGTAAGCTGTTTTTCTGTTTTCTTTTAAACGATAGCATAAGCTATCTGTAATCTCTGTAATGGCAATACAAAATGCCGTTTTTACATTCTCAGTCTCATAACTCGTCCAAAGTATCCTTATATGATAAACGGTAAAAATCCCAGTATATACACCTCGCGTCTCTCTCCATTATCATCCCCCACCTAAAAATACAATTTGCAAGCATTTTCTCGAGTTATGGATAACATTTTCACAGAATCCACTCCTCGGTGGTGTGCCACCCGTTCCACTATCCCATAAATGGTGTTCGGGGCAGACCAACTACGTCGTCTTGGAGCAAAATAAGGCGCATCTGTTTTCTGGAACAGCTTGCAAAGCCTCTACTTGATACTGGTTAAATGAACTCACCATACGAGTGAAACCAAAATAGCATTTTGAAAATGCTGCTGACCACTGCCGAAAAGCATACAAATCTCCATTAAAACAGTGTAGATACACTTGTTGGTCTTTTCGCAGGTATTGCTTAGCCATGTGTAACAGCAACATGTACGCTTCTGTAGCGTTATCACCTTCCATTCCTCGACAATGAAAAATGACTATGTGACGATCAAGTACCATAGGAAGAATAGAACGCGAAACCTCCAATAGAAAATGCCACCGATCTTCTGGTACGTTGTGATCGATACCAATCTCCCCTACCGCAACAACTCTATCTAACGATACCATATGTTTCAGCCGCCGTAGTTTGTGCGAGTTTTTAGTCATTGTGGACCTTGCGTGGCTTGGATGAAAACCTACAGCAACTGCCATTTCTTCGGGAAGATCGCTAATCTCCCGAATGGTTGGCCAAGTTTCCGGATCGCAATAGCATGTACAACAGCCTTGAACTGTCACCTTCTCTGGTTCCTCTACAGGCGTCAGCTCATATACTGTCTGTAAAGTGGCATCATTGGGAAGATCCATACGCTTCAACAGACGATCGAGATGAAAAGGCCAAAGGGAAATCCTTTCTCTCTCCTTCATTCAGCGGCATACCTGCAGGTAGCGCGTAAAAATTCATCAGGTACGTCTCCTGTTCCTTATCGAGCGTGGCAACTAGGAGGGTTATCGCTCTCCAATGAATTAACATCCCGACGTTATTTAGTGGCTCCAACTGGAAACATCTGGGAGCATCGTAACCCACATATCGGCAAAAAGCCAACATATGCTCTTCCTGCACTGGTGTGATAGACGTGTTGTCTGCCGGTGATAGTAACCGCTGAATTTGAACATACTCTAACAGTTCCCTCCATGACCCTGGCCTGCCCAGAGCCCATGTTCTTATCTGGCTCAGTGCCCGCTTCCTTAACATAAGTACCTCTTCATCATCCGCTGGTAAACGTTCATCAAACACACCTGGAACATGATATTTGAAAGCGTGAGCTTTAATGTATGAGTTAGATTCCACACACCATGGGACAAAGCATCTACGCTGTCTCTGGCTGAATTCAAATACTCGTACAGCTTGTTTCTGAGCTTCTCCAGATCGGATAGTTGAAAGACTTAACCTCAAGGACCCATCTTTCGTGGTCGTCACTGACCGCTTAGCTTCATTTTCCAAGATTGGAGACCCTCGTCTTTTGTTTGACCTATGAGTGGAATCTGAACGTTCTTCTGTACTTCTGTATGTGTCATCTTTGTTGTGACCATATACTCTCCTATAGTCATCTCTGTAATAAAAACCACCACGATTGGTTTCTCCTCGGGAGTAAGAAACTCCCTTATTCTCTTCTTGGGAGTAAGAAACTCCCCTCTTATCTTCTCGAGAGTAGGAAACTCCCTGCTCTTTATCCCGGGAGTAAGAAACTCCCCTTTCTTCATATCTGGAGTAAGAAACTCCCCTTTCTTTCTCTCTGGAGTAAGAAACTCTTGAACTTTTTACCGGCCCTTTTCCTTTTCTTTGGTTTTCACGACTTTTGCCTTTGTAGGCTCTATCAGCTGAGTGACCAACTCCTTTCGAGTCCTTTCTTTTAGATTGGTTCACGGGAACTTCTGTGTTATTTTTGATTTCGTGTTGTTGGACTACTGGTACGTGAATATCAGTTTCCTGTGGTTGGATAACAGGTATATGACTGCTATCCCGTTGTTGTGGCGAAGCTATTTGCATGGGCGAAATGGCTACCGTCGGTCTCGGTGATTGCCTTTTACTCTGGCTCTCTGGCGTAGCTAAGAGTGAAGACCCTGGTGAATAGTCAAGCTCTAGTGGCTCTTCTAACAAAATGATATCCACAACATTATCCCTAACCAGTCTCTCAAGATCAGGATTATCTTGAAGACGCACATCAGTTACTGATGTTCCAGGATTATACGTCTGATCTTTCCTGGGTCTAGTAGAAGACAAGTGGTAAATGTGTTCCGATATCCAACTACGGTCTACAATTTGAAAGACGTTGAGCCAATCAGCTAGATTCTTTAGATATTGCTTGTCTTCATGAGCAACCCGAGCAGTCTCTAAAAGAAGTTCCAGCAACACTCCCTTATCTTCCTGTCTTACTAGATTAAGGTCCAATCTCTGTGCAAACTCTTTGGCCGGCCTGAACACTTTCCCTTCAGCAAGGTCTACCCGGATCCGGCGTATAAAGCTCCCATCCTCTATACCTGAAAGTAGAAAACAACACATTACTTTCGACATAAACAACCTTTGTATTTGTCAATATTCAGAGCATCACAAGACGTGATGTTCACACACGAACCGTGGAACCACTCATGACAGAAATCACATTGGATCATGAACCTCCCTTCCCAAGGTCTACAGATGCAATAGAGGTCAGCGTCTTCAACAGAGATAGGTGATTGTAACTAAGGATTCTCCTTGTATCTCTGTATCCAGACTGGGATGTTCCTATCTCTACAGGGCATCATTCTGTCATGATTTGTGATGAACACAGCATTTCTCAGCTTTACCTGATACACATACGCCGATATTTTCTTCACAATGACTGCAGAGCCTTTCCATGGTGGGCTCAATTTCTTGCATTTGCCCTTCAAAACTGCGGTGTCCAACAAATACACCAAATCCCCTTCTTTGTATGGTCTCAATAACACCTTCAAATCATAATACTTCTTTGCTTTTTTTCAAAGATTTAGCGTGTCTCTGGCAACTTTGTGAGCTCTTTGCAGCTCCACCTGGAGACGACTTACATAGTTTTCGGGATCTGTCTTATTGCTTACATGTGGAAACATCAGTTGGTCTGGGGTTGTAACTTCCCTACCTAGCATCAGCATGTTGGGTGTATACCCTGTGCTCCGGTTTATAGAAGATCGAATTGCTCCAGCAATTTATTGGACATGCTCGTCCCATTTATGCTGTGACTTGTTAAGAAAACACCTTACAACATCCATGAGTGTTCTATTGTACCGTTCTACCTGTCCATTAGCCGATGGTCTGTACGGTGTAGTCCTGGCTTTGTGTATTTGCAACATTTGGCACAAAGCAGCAAAAAGCTTGCTTTCAAAATTACGACCTTGGTCGGAAAATATTTGAAATGGATATCCAAAACGCGAAAATAATTCGTCAACCGCAGCTTTAGCTGTTATTTCTGCCTTTTGAGACGGCAAAGGGACACATTCAACCCACTTCGTAAACTGGTCAACCATCATGAGACAAGATTCATTGCCTTAAGTGGTTTTAGGGAGCGGGCCAATAAAATCAATGTGGACGCGTTCCATTGGTGCACCAGCATGATATTCAATCATTGGCACTTTCCCATAAACCTTATTCTTTTTGTTCATACTGCAAGTATTGCATTTTAAAACGTATCGCTCTACATCCCTTGACAAATAAAACCAAAAGAACTTTTCCTTTAGTTTTGCCTTGGTGCGAGCTATACCTTGGTGTGCCGCTGATGGGATATCGTGGTGCCACTGAATTCATGTTTAAAGAAATTTTAGCCGAGAGTTGGCCTTCTTAAGAAAAGACTCGGCCATGGAGCAAAATGACAGATTTTGGTCTATAGTAATCCCAAGATACTTGATAGATGAAGTTGATTCAATGGATGTACCAGAACAGGTTATATGCAGGTTAGATTGTGACCTAAGCTTTTGCCTGGACCCAAATAAAATTGACTCGGTTTTACCCAAGTGCAGTGACAACTTATTGTCCACTAACCATTGGCTGACCAATTCCATATCATCTGTCAACGCCTTTTCAACAACAGATAAACTTTTACCAGATACCAGGATACCAGATTCATCAGCATATAAAAGCAATTTATTTTTTACCACAGCTGACATATCATTTACATAAATTAAAAAGAGAAGGGGTCCAAGGATTGAGCCCTGAGGAACACCACATGTTATTTTGGAATTGGAAGAATAAGTACCAGAGACATCTACAAGCTGCTGTCTATCTGATAAATATGATCTGAACCAATTTAGGACGTCAATACTAAGACCTGATGCTTGCAGTTTCATTAAAAGAATGGAATGGTCGACTGTGTCAAACGCTTTTTGCAAATCCAGCAGCACCATACCAACAACATTACCTTTATCGTTTTCATACCTGATAAAGTCTGTAAGGTGAACTAGACAAGTATCAGTAGAGAAGCCACTCCTGAAACCTGATTGTAATTTATACAACAGATCTTTATCCTTGAAATAAGCTTCAACCTGGTCATAAACCACCTTTTCAAGGATTTTAGATACAACATTTAAAATGGACACAGGTCGGTAATTACCAACAGACAATTTGTCGTTCTTTTTATAGAGGGGAACAACTCTTGCAGATTTAAGATCATCAGGGACTTGACCTTGGATAAGGGATAAATTTATGATATGAGCTAATGGACCAGCAATAACCGGGGATCCATCTCTGATAAAACGAGAAGGTATACCATCTAAGCCAGTAGCTTTTTTGACACCTAATGAAGTTAAGTATTTAAGAACTTTACTTTCAGAAACAATGGAAAAAGAAAAACTGTTTGCAAAAACACCCTTATTTGCATAAGAAGCATTAACAAAATTCTTATTAAATTTATGCACACTTTCTGGCAACTTTTCAACAAGTTTACATGCAACTGTTGTATAAAATTTGTTGAATGATGCAGCAATAAGTTTCTTTTCAAAACACATTACCATCGATATTTAAACAAATATTTGAACCAGTTGAAGATGAACCCTTCTTGGAAGGCAAACCAAGATTTTTAACAGTTTTCCATAAAGAGGTTGAGTCATTTTTGTTCTCCTCGAGTGTATTAGTAAAATATTCCTTTTTTGATTTGACAATAAGATTCTGAACTTTGTTCCTGAGAGTCTTAAATGATTCATAATTATCACAGTTTCTATCACATTTATATTTATTAAAAGCTTTATCCCTATCATTAATCACACTAAGAATGTCTGAGTCAATCCATGGTTCTGTTCTCTGTTTAATTCTAGTCTGTTTTACAGGAGTTATATTGTCTATCACAGATAAAAGTAACTGTTTAAATATATTCCAGGCATCATTTACACTATCACTTAGCAACAGGAGACCAGTCAGTAGCTAGAAGACTAGCCTGATAGTCATCTTTGTTATAATTTTTCAAAGATCTTAAAGTGACATTGTTATGAGAACAAATAGGAATTTTACTGACTTTTCTTGTACAAAATATTAAGCTATGATCACTAAATGAAGTATGAATTACACCTGACTGAGTAATTTTATCATTATCAGACACCAATATCAAGTCAATAATAGTTGCACTTGTAGTACTAACTCTAGTAGGTTCTGAAATCAATTGTTTGTAATGAAACATACTAATAAATGACTTAAAACATTGCAAAAGAGGATAAGACTTAACTTTAGACACATCTGTATTAAAATCTCCTAAAATTATAGATTCACATTGTAAAAAGTCACTACTTGACGAGCATAAAGAGTCTAAAATTGTATAAAAGTTTTGTTGCACAGGAGGTCTATAAATAACACCACATAAGATAGGTTTTGATTTTGGCAAAAGTATATCAATCCATGTAGCTTCTAATTCTTCATGATTGAGATCATAGCGTGTGTTGAATGATAAATCCTTCCTGATATATATACAAACGCCACCGCCTTGTCTGTTTCGATCCCTGCGCTGAATACAATAGTTGTTGATGTTAACTTCTGAATCTGGAACTGAGTCATCTAACCAGGTTTCGGAAACACAAATACATGCGGCTCTAGATCTATGAGCTACAGAAATAATTTCATGTAGTTTTGGTAAAAGACTTCTAGTGTTGACATGAATAAAATGAAGACCACGTTTATTGAAAACTTTAAAATCACTTGTGGTGGAACTAGAAGTGTCAGCTGAGGGTCCGGGGCACGGATGGATATCTCCACACAACAACAAGCATATAGGAAGTAAATCGTTTCTGCTCTCAATAGTACGAGAAACATACTTTCTAGTGGACACTGAATAATTAATAAAGGTATTAAAATACACTAGTTGTCCATAGTTGACTGGTAAAACGTTGATACTGTCCGAAATATAATTATCCAGATACTGTTCAACTTGGAAATCATGAGAATCCTTCTCCTCCAAAAAACGACATGAAATAAGTATGAAAATGAAAGTTATCTTCACTGGGTTCATGATTGGACAGTATAGATGTGTGAGGGTACATGGAATCCACAAATAAATAATAAATAACTAGTCTGTCCGAAAATTACACTAGCCGGATACTGTACATGTATTGCACGTATGGTGTATGTTCTTCTACCTTGGAACACGTAGCAAAGCACAACTTGCCTGGGTAACAACAATTCAGAGTCCTTTATTAAACGTCATAATCACTAGTGAAAAGAGATCTTAAATGCTTTAAAATCGACAAATTAAATATGTAAACAAATGCCTCTCTAGGTCATAGACCACCATTGAAAAAAAAAAAAAAAAAAAAAAAGATATGTAAGCATAGATATGTGCAAATTATGACTAACTTTCAGCATTAATGTATTTCAATATTAACAATGAATGTTACTCAATTGATAGCACACTCATATTACTCAAGCACTTCTATCAGGATAGCAAATATCTCTCAACAATTTCAGTCCCGAACTTTCTTCCAAGATGGCCGTCCTCGTCTTGCCGTAAAACGTCCCGCACGCACGGAAAGTAGCAGACAACTGTTTTTGCATCTCACGACACAACACTTTTCCCAACATTATTTAATAAGCTTTCGGTGAAGTAGGAAAAGTCACCTTGATGATAAACTTTCATTCTCTCGATTAGTTTCTTCAATAAGACCTCACGACATGCTATCTTTGGACGGAATACAGCGTAAGCTGTCATCAAACGAATACAGCGTAAGCTGTCTTCCTACGAATATGTACAGCGTAACTGTCTTCCAACGAATACAGCATAAGCTGTCTTTAAAACGAATACAGCATAAGCTACCTTAAAAAAATACAGCATAAGCTGTCTTAAAGGCGAATACAGCATAAGCTGTCTTTTGAAGTTGTCCCATAACACAACAAATTAAACACAAAATAAGTAATCTGTTACTTATTATCTTTGTACAGGCAACACAAAATACCACTTTATACAACTTTAAAGATATAGCATAAGCTGTCTTTATATGCTGCCTTGCAAAATAGAGCATAAGCTATCTGTTACTTGAAGACTCCCTGTAAAGGCATAAAAAATGCCGCTTTAACGTCTTCGCAAACACAGCGTAAGCTGTTTTTCTGTTTTCTTTTAAACGATAGCATAAGCTATCTGTAATCTCTGTAATGGCAATACAAAATGCCGTTTTTACATTCTCAGTCTCATAACTCGTCCAAAGTATTCTTATACGATAAACGGTAAAAATCCCAGTATATACACCTCGCGTCTCTCTCCATTATCATCCCCCACCTAAAAATACAATTTGCAAGCATTTTCTCGAGTTATGGATAACATTTTCACAGTATCCACTCCTCGGTGGTGTGCCACCCGTTCCACTATCCCATAAATGGTGTTCGGGGCAGACCAACTACGTCCTCTTGGAGCAAAATAAGGCGCATCTGTTTTCTGGAACAGCTTGCAAAGCCTCTACTTGATACTGGTTAAATGAACTCACCATACGAGTGAAACCAAAATAGCATTTTGAAAATGCTGCTGACCACTGCCGAAAAGCATACAAATCTCCATTAAAACAGTGTAGATACACTTGTTGGTCTTTTCGCAGGTATTGCTTAGCCATGTGTAACAGCAACATGTACGCTTCTGTAGCGTTATCACCTTCCATTCCTCGACAATGAAAAATGACTATGTGACGATCAAGTACCATAGGAAGAATAGAACGCGAAACCTCCAATAGAAAATGCCACCGATCTTCTGGTACGTTGTGATCGATACCAATCTCCCCTACCGCAACAACTCTATCTAACGATACCATATGTTTCAGCCGCCGTAGTTTGTGCGAGTTTTTAGTCATTGTGGACCTTGCGTGGCTTGGATGAAAACCTACAGCAACTGCCATTTCTTCGGGAAGATCGCTAATCTCCCGAATGGTTGGCCAAGTTTCCGGATCGCAATAGCATGTACAACAGCCTTGAACTGTCACCTTCTCTGGTTCCTCTACAGGCGTCAGCTCATATACTGTCTGTAAAGTGGCATCATTGGGAAGATCCATACGCTTCAACAGACGATCGAGATGAAAAGGCCAAAGGGAAATCCTTTCTCTCTCCTTCATTCAGCGGCATACCTGCAGGTAGCGCGTAAAAATTCATCAGGTACGTCTCCTGTTCCTTATCGAGCGTGGCAACTAGGAGGGTTATCGCTCTCCAATGAATTAACATCCCGACGTTATTTAGTGGCTCCAACTGGAAACATCTGGGAGCATCGTAACCCACATATCGGCAAAAAGCCAACATATGCTCTTCCTGCACTGGTGTGATAGACGTGTTGTCTGCCGGTGATAGTAACCGCTGAATTTGAACATACTCTAACAGTTCCCTCCATGACCCTGGCCTGCCCAGAGCCCATGTTCTTATCTGGCTCAGTGCCCGCTTCCTTAACATAAGTACCTCTTCATCATCCGCTGGTAAACGTTCATCAAACACACCTGGAACATGATATTTGAAAGCGTGAGCTTTAATGTATGAGTTAGATTCCACACACCATGGGACAAAGCATCTACGCTGTCTCTGGCTGAATTCAAATACTCGTACAGCTTGTTTCTGAGCTTCTCCAGATCGGATAGTTGAAAGACTTAACCTCAAGGACCCATCTTTCGTGGTCGTCACTGACCGCTTAGCTTCATTTTCCAAGATTGGAGACCCTCGTCTTTTGTTTGACCTATGAGTGGAATCTGAACGTTCTTCTGTACTTCTGTATGTGTCATCTTTGTTGTGACCATATACTCTCCTATAGTCATCTCTGTAATAAAAACCACCACGATTGGTTTCTCCTCGGGAGTAAGAAACTCCCTTATTCTCTTCTTGGGAGTAAGAAACTCCCCTCTTATCTTCTCGAGAGTAGGAAACTCCCTGCTCTTTATCCCGGGAGTAAGAAACTCCCCTTTCTTCATATCTGGAGTAAGAAACTCCCCTTTCTTTCTCTCTGGAGTAAGAAACTCTTGAACTTTTTACCGGCCCTTTTCCTTTTCTTTGGTTTTCACGACTTTTGCCTTTGTAGGCTCTATCAGCTGAGTGACCAACTCCTTTCGAGTCCTTTCTTTTAGATTGGTTCACGGGAACTTCTGTGTTATTTTTGATTTCGTGTTGTTGGACTACTGGTACGTGAATATCAGTTTCCTGTGGTTGGATAACAGGTATATGACTGCTATCCCGTTGTTGTGGCGAAGCTATTTGCATGGGCGAAATGGCTACCGTCGGTCTCGGTGATTGCCTCTTACTCTGGCTCTCTGGCGTAGCTAAGAGTGAAGACCCTGGTGAATAGTCAAGCTCTAGTGGCTCTTCTAACAAAATGTTATCCACAACATTATCCCTCACCATTCTCTCAAGATCAGGATTATCTTGAAGACGAACATCAGTTACTGATGTTTCAGGATTACATGTCTGCTCTTTCCTTGGTCTAGTAGAAGGCAAGTGGTAAATGTGTTCCGATATCCAACTACGGTCTACAATTTGAAAGACGTTGAGCCAATCAGCTAGATTCTTTAGATATTGCTTGTCTTCATGAGCAACCCGAGCAGTCTCTAAAAGAAGTTCCAGCAACACTCCCTTATCTTCCTGTCTTACTAGATTAAGGTCCAATCTCTGTGCAAACTCTTTGGCCGGCCTGAACACTTTCCCTTCAGCAAGGTCTACCCGGATCCGGCGTATAAAGCTCCCATCCTCTATACCTGAAAGTAGAAAACAACACATTACTTTCGACATAAACAACCTTTGTATTTGTCAATATTCAGAGCATCACAAGACGTGATGTTCACACACGAACCGTGGAACCACTCATGACAGAAATCACATTGGATCATGAACCTCCCTTCCCAAGGTCTACAGATGCAATAGAGGTCAGCGTCTTCAACAGAGATAGGTGATTGTAACTAAGGATTCTCCTTGTATCTCTGTATCCAGACTGGGATGTTCCTATCTCTACAGGGCATCATTCTGTCATGATTTGTGATGAACACAGCATTTCTCAGCTTTACCTGATACACATACGCCGATATTTTCTTCACAATGACTGCAGAGCCTTTCCATGGTGGGCTCAATTTCTTGCATTTGCCCTTCAAAACTGCGGTGTCCAACAAATACACCAAATCCCCTTCTTTGTATGGTCTCAATAACACCTTCAAATCATAATACTTCTTTGCTTTTTTTCAAAGATTTAGCGTGTCTCTGGCAACTTTGTGAGCTCTTTGCAGCTCCACCTGGAGACGACTTACATAGTTTTCGGGATCTGTCTTATTGCTTACATGTGGAAACATCAGTTGGTCTGGGGTTGTAACTTCCCTACCTAGCATCAGCATGTTGGGTGTATACCCTGTGCTCCGGTTTATAGAAGATCGAATTGCTCCAGCAATTTATTGGACATGCTCGTCCCATTTATGCTGTGACTTGTTAAGAAAACACCTTACAACATCCATGAGTGTTCTATTGTACCGTTCTACCTGTCCATTAGCCGATGGTCTGTACGGTGTAGTCCTGGCTTTGTGTATTTGCAACATTTGGCACAAAGCAGCAAAAAGCTTGCTTTCAAAATTACGACCTTGGTCGGAAAATATTTGAAATGGATATCCAAAACGCGAAAATAATTCGTCAACCGCAGCTTTAGCTGTTATTTCTGCCTTTTGAGACGGCAAAGGGACACATTCAACCCACTTCGTAAACTGGTCAACCATCATGAGACAAGATTCATTGCCTTTAGTGGTTTTAGGGAGCGGGCCAATAAAATCAATGTGGACGCGTTCCATTGGTGCACCAGCATGATATTCAATCATTGGCACTTTCCCATAAACCTTATTTTTTTTGTTCATACTGCAAGTATTGCATTTTAAAACGTATCGCTCTACATCCCTTGACAAATAAAACCAAAAGAACTTTTCCTTTAGTTTTGCCTTGGTGCGAGCTATACCTTGGTGTGCCGCTGATGGGATATCGTGGTGCCACTGAATTGCTAATTCTTGAAGCTCTTTTGGAAGTACCAGTTCAAAATCTCCTGTTTTCTCAGCTTTCCGCAGCAGCACAAACATGTCCTTATTCACCCAGAAGTATTTAGCTTCTGGAGAGCTTAGATTAAGGTCCTTTTCATTTGGTTCTACACCCTCTGACAAATATTTAAGAATGAACTTAAGCTCCGTATAAGCATTTTGACTTTTGCTGATTTCTGATGCCGTAAACCCCCAACAAGACGGAGTTTCTTTCGTTGCCTCCACCGGCAATTGAACTGTTCCACATTGGATTTCGATACTATTATTTCGCCGAACAATGTCAAATCCTGTTTCGAACCCTTCATTGGTTTCAAAACCTTCTGTACTTCTCAATATCTGATTTCTTCTCCAAATGACCTACACCTGTGGGTTTGCGGCTTACTTTCTCGGGCTCAGGGGTTGCACCGCCGTCCCTGGCCCTTTTCCGTTTAAATCCCTGTTGTTTGAGGTGCTTTATAACCTCCCTGTTCTTTCCTTTTCAACCATTTAGCATACGAACGACACTCTCTTTTCCAATGACCTTTCGCTTCACAAAAGAAACAAAATTCACCCCTTAGCGGTTCGCTTGCTTGCCTACTCGGTTTCGAGTCATTGGAAATGGACATCCTATCAACCTTATCTATCAATTTTTCCACCATTTTGCTCAATCCAGCTATAGCCATGGCATTATCAGTGACTGCATTAACTGTGACCTCTTCCACTTCAACTTTCTTCTTTTTCTTACCCTCCACTGCTAGGGAAAGTTTTTTATACTATTCAATGCTTCTTCTATTGTTCTAGGGTTTTCCAAACATGCAAATTTGCCTGCTCCTGGGTCATTACACCCCTGGCTGAAGCGTATTATGACTTCTTTTTGTGTGAAGCTATCTGGCAAATCTCTGAAAGCTGTTGTAGCCAGCGTCATCACTCTGTCTGCCCAATCTTCGAGACTTTCATCTTGGTTCTGTGCCAGTTGTTGAAATTTCATTCTAGCTGTGGCTGTTTATTCCCGTACACAGAAACGTGTTTCCAACCTAGACATAATTTCCACAAAACTCAGGTCACTGAAATTTTTAACTGTCAAAGAAAATAAAAAGGTACAGATAAAGTAAAAAAAAATCCAGAGTTTTATCTTCAAGACACCAATCTAAGTAATCTTTACTTTCTTCTTTTGACCAATGTAACACTTTTCTATAACTCTCTATTCGTTGTTGGAATGAGAGCCAATTGCTCTTACCATCAAACCTCAGATTTTTAGGAAGACGCCTCGGGTCTCCCCGGCGTTTGGATGGGATACCTTCGTCTTCACTACAACTTTCACTTTCAGAAAGAATGTGTCTTTGCCTTCGCTTTTTCTTCTTTTGTTTCTGTTCCAACAATTTGTGCATCAAGCTTACTAAACTTTCCGTTTCAGAATCAGAATATGTTTCATGTTTCGGGGATTTTGAATGCTTTTTCTTCATACTGAAAGAAGGCTTCATATCAGAGTTCAATTTGTTTGTCAACTGTTTCAATCTTATTGTCAACTCACTATCCTCTTTGTCTGTTGCATCCATTTCGGGCTCTTCTACTTTTGGTGTTTTTTTGCGTGACTTTAGGTAAAGCGCCTGTCAAATTAACCTTACTTGGTTCCTCATCCATGATATCTGCTGTCGCTCCTTCTAGAACCACAAAACAAGACCGTTCTTCTTCCGTAAATGTTTTACCTAGAACACTTTCAACCATATCAAGGGTAAGAAACCCTTTTGCCTCTCGAAAATGAACCAATTGTTTGCCCTCTTCTCACCAATACCTGGCAAAAGCTGCAATTTCTTTTCAGAGGCCTCATTTAAATCAAGGTTCATTTTATTATGCAATGTATAATTATAAGGATGAATCTATTATTTTTCTATTTTTATTGCTATCTCATTATTTTAAAACGAACGACATACAAGGAAACGACAGCATCCAGGAACCTAACGGATCAAACAGCAAGAAACTATTTGCATTATAAACAGCAAAAAGCTATTTAGAAAATCCTTAATATATATACTTATTACCAATATAGCAAAAAGCTATTAGTCACTTTATATTTAAGTTTGTATATATCTATGTTTGCAAGAAGCTACTTTCTTGAAAGAAGACCAAAATTGTTAACTATTAATTGCCGGGAGGGGGGGGTTTGTATTATAACCACAAACCTATCTGCCTGGTCTTGTTATGGGTACCTACAATCCACTTACTGGCATGCAAACCCTCTTTTTTCCTGCTATATGCTATTTGGTACAGTTTTTCAAAAACACAATTCCCTTACCTCACCACACGTATTGACTAAACCAAGCAACAGGGCGAGTTCAGAAATATTTTGACACCATTAATGTGTTTCAATATTAACAATGAATGTTACTCAATTGATAGCACACTCATATTACTCAAGCACTTCTATCAGGATAGCAAATATCTCTCAACAGTTTTAATCTGTCAGTCCCGAACTTCCTTCCAAGATGGCCGTCCTCGTCTCGCCGTAAAACGTCCCGCACGCACGGAATGTAGCAGACAACTGTTTTTGCATCTCACGACACAACAGCATTTAACTGGTCAATCACCGTGATTAAAGTCTGAGAACGAAGTTCAGGTCCAGGAATCTAGACAATGATGTTGCTCGTGCTCGCGAATTTGTATTACATTGTCAAATTCAAAACATCACATCAGGTTTGTAGTGGTGTATCATCTATGGGTCTAATTAATAATGTTATTTATCCATTTACACGATATGCTCTCGTTTAAAAGCATTATATAACTTTCTCTACTCCAATTAAGTTTATATTGTCGTTTTCCGATTCAACTGAACTGTCATCCTTGACCTTGTTATTTATTTCACGCTTCGTTAATTTATCAAAGGCTAACAGTCACTGATTTTCGGAAAGAAATTATTAAAGCGGGCAGGGAGATCCCGGGTCAGCATCGTCACCAACGACGCCATTTAAAGTTTCAACCAAACCTGCTACGTTACGAACGTTATCATTGGACATGATTTCGTGCACATGCTTATGAATATGCAAGTTATAAAGGTTAACTTGAGGTGACCTCTAACGTCATGTTCTCAGATCGTACATAACGTAATGAAATGAAGTGAACGTCACGATATGATTTTAATGAGATTGGGATCAAGCATACTGAACGTCAGACCCTCCCTATTGAGAAGACGATTGCAATGTTATTGTTTGCTCTATGTTAATTTTTGTAACCTACGTTCTCTTTTCAATTATCTTCGCGAATACTTGAACATGAAACTTGCTTCTCAACTAGTGTATATAAGACAAAGACAAACAAAAGGTTTGAAAGCAGGTTTTCTTACGTAGTGTGCATCATAAAACTGATTATTATTATGATACTCTCTTTTACGATTTTTATAATAGATAACAAGAAGTAATATTTTAATCACTAAGAATGGGCGGAGTGTAGCGAACGAGTCTTTCTTAATCATTAAATTATTTCAGGTACTCAACCTGTTATAGAATACTACCTCATTAGCTTACACGTTGTCAACGCAAAATCTGACGCAGGGATTGGGTATCGGATGAGTGGCAGTAGGCGGACCTTTAAAAACCTGCGATAGTTGAAATTCTTAATGATTAAGCCAAGAACTTTATTATTGCCCATCTGCAATTTCATTGGCTGAAAAGGTAGGTTATATTCTAGATTGCGTTAACATATTGATTCAAGTCCGCCCTGTTAGCTCAATCGGTAGAGCGTTGGACTGTGAATCGGACAACCCGGGTTTCCCGATTCCCGGGCGGACCATGTCACTTCTGTTGTGGTTGGTTATGAAATCTTTTCTACGACTATTCGCACTGTATCACTGCCCCTGGCATGTACAGAAGTTGTCAGTTCCTTGCGAAGGCACCTAGTACTGGTTAACCGCCTGATAGTCTGCCCATGATATGTGTGCGGTGGTTGAACTGTCACTCTGGGATCCTTATAAACTACTAACACCACCACCATATTGATTCAACAACAGCCTGAGTATCGACAGAAGGCAATGTTACACTGTGTCCTTGTTTAACTCCATTAACTGAAAAATCAACATCTTTCAACAATCAATTATAACTAAATAAAATGTAATTATGAAGTTATTGTAATAGTACAATTAGCTTACAATTATAGTATAAACCATAAAAGGGTTTACGAGTAGTAAGATATGTACTTGAAAGTATGTAGTTTTGTCTTGAAGTTTAATTCTAATACATTGTGTTTAACTATTTTGACTTAATTGATAAAAAAGACAAGCATTTTATTTAGGTACATATACAATAATATAAGCCTCTATAGACGTTTTTTCTTAATTATTAGCTACGTAGCCACAAATTCTCCAGTTAGGAAAGTGCTTAAATATCGCTATATTACTTTATCTGTACCTAAGCCATATGCATTTTTTGTTTTGATCATTGAGGTCAAGTGGGTTAAATTTGTTTACGCATTAAAGCTGCACTCTCACAGATATATCATTTTTTCAACTTATTTTATTTTTTGTCTTGGAAAGAGCATTTTTTGTGTAAATATCTGCAAACCAATGATATAAGACGGCTGACAAAAAAATCAGATTTTCGTTCGAAAATTAATGTTGTATGGCTTAAACCGTTACTAACGGTTTAAGAAAAATGCATAAAACATCAATTTTTGAACTGAAATATAAAACTTTGCGATCTAATTTTTTGTCAGCAGTTATAACTGGTTTCCATGGATTTTCTGAAATATTGGCTCGTTCAAAGACAAAAAATAAAAAAAAGTTGTCAAAACGTTCAATCTGTGAGAGTGCAGCTTTAATTATTAGCTACGTAGCCACAAATTATCCAGTGTGAAACGCGCTTTAATATATCGCTAATATGACTTTATCTGTACCTAAGCCACATGCATTTTCTTTTGTTTGGATCATGAAGGTCAAGTGGGTTTAATTTGTTTATGCATTAAAATAAAAACAATAAAGCTATATTGTACACCTTTGCTGTTGCTGGGTAGACTTTTCAAAAGCCTTCTGTTTATATCTAGAAAATGAATTGATTAGAAATAAGATCTTTTTTCTAAACATATACTCAGTTTCATGTGGCCTAATGTATCGCTTCATTTCAAGCCGCTGGAAACAGGAAACTCAATGAGAAGAGTTTGTGTTTCTTTCCCATGTTAGCGCCAGTCTCAAAGGTCGCTACCACTTTTATTGGTTATTTTTCCTGAAAGCATGTGCATGATGAAAAATAAATATTATTTGTTGAAGGAATTTTGAAAAGTACAACGCCGGAGAGCTATATATTATAATTATACAGAGTAAATGTTGATAATATTTATTGATAAACACACTAAATTACGACGCCTAAATTTGGCTTTGTTTGTAAACGGTAAAAAGTGACTTTTGTCGCCAAAGAATGCAGAGACCGGTAATAATATGTGTGGTGCTTATAATAACTGTTGAGTCGCAATGGATATTCGAGCGAAACAAGGCTTTCGACAACGTCATTTGTGGCACCGGTTTTGACAATGCTGGCTTAAAACGGAGCCGTATAGTGTGCTCTCAGCGGTGCGAAGTCTTCAGCAATTGCAAAGGATTCTTCTTTTCAACTTCCGGAAACTGTTTCCTAGCGAAGCAGCTTGCATCCACCTCATTCGAGTGTAGGGATATCAATGGAACATACTACGAGCGCCCTGGAATACGTATGTGTTGACTTTTAATATCAATATGGTGAGCGCTCGTAAGCAAGTTAAAACACATAGTAATGAAAGGCATTCACCCCAACATTTACCATTTACAATGGTTTTGAAGTTCAGTAAATTGTTTCGTTTTGTGGCTTAATGTGTCCCCTTTTATGCCCCTACTTATTGGGGCTTGTATATTTGCCTTTGTCCGTCCGTCCGTGCGTCCGCCCGTGCGTCTGATCTTCCGTCAGTGCGTCTGTTCGTTCGTCCGAGATTACGTCCGGAGGTATCACGCCAACTGGTGTCATTAAAACTTCCAGAAATATTTGACCTAGAGTCTTGAAATCTTAGGGAACGTTATTGAGACGATGAGATTGTGCATCTGGAGTTTCATTTCCCACTGGACTAAATACAACCAGAGTTATGGCCCTTAAAGGCCTAGTTTAAGGAATGTTTGGCATGATAATCCCCTGCTGTGCATCTCCTGCTAATGCACTGGTGTCACAGTAGGTGTTAATTTCGTTTATTGGCTTAGGGCCATTTAAAGTCCATTTTTTTTATAATAAAGCCTCCAAAACTGCACAGCAGGCTACTCGGATCGGAGATCTGATAAGGCAAGTAGATTAGGATCAATACACAGAGGTTGTGTACTGTACACAGTTTGTTTGTTTTTTAGACAGGGGGGGGGGGGGGCACTTATAGAAGGCTTAAACTAGGCCTTTTAATTTCCAAATATTGGCTTTTCTGGAATTGTGTCGCCCAAAACTCTAAATTATTTCACCTAGAATCAGGAAACCTTGACGGAATTTTATTAAGATGATGAAGTTGTGCACCTGGGGTTTCGTTCCCCGCTGCACTTCGTAAAATCATTTTTTAATGGCTGTTCCTGCTAAAGAAATGCCATTTCTGGACCTGTGATGCTAAAAACTCCAAAACTATTTCCCTATCGTCAAGAAACTTTGACGGAATGTTATCTAGGTGATAATGTGTGTACCTGGGGTTTCTCTTTAAACTGTTTTCAGCAAACCCAGAGTTATGGCCCGTTCATAAGAAAAACTTGGCATTTCTGATCTTGTATCGCTCAAAACTTCAAAACAAAATGAGCAAGAGTCATGAAAGTTTAGGGGAATATTGCTGGAGGGAGGGAATTGTGCACCTGGGGTTTTCAGCTGCATTAAGTAAAACTAGAGTTATGACCAATGAAATAGCAAAATTGGCTTCTGTGGACGATCAAAACTCCAGAACTATTTTATCCCGTAAAACTTCGGGGAATGTTGTTCAGGCGATGAAGTTTAGCAGTCACAGCCGGGATCTTGTTTGCCGCGGTACATAAAAAAATCAAGAGTTATGGCCCTTGCATAAGCAAAAATGGCTTTTTGGACTCGGTCAAAACCACACATGATTTCACCTACAGTCATATCACATTTGGGGAATGTTGTTCAGGTGATGATTGTGCACCTTGGTTTTGTTTTCACGCTGCGCATAATACAACAAGAGTTTTGGCCCTTGACTTAGAAAAAGTGGCATTTTTGGACTTCTTCAACTTGTGTCGCCCATAACTTAATTTAAGAAAAATTATTAGTCACACTCTCCTGAGATATTTCAGGATGATATTTGATGTTATTTAGCTCTTGCTTTTGTGACAGACGCAAAAAAGCCCAAATTGATGATCAATAATTACATGCAATTTACTTTTCCAAAGTTATTTACATTTTAAATCTAAGAGTGAGGTAAAACATTTGTATAATATAGTCTATTTATAATGTATTCAGTGTCAAGCAGATTATAAGTATCTTCCATGGCCGAGAGTGTAAGATAGGTTAATTCCGACCCGAGCGTACCATAGCCGCTCGTGTAAGATAGGCTCATCGGTAAACCTCGTTTCCGCAAAACACCCTACGCTCGGGTCGGAATGAACCTATCTTACACTCTCGGCCATGGAAGATACTTATAAACTGAGGTTGGAGAAACATTTATACCAAACAGAATAGTTGTTTTTCCTGCGGACATGTTGGTTTTATAATGTGAACTTGACGTTAAGCCCACAAAGTTAAATTTGATGTTGCATTGACTCGGATAAATGTCTATGTATTACAGGTTGTACGACTTACTCTGAGTTCAGCTTTGCCTTTAATACCGGAGGTGCCATCGACCAGGTTGAAAATGTTGACACCCCGGACGCCTGTATTCGCCTGTGCGACGCCAACCTGCAGTGTGCGGGTGTCACCTACAGCAAGAGTAATCGAATATGTTACGTCCAGCCTCCTGGCGCCGTCCTTTATAGCCTGACCAAAACGTGGTTTCAAAGGAACTGCGACAATAATTAATGTGCATTTGATTAAAGATGCATTCTTACTCCCAAATTAGATTTACCACACTTCATACAATTGTTTTGATATACCAAAAAGGATGAAAACATGTCGAAAACAATGATTCTTATGAAGGATACCGAGTTTAATTTGAAAGAAAGGTGTAGTAAACATGGTATTTCTATCTTTTGAGACGATGGTAGATCACAGTCAATATTTTAGCACTCACCAATCATTTAGTATTTTTTTGCGTTTTCAGCTATAAACACACGGTTACAATCTTTTTATCGGTTTAAATATTTTCCATAAAGGCATTATTTAGTATATAGTTATAAGTTTATCACTCAAAATGTATCTTTGTTATACATGTGTATGTATTTCTTTTCAATACGAGTGTCACTTTAAAACTAATTTTGAATAATTATGTCAAACGAATTGTTCACGCAACATTTGGATATATATGCAATATATTTTTACCAAATATACAACATAACTCAGTTTAGTAAATTGCTTTATTTGTGTTTTTTGGTCAAAGTCATTGACCATCTGTTCATTTACTATTAGTATGACCACAACGGACATGAAAGAAATGAACAGATGGTCAATGACTATAATAAACACTTAGCAGAATTTTGAATTGGTCATTTTTCAAATTTGATAACGGAACTGGCATGAAGTTTCTTTAGGAAACATAATGATTTATTTTGAAGTATCTTCAATGCTTTTAACGACTTTGTTTTATAACAAATAGAATGTTCGGTTCTTTCATGAAGTACATTGAATTTGCTATGACATATTTTCTACATTTAAATTTATGTATTCTCTGTTTTGAAGGGACAATTTCATGTTGTTAAATGCCTTTTTAAGGAAAAAAATAATTTATTACCAAAATAAAGTGTGGCAAATCATTATGAGTGTTACAACTAAGAAACTGTATAAGCTTTAGTAACGTTATTCAGCTAAATGCTGTGGCGTGATTGGTTGATTGACATTATGACATGATGCAACCAATGTATTCAATAAAAGTTTAAATATCAGTCAGCTTAGGATGAGACCTTGTGGGCTAGTGGTTAAGGTGTCAGTTTTCCAGAGAAAAATACTATACCGGCGTGGGTTTGCTCCCCACTAGAACCTTGTTTATACTTTATTTGTATGTTTCTGCTAGTTCGGTAAAAGAGTAAAATTATTATGATATAATAGTTTTCAGATGCTTAACCGGGAAACTCCTTTTGATGCTAAAACACGAGCAGTCCCTTTTAAGGAACACAATGCAGATTGATGCAAACGTTTGTGTTTTTGTAACTTTAATGCATTATCATTAACCATATGGTTTGCGTACAGATATAAAATATAAGCGATATTTGGTTGTTTTTTTTTTAACTGGGGAATAATTGGCCATGTAGCTATTAATTAAAACGTAAACACACAGGACCAGGTTAAACAATACGTTGTATTACTGAATGATTATATTTGAGGACACGCACGTCAATTAAAATGAAAATTTTAAACACGCACACACGCACGCACACACACACACACACACACACACAAACACAAACACACAACACACGCACGCACGCACGCACGCACGCACGCACACACACACACACACATTTGTACATATATATATATACACAAAATATTGCTGTCATCATAATGAGTATATGAAACATTTTATTTATTATAAGATGTTCTAGCTTGGTTATTTTGGCTTTTATAGACAAGGTAAACCATGATGTAATAAAACTAGAACGTATAGAGATATTGATGTATACTGTAAGTACATCTACCATGTATATGTTAATAGGTAGTTGCTATGATATGTACATATTTTTCCAGTGTTGAGTACTAAACAGTTATGTTAGTGCATGACCTAGATGATCTAGGTGCAAATAAGACAAAACATGTTTTTAACATCAAAACTTATGCAGATATTAAACTTGACAAATTACATAACACTTTAAGGTTTATTAGGACTCAAATGGTTGCATTTCATGACTGAAAGACCAACACTGGCACTTCTCAGTTCATAGATGGGTTTGGGTTTAGCCAAACTGAACCTGGGGCCCCAATATCACGAAAATACTTAAGTCGAATCTCAAACTCAGTCTCACCTCATTTCACCATATAAAAGCATAATATTCTTCAAAACCTCGCATGTTTTATACTATTTGAAAATGTATCTTTTCATAGATTGTGTTGTTTAAAAGATTTTGTCAATATTTCAAAGAAAACTAATTCTAGAGCAAAAAGTATACTTAAGTATTTTATACAGAATACAGAATTGTACTCAAATACATTTTTGGCTGTAGAATATATTTTCCTTGGAATTCGACCAAAGGCTTTTATCAGCATATTCTATGATAAAATGGGCTTATAAAACTGTAAAAAAAACATATAGGATTTTTAATAAATTTTAATGCTATGTGATAAAATGTGTTGATACTGAGTTTGAGATTTGACATAAGTATTTTCGTGATATTGGGGCCAGGTCATTGTGGGTGTTGATTCTGATCATGTGGCCTTTATACTCTGTTTTAATTTAGATGTTACCATCATCGGTCCAAGTGTCAAATACAGGGGATTTGGGGTTCCTTTTCAGGAGTCTGCATTGGTTGTTCATTGATAAATGCTTGGCTTTTCCTTAGCCTTAATTGTTTCCTGATTTTCATATTACATGTTGGTAGGACACAAACTTCACAATTATATCTATGGGTTTGTTGACTTTAGGTTTGCCATTTCTATGTGACCTGTCTATATCATTCCTATTTTCACGAGTTTTTTGTTAAACACAGCATACAATTATTCAACCCAAACAACAGAGTCATGTATAAATACAGTTATTTAACATTTAAGTTAAATAAGCCATCAAACAAGTACTTGGGTTCATAGATATCGACAATGACAGTCAGTTATATAGGTAAAATGTAGATTAAATACCTAAACGCTCGGTTAGGTCCATATGTATATTACCTTAAATTTATGCCCAGCATAGGGATGCAAACGAATGGCAAAATTGATATTCGAATATTCGGTAATTCTTTCGAACGAATATTCGAATATTCGAATGCCAAAATACATCTTTTAAAAGTTGTAGTAAACTGTTACAATATTTGCTAAAGTAATAGCCGGAGAATTTTAGCTCTCTTTTGTCGCAACCACTACGCGCGGCGAACCCTGAATTTCACCAAATGAGCCTCTGAAATTCCTCATTTCAGAAAGACAAAAAGTTATACTTTATGAAGAAAGAAAAAAACACTTTTAATTTATATTTATCTGCCTTCATATTTGTAAACAACGTGAACTTGGGTGGATTTCTGGTCAACTGGTGTTATACGCTAAAATTGAGGGTCTTTCCGTAGGACCAGCAGCCTCGTTCTGGGATTGACATCTAATTTAAAAAAAAAATGAAAAACCAAACTAACTTGGGAACTAGTTTATTTCAGAAATTCTTAATTGGTAGGACATTTTACAGAAAATTATTGAATTCTTTGTGCCACTTGTCTTCAGCAAGTTAGTGTAGAATAACGGGGACTTTTTATAGTGTAACAAAGTCAAAGTTTCATAATTATTACATTTTATTTTTAAGTGAGTTTGATGTAATGCAAGGGAGAAAACAAGCAAATCAGCTTTGATGTTATGTACAGAGTTGTCTTTCTTGGTAATTTTAAAATATAATTGCTGTGTGGTCATCTGTAACTATAATCCCTAAATTGACATTTTTGGTGGGAACACTGGATCATCCCGTTCTTTGTTTTCAAGGCGAACATATCATATTTTACTTTGTCTGTAATTGTTGGAATTGGCGGGAAAAGATATTGATGATGACAGGATGAAAAACTGGTCGTGTAACGGGTTTTAAAAGTAGTAGTAGTAGTAAAAGTAATGTCCGGAATACACGGTTTGTCACGAAGTCTTAGTCGACTATGAAGCAATGTTGTTATAACTATTAGTTGTCCAACGCTCACTTCGAAAGTATCCAAGTAAAACAGCATACAAGTTTTAAGTGTTTTATTTGATTGTGATAATAATGAATAACAGTGGTAACAATTCCTTTTCACTAGTTTAAAATGTTCATATATTTTGTAATTTTGATAGGGAATCCTAACAGAGGTGTATCCTCGACGCTTGTCAAAACCAGAATCATGTTTTATCAGTATCTTTTGGTCAGTATCTACCACGTGACTGTCACAAGGCTATTAATAAGTTAATATTACATAACTTTTTTCCATGCTGGACCGCCGCATTTAGAAATAAGACGTTTTAACAACAAAATGCGCTTAGGGCGATATGCATTAAAGATAAATATCTAAAGCATGTACTTGTAACGTGGTGGATACGTAACGAACAAAAGAACATTGTAAAATTAATATGCAATGTACATTTGAATATTGCAAAATATATATGTATTCTTATAAAATAAAATTCAGTGACTAAAATGCTACAAGTAAATTATTGCAAATAATTGGCGTTGTAGCATTGAAGGTTAGTCTATTAGTTATACTTCTAGAACCTAGGATTTCTAGAATATTGTTTATTAAGAAGTGTAATTGTTTTAATTACATTTGAGCAGTTGTATCTAAGTATTTAGTAAGTTGGAAATATGATAGTTATAATATTTCTAAAAGGTCAAGATAGTGATTCAACCTTGCATGTTAATATTATAAGTAATATTAATAAAACCACTTATTTTAGAATTGCGGTACCAGTTGAATGTATGTGTCAGGGAGAATATAAAGGCAGTTTGGCCTACAGCTGGTGAGTTAGATTATATGTAATGTGATGTGAAATGTGTTTGTACCTGTTTTGTATATGATGTTTGTATTGTTTTAATATGATTATATTACGTAATAGTATGGCCGCTAGAAAATAGTATTAATTATGAGGAATATTGATTCTCAAAGTATTATAGAAAATATACTGAATTAATTGTTAACTCTTGTGTGATATGCTTAAGTTGATGTTTATATACTTTCAGAGCTGTGGATTTATAATACATGTAATAAAAGCCCCTAAAGACTTCCGACGTGTTAATCAACTACACTGAACCCTAACTGCTGAGTTAGACCGTTAATATAGTCGTGGCCATAAGAAAACTACCCTATTACAACGTGGCGCCCAACAAGTCGTTTCTTAATCGTTGGAAGACAGAGGGGACCCGGGACAGGAGCCAGAACAGACCATCGTTTGAGGCCGGAAGTGGTTCGTAGCCCAGAATCTACCATTTCGTTGGGAAACTGGTTGACCCCACAAACATATTGTGAGAGACATTTTCATTAGTGGTTGGAGTCGTTGCGACTAAAGGCGTGCATTTGAACTCAGGACGTGACTGGCGTGCATCTGTGATACCATTCTGTTAAGGACCGGAAACAGATCGAACTCAGGACAGGACGTGACGTCATCAGAGAATCATCATCATCTTCATCCATACATCAACAACCCAGGAATTATTGACTGTTGCACTTGTTATACGTGCGTGAACATTATGGAAGTTGTTATTTTGTGATATAGGACATATATTAATAAAAACCTAGTGGCCAAAGTACAACAAACTGTGAGTACCATAATTTTGTGTAAAACATAATTTGTTTGTTTTTGTTCAGTTAGAATTGTGCATTTTTCATAGCTGCAAAAGTGAAAATTTCAAGTGTCATATTGTAAGATCGAAAGAGAGTGATCACATAGTAATGCTCTAAAGATATAATTAAGCATCTATTTTTCATTAGATAGTCATTCAGTACAGCTATTTTTGATTTCTTACATGTACGTTTTAAATATTATTAGATTGATAAGCTTACCTTCTACTCAGGTGTAAACAAACATGTATACACGGAAGATTATTGTTTAGCATCATGTAGAATTAATCTTTTGTTAGATAACGTTAGTCTGAGGAAATCCTTCATTCACACGGTTCTTTGTGAGCACTATTTTTGTCATTAAATATCCATTAGATAGTAAAGTTTCCGACTGTAAACAGTATCTTTGAATGAGTTAACACTCATTTACATGTTTGGCTGGTGTAAATCAAACGGTACTTTTGTTTCATTGACAATTCAATACTAGATACACAATTTACGGAAAACCCGTGTGTCAGTGACGTAATTGATCAAATTCTGATTTGATTGGCTGTTTGGGAGGGTGTGTGCAGGTTGAGCGTTTTGATTGGATGACCCTGATATTGACCTTTACGATAGGTTAAAGTGCATGACAGACATTTTTGGGTTAGGAGAATAATTTGTTCAGACATTTGACATGATTTTTATTTGTTCACTGCAAAATTTATAATAATTTCTTGAATCATTATTAGGACATTATCATATCTTGAGTATACAATATTTAGCAACCAAATTTCAGGCAGTTTAATTTAAATTACACACATTGTTGCCACTTTATATTTTTGACAGAAATCAGCTGATTTGGTTATTGATTGGGGACACTGATAAAGTTGAATTTGGATTGTAATATTTTTTCTGCAATTATTATTTGCATGGATAGATGAAATATTTATTTAGACTTTGTATTAGATATTTAGATTTATACAGTTAAAAACAATTATTGTTGGATTTGTGCATTTGTGGAATAGTTCATGTAATTGTTCATACTTTTGAAATTCCATTTAAAATCATTTGACCTAGTGTTTGTTGTTTCAAATTAAGTTGATTATTAACGGCATATTCTTAAGCAATGTTAGATACTCATGTTTGTCTGACTGAAATACTTAGATAATAGTTCTTTACGGGTGACTTTATTGTTTAGACATTACATTTCTTTAATTTCATTTTGACTTTGAAATTGATTTTTTTTACTTAGTTCATTTCAATTATGTGTATTGTATAATTTTGATTTTTGACAATTGATTGCACACACTTGTTATTTTTTTATTTTTCTTACTGCTTCTGTCTAATATTTATTCTTTAACACAAAGAAGAAATACTTTATTTAAGTTATAGATTAGAATTGATTTTTGATGTGAGAATATTTGCTTATAATTTGTTTGCGGCATTTAGTATTGAATTGATCATAGACCATTGAACATAGGTTGTGCTGGAGATTGATATTGCTTTGAACTTTGAACTTTTATGGTGATTAAGTTTATTAAACATTAAATATGTCACTGGAAGAGGATAAATTAGGAATAGCAGCTGGTGGTATGGAGAAAGATAGTAAGGCAAAGCCTGTAATTAAGAAAGATGATGAACATGAAATTGAAGAGGCATTGAAGCTATTTAAAGCATTTCATGAATTGAAACTAGATCCAGGGGTGAGTGGCCCAGAGGATTTAAAGAAGTTTTTGACGGAATATACAAAGAGGAGTAAAGAAGACAGTAATGCAGCCGAGCAACACCAATCAGACCCAGCATCCGGGAAATCGTACCAATTTCCAAAATTGTCATTGTTCTCCGGTGAAGATAATAAGGGAGAAGTTTCGTGGGATGCATACAGATTTGAAATTGATTCCCTAGTAAAGGAGAAGACTTTTAGTGATGAACAGTAACTTTTAGGTATTAGAAGGAGTGTTAGGGGTACCGCTAGTGATATTGTAAGGAGATTGGGTACAGGGGTGAAAGTGGTGGAGGTTTTAAAGAAGTTGAATGGAACTTTCGGAAACATTGAATCAAAGGAGTCATTGATAAGGAAATTGTACTCATGCTCTCAAGGATTGGATCCGGTGAACATATATGCATCAAAGCTTGAGAATTTATTTGCACAAGGAGTTGAACTTGGAGCTGTACTGCAGGGGGATGACATCTTATTGAGAGAACTTTTGTTTCAAGGATTAAGAATTGATTTGAAACATGTTGCCCAGTTTAAGTTTGAAACCATCAAAGACTATGATAGATTTGAAATTGAGCTGAGGAAACTTGAAGCTGAAATGAAGTGTCAGACCAATCAGACAGAAGCAAAGAAGACTTGTCATGTGGCACAGAACGCTCCGTCAAAACAAGAAAAGGACTTACAGGAGCTCAAGGAGGACATGAGTAAGAAGTTTAATCAATTTAAGTCAGAAAGCTTTCACAGAGGTAATGGTAGAAGCAGGGGAACTTACAGACCTGGACGCCCATTAGGTGCAAACAATTACAGGGGGTGTTGTCACAGATGTGGTGGACATGACCATTATGTGAAGGATTGCACATCAGAATATCCTCGGACGGAGCAGACAGGGAATTATAGGGGCTGTTGTCATAGGTGTGGTGGCAATGATCATTATGTAAAGGACTGTACAGCAGCATACTCACGGGTGGGACAGACAGAGAATTTAAACGCGAAGGTGCCTTGTTTGATGGACCGGACCAGGGCACAAAAAACATTAAGGAGGGTCTTGCATTAGTAGGGGAAGCGAACATAACAAAAGTTATTATAAATGAATAGGAAGTAAATGCTTTACTGGATACAGGTTCTTCAGTAAGTGTACTTGCACAATCATATTTTGAAGAACATTTTAAAAATATTGAATTAAAACCAGTGACTGAAATCTTAAATATTGAATGTGCAGGTGGATCTATGCTTCCATACTCAGGATAAATTGAAGTTGAAGTAAATGCTATTGGAATTCCGGAATGTAAGAAGCAATTAGCATTATTTTTGGTATCACCAGATACAAAATTTTCCAGTTCAACACCAGTCATTATTGGAACTAACATTTTGCAAGAAGTTCAAGAGGATTGTAGACAGAAATTTGGAGAAAGATATTTACAAATAGCAAAGCTGACATACCCTTGGTACTCTTGTTTTAGAACTATAGTGATTAGAGAAAGAACATAGAAACAGAATAAGAATAGATTTGGAATCATCAGATGTGCTTTACCACACAAGTTGACATTGAATCCGAATCACACCATGGATATTAAAGGTTACATTGACAAGAATATTGACCATAAACCTACAGCAGCCATTGTATGTGGGACTAATAAGGCCAGCCTACCAGATGGTTTGGAGGTTACACCCAGCATCATACACTATTCTTACACCGATGCCAATGAAGTTATTATTACCATTTCTAATCATTCAAGTTGTCCTATTCATATTTCGCCAAAGGCAATTGTATGTGAGATACAGCCAGTAACAGTCACTGATGAAGTTTTAAATAAGATAGAAGAAAAGGACATAGATCAGAAGAGAAGAAAGATAGTTGAAGAATAGAAGATAGATGAAGATAATGTACGTAATGAAGACCAGAAACAGAAATTGAATACCTTACTTTTCCACCATCGTGATATATTCAGCACTAGTGATACAGACATAGGCAGATGCAATTGTTTCAAACACCGAATTGAATTGATAAATCCTTTACCATTTTAGCAGAGGCACCGTCGAATACCACCTGCTATGGTAGAAGAGGTCAGATCACATTTAGAACAGTTGTTGTCATGTGGCATCATACGGCCATCGAAGTCACCATGGGCTTCACCAGTAGTCTTAGTTAGAAAGAAAAATGGAAAATTACGGCTATGTGTTGATTACATGATGCTAAATGAACGGACAGTTAAAGATGCCTATGGTCTGCCTAGGAAAGAAGAGATGTTTGACTGCTTACACGAGGCACGCTTCTTCACCACAATGGACATGAAAAGTGGATACCATCAACTACCAATGGAGGAAGAACACATAGAGAGAACTGCTTTCACAGTAGGACCACTGGGACACTTTGAAAATCAGTTTATGCCTTTTGGATTAACTTATGCCCCTGCCAGTTACAGTAGACTGATGAATGAATGTCTAGGTGAAATGAACATGTCCATTTGTATAATATATTTAGATGACCTAATTATCTCCAGTAAAACTTCTAATGAACATCTGGAACGCTTGGATGAAGTTTAAGCAAGATTAAAGGAATGCAATCTGAAATTAGCCCCTGAGAAATGTAGCTTCTTCAGAGAGAGAGTCAACTTCCTTGGTCATGTAGTTAGCAAAGACGGAATTGAGACTGATCCCAGTAAGATTGAGAAAGTTAAAAACTGGCCATCACCAAACACACCAGAAGAGCTCCACAGTTTCTTGGCATTTGCGCTATATTACAGAAGATTCATTAAAGATTTTTCAAAAATTACCCGTCCCTTAGCTGAGATGATTCCACATCCCACCTCCAAGAAAAGCCCATAGAAGAAAGCAGGACAGAAGAATTGGAAATGGACAGAAAATGAAGAGAAGATATTTCAAGATTTGACCAGCCCTCCTATATTAGCATACCCAGATTTTAGTAAGCCATTTGAATTGCACACTGATGCATGCAATACTGGATTGGGAGCAGTACTTTACCAACAACAAGAGGGTGAAAAGAGAGTTATTTCATATGCAAGCAGAGCAGTTAGTAAATCTGAGAAGAATTATTCAACCTACAGATTAGAATTTTTGGCGTTGAAGTGGGCAGTAACTTCAAAATTTTCAGATTATTTAACAGGAAACCATTTCATAGTATATACTGACAATAACCCACTGACACATATACTCTCTTCACCCAACCTTGATGCTACAAGCCAGAGATGGGCAGCTGCACTGGCAGATTATGATTTTGAAATGAGATACAGACCTGGAACGAAAAATGGAGACGCAGATGCATTGAGCCGGTATCCATATGAGAAGATTGAGGTCATGAAACAAGATGGGAATGCAATTGAAGAACTTGTGAATTTGGATAGAGATGCGGTCAGAGCAATTTGTAGTACCCTTACACCACCATACATAGACACTCTACCCACCATGAATATGAACATAGTAGAAATTACTGAAGACACTAGTACCCCAATGGCCCAAGTAGAGTTAAGGGAGATTAGAAGGAAACAAATTGAGGATCCCCTGATAGGAAAATGGAGAATTGCAGTGATAGATAAAGTTAGATTAGAAAATGACTTTACTAAAGAAGGTACATTCATGAAGAAGAACTGGAAGCATTTCAAGATCAGAAGAGGTGTGCTGTACAGAGAGGTAGAGAGAGATGATGAAAAGATCGAACAATTAGTGTTACCAGAGTGTTATAGAAGAGATGTGTTGACAGGTATGCACACAGATGTTGGCCATCCAGGTATAGACAGAACAACAAATCTCATACGAAGAAGATTTTTTTGGCCTTGTATGACAGCGCAGATAGAAGACTTTGTGAAGAATTGTGACCGTTGTTTGAGGAGGAAGTCTGCAACAAACACACGTGCCCCATTAGTAAGTGTGAACACGACCTTCCCCTTAGAACTTGTTTGCTTTGATTTTTTGACATTAGAACCATCCAAGGGAGGATACTCAAACATATTAGTTGTCACTGACCATTTTACAAAGTACGCACTAGCCATACCAACCCGTAACCAGACAGCCAAAACTACAGCTGAGGCATTTTATAATCAGTTCATAGTGAATTATGGAATTCCACACAAACTCCACTCCGATCAAGGTGCTAACTTTGAAAGCCAACTTATCAAAGAGTTATGTGAACTTACCAACATGAAAAAGAGTCACACTTCAGTATACCACCCCCAGGGAAACGCAAGCCCAGAAAGGTTCAACAGGACTCTAATAAGCATGCTGGGGACACTTGAACAAGATCAGAAGAAGAATTGGAAAAAATACATTAGTTCCCTAGTGTTTGCCTACAATAGCACGCCTCATGAATCAACAAAAGTCTCACCATATGAGCTCATGTTTGGCAGGAAGCCACGTCTTCCTATTGAGGTTATGTTTGATGTCGAGAAAGAGAAAGAAGAAAAAGTAAATACTCAAGAAGAATACATAGTAAAATTAAGACAGACCATGAAAAAGACAAGAGATATTGTCCATGAACATGTAGAAAAGGCAAAGCAAAGACAAAAGAAATACTATGATATGAAGGTGGGAGGTGTACAGATTGAAAAAGGAGATCAGGTATTAGTGAAGATTCTGGCTAGAGGAGAGGGTAAACACAAATTTAGCGACAAGTTTGAGGAAGAGGTTTACACAGTTAGAGGGCAGAAAGGAGAAGTACCTGTATATACTCTAGAAGGTAACAGTACCGGGAGAATTAGGACCCTACACCGGAACCATCTATTCCCAGTGAACCATCGGGTGAGGGATGAATTTGTTCAAGATGAGAATATTGAGGAAACAGGAAAGATAAAAGATGCATCTAGAGATGAAGAAGATTCGGGTGGAACCACCAACGACAGCCATGATGATGAAGATGGTGTGATTTATGTCCCACAGACATATTTTTACGGGGACGCCCGTACGCCAGTAAATCGGTCAGAGGCAGAAATTGGGACAGACGTATTAAACATAGATGATGAAGACAAGAATAAAAGTGAAGTACTTCAGGTACAGTCTGAACTGGAGAAGGAACAGGTGGATATTGAAGAGAACACTACAGAAGTTGATGGTGAAGAAGAAATAAAGGATGTTGCCAACGCAGCATCAGGTGGTGCTAATATAGATGGGAGCCCAGGTGAATGGGAACAAGGTGACACTGTTGTTGAAGATGATTTCAGCAACGAAACAGACTCTACACTTCCTGTAACAGAAGACACAACACTTGAGGAAGTTCCGGAAACCACAAAGAAGAGAAAAAGACAGTTACCGCATCCACCAGTCAGAAGATCAGAAAGGGAAAAAAGAGCGCCTGAAAAATACGGTGGCTATGTGATGTATGGAATGAATAGACCTTTTGATGCCAGATTCCAGGCATTACAATCTATCATGAGTTCTGGAGTATTAGGAAGTATGGGTAGTGAAATTGCCAGATTAGTGACAGATGTTATGAAATAATTTTGATGTATTATTTTTTTTATAAAGATTGCTATGTGAGAATATTTTAATTACAATTTTCATCATGTTTATTCTTATTGATCATGAACCTACTACCCAGTAATTGGTTATTTTGTGTGGTAACTTTTTGTAGAAGGGGAGGAAGATGGCATGAAATTTATTTTTGGTATGTTGTACTAACTAAGTGTGGCTTTTTTTGTTTTTTGTTTGTTTAGGGTTTTTGGATATAATATTCATAAATTTTTGGTTTAAGTGACATGAGTGTAATTGAGATTTAATTGCCAGGAAATATTGGTTGTTATTTGATTTTTTTATTGTTTTATTTTTTTAAATTATTTTTGTGACGATTAGACAATGACGGGACGTCATTTCAGGAGACAGGGAAATGTGTAATAAAGTCCAAGTTTCATAATTATTACATTTTATTTTTTAAGTGAGTTTGATGTAATGCAAGGGAGAAAACAAACAAATCAGCTTTGATGTTATGTACAGAGTTGTCTTTCTTAGTAATTTTAAAATATAATTGCTGCGTGGTCATCTGTGACTATAATCCCTAAATTGACATTTTTGGTGGGAACACTGGATCATTCCGTTCTTTGTTTTCAAGGCGAACACATCATATTTTACTTTGTCTGTAATTGTTGGAATTGGCGGGAAAAGATATTGAAGGTTAGTCTATTAGTTATACTTCTAGAAACTAGTATTTCAAGAATATTGTTTATTAAGAAGTGTAATAGTTTTAATTACATTTGAGCAGTTGTATCTAAGTATTTAGTAAGTTGGAAATATGATAGTTATAATATTTCTAAAAGGTCAAGATAGTGATTCAACCTTGCATGTTAATATTATAAGTAATATTAATAAATCCACTTATTTTAGAATTGCGGTACCAGTTGAATGTATGTGTCAGGGAGAATATAAAGGCAGTTTGGCCTACAGCTGGTGAGTTAGATTATATGTAATGTGATGTGAAATGTGTTTGTACCTGTTTTGTATATGATGTTTGTATTGTTTTAATATGATTATATTACGTAATAGTATGGCCGCTAGAAAATAGTATTAATTATGAGGAATATTGATTCTCAAAGTATTATAGAAAACATACTGAATTAATTGTTAACTCTTGTGTGATATGCTTAAGTTGATGTTTATATACTTTCAGAGCTGTGGATTTATAATACATGTAATAAAAGCCCCTAAAGACTTCCGACGTTTTAATCAACTACACTGAACCCTAACTGCTAAGTTAGACCGTTAATATAGTCGTGGCCATAAGAAAACTACCCTTTTACAATAGGACCCGACGATATGTCCCTTGACACATGACGCGTGCTTAGTGTATTGACATCACATTCACACCTCTGGCATTATGGGCCAATCGTTGTAAAAACAAGTCAAACGAATCTTAAACACAACAACAAAGTTGTAGGCAAAATATTTATTGTTATATCAAACGTTTGATCGAATATTCGAATATTCGTTTGCATCCCTAGCACTATTATGTTGCGTTTGTGAGTTATTTGCTGCTATAATAGTTCGTACATTCTCTCTATCCGCTTCCTCACAAACACAAGATCTCCCCAGGCCGGAATATGTGCTCATTGTATTGCGTGGTCAGCTGACGTCAACGTCCATCGTGTTTTTTGGTGCCCAAGGCTTTCCGCCGAGAGACAAGTGTTAATGAACAGACTCGACACCCCATGTAATAGTGCAGAGTTCATTTTCTACTGTACTAGCGCGAATCATCATGAATATGCTGCACTAAAAGATCATACAGACACACGTATCCGCGCAGTCTGTAGATATTTTCACAATGCATTGCGCAAACGGACATAGTCTTACAATCACAAAGGACCTCTTACTGCTGATTATTTTATTCAAATGTATTATTATAAAAGCATATTTTCCTGAGCACCTTCACTTGCATTTCTATTTCGGCATGTTTTGAATCAGGTGCCACGAGAGAGTTTGAATATTGATTTTTTTCTGATTTATTTTTAATTCTGTTTTGGAATAAAATAAAATAATAGACTCAAGCCTAAGTCTTCTGTGCATTGTACATCGCGTTAATCATAAAAGCCACAAACTCAGAACATATACGCTCAGTTTTAAAGTATAAGCTTTATCTTACAATATTAGCACATTAACATCGTCATCCTTGTGCCTTATATCATGGAATATTTATTGCTGTATATACTGTATTAATGACTGTTTGTCTGTTTAATATGTTTAAATCACTTTTCACGGGTGAAAATAAAGAGAAAAATACTACTACTACTACTACTACTACTACTACTACTACTACTACTACTACTACTACTACTACTACTACTACTACTACTACTATTACTACTACTACTACTACTACTACTACTACTACTATTACTACTACTACTACTACTACTACTACTACAAGTTCACTAATTCCAACTGATAACTGAGACAGCAACACATCGATACGATTGACATAAGCTTAGTATTTGAACAAATAAGATGAATGCCCTCTTTGTCAGTTGTTCACAGTTATTTATTTCTTTATTTGTTTATTTTTATTTATTTATTTATTTATTTATTTATTTATTTATTTATTTATTTATTTATTTATTTATTTATTTATTTATTTATTTATTTATTTATTTATTTATTTATTCATTTATTTATTTTTTTATTTATTACTTTTTTAATTTATTTATTTATTTATTTATTTATTTATTTATTTATTTATTTATTTATTTATTTATTTATTTATTTATTTATTTATTTAATATTACGGCAATACTTGAAGAGTACTTGCCTTCTTGTTTTTGATTCTGACTTACATAACTTAACTTTCAGTGCTTTGATTTTATTAAACTTTTGCAGATTCCTGTTGTTGTTTTTTAAACCGTTTTTGGCTTGCTAAGAATGTTCCAGCATGTGACGTCTCTTTCTTTCCAAATTGTGCTTAGTTAATCATTTGCAATTTGCAATAATTTTTTAGCAAATATATGTCGTGTTTTATTTTTGATAAGGTTTTCTAACTTGTTTGTTCCCAGTTTTAGTACAATGATGCTTTACATTATGAAACTCTATGCTCACACGGTTTTAAACCTTTTATTTGCTAGGACATACCGTGTGTGATGTTCATAGTTTCAAACAATAACTGCATCGTATCTTTTATAAGTTTTTGCATTAGGTACTCTGAATTGTATTCCTTCGTCTGCAGATAGAGTCGGGATCCCTAATCATAGAAGTACTTGGGGTTTATTATCATTATTATTATTATTATTATTATTATTATTATTATTATTATTATTATTATTATTATATAGTTATTATTAAGTAAGTTTCCTCAAATTATGCGTACTTTGATAAGATTTACCTTTTACGTTTTTACTTTATTTGGGATTGTTGTGATAAAAGTGATGTTGTGCACACACACTCTTTCAAACCCCCAGTAAATTTATTACTGACCGTTCCAAGACGGTATCTAACAATCCTTGATAAACACAACTAGTTTTGTATATAGTGTATATGTACAGTGTTGTGTGTGGAGTTTTGTGCTGTTGTTCCATGCTGGTGGATTTTTATCTATTTATTTGGTTAGAGCTTGTTTCTGTATTTTTTTTGTTTATAAAGATTATAGTAAACGGTAGTATTTCAGTGAATCGTTTCATATACCAGCTTGTTCTTTGTTTGGTGTAGCGTACCAAGATAAAACGAATATAAGAATACATTTTGTATGTTCAATTTTACAAGCATACAATATATTTTTGATAGTTTTTAACAGTATTGATACACTTGATATAACGATAATCAATAGCCAGTATTAAAATAATCAATAACAATTATAAAATACAAATACAGTTTTCTTAATTAAATTGTCTTACTTAATGTTACTGTTTTTATCAAGCTGATGACCTTTTGGGATAGTTTTTTTCATTTCTTAAAGTAATTTGTTTTGTTTTTTTATCGTGACTTTTGATCATACCTTTAAAACACTACAAAAGGATAAACAAGGAATAGACATAGTTTGGCAAGGTGAAGGGTATTACGCTTAACTTTAACATCTTCATCACAATAAACTATGATACAAATATCCAATGAAAGGGTCGTTCAAGTCCCAGACCCACGACCCTACGCCAGAGTTTAAAGTCACACTTAGAGTTTAATTCTTGTGGAAAGCTGCATATAGGCACATTGAGAATAATTTGTAATACAAGTTTGAAATTAGAATTACTTGGCACATGTATTTGGTAAGTAGAGACGACATATCGCGTACAAGATCCAGTCCTACCGCAAAGGAATTCTGAGTACACAACATAGTTGGTCTTGTCCGGGCTGCATCTTGATTTATGTACATGAGAATTTAAAGGGACAGTACACCAGATTGGCACCAAAATAAGTTGTTTTTTTTCTGTTACGAATCTCAGGATTAATTTTTCAATAAAATGTTTTACTCTTTGATATCGTAATTGTAAAAAAATACCAAAATTGCAGTCCAGCGTTGTATCCACTGGGCTACGAAGCCTTACCCTAATCAAGTCAAGACAAAGTTTTATTAGCAAATTCAATTAGAACATTACCAGTACACAAAGCACATACTAGATGGCATTAATGACAGCAAAATAGAGTGAAATATAAATATGAAATAACTATGAGATCATTTTTACAACATTTTATCTAAAGGAGAAAAGTATGAACTATAACTATACATGAAATGTATTTAGACATGTTAATTATGCTAAGCAGCATTTCTTCTATCCGTAGCGAATGATAAATAAGTAGCAATATTATTCGATATTTTACCATTATTACAGCAATCAAGTTATTAAATTTGGTCGTATTAGGCCAGTGAATAAAATACCTGGGTATATTTTGTACGTAAATCCAAATAATGAGGGCACACTAACAAAAAGTGATATTCATTTTCTACAACATTCATATTACATTTATTACATTTTCTATCTTCTCGGTTTATATTTCTATATCTTCCTTCTTCAATATTAAGGTTGTGTGCCGTACATCTAAATCTAGTAAGTAGTATCCTTACCTTATTGCTATCAATACAAAATAAATATTTTTCAATTGCAAAATCGGTTGGAATATTTAACGTATATACCTAACTCAGTAACTGTGCTGCTTGTGGAGTTTTGTGCTGTTCTTCCATGTTTCTTGTTTGTGATTTTATGTCATATGTCTTTGGCGTTTATCCAGTGCTATTAAACCGGGTTTATGTTAACTTTTTGCTACTGAGCTTGTTTCTGTAGATTATTACACAAATATTGGTAATATCACGTGATAACATCGGCTAGCCAATCACGCATAAGGAATGAATTCTACTAGGTTCTTTCGCTATTTCATCATACGGAGTGCAGTCCCATTAATAATAATTAGAACATTTGTAAGGTACATACAGTTGATATTTCACGCGCAAGACCAACGTTACCATGAAGTCCATGATTAAACTTAAAAGATTCATCATTATGACATGTTGCATGTATGCACAAAGATAGAGTCTCGGCGTACGGTCGATAACTTTGTCATGCACGGAGGGATTTGATAATTAATTTGCACATGTTTTATGTACATAAAGAATCACGAACCCGCTTAAGAGTTCAAGGTCATACTTAGAGTTGAATCATTATGGAATGCTTCATATGATTAAGCGCAATGATAAAGAATTATTGTTTCCGGGCTGTAATATACAGCGGTATTTTTCAGTTACTTTGCACATATATTCGTTAAATACAGATGAAGTGTCCGATGCAAAACTCATGTCCCTATCATTGGCTGTATTTCCCTTATACACAAAACGCCAAATGGGCATGCATATGGAACTAGTTAAGGTACACACTATTTAAATATTAAGTGCCCAAGTGGTTCATAACACAGGCTCTATTTTTTAGACTGGGAATACTTCTTTTGAATGATAGATTGTTCAAGTCTGTATAATGCACATACTTTATAGTTGTTATATTTTGATTAAGTCCGAAACCTGCATGCTGCATGCTTTAATTAAAGGTCATAAATAACTCAGAGTTTAATCATGTCCTGCTGGAGTAGAACTTTGTTTACTTTAGGTATGATTCGACATGGATTCCTTAAACAATAAAGTTGCCTAATTTCAAAGTGAGTACATTTTAATATAATGATAGAAATGACTTTTTTCATCGCAATCTGAATCTGAACTGGATAGTGCTTAAGTTAAAAGACATTCGTCACTGACGGCAACATATTCAATGGAAGCTTCAATCACAAACGATTAAACTAATTGATACAACGTCTAAAATAAGTAAAAGGAGAAGGTGTATATCTGTCATTAACAAAAAATTACCGTTGCAATGGTGAAAATAGTTATGGTATGCCTTGCAGGACCTTCAGATTCTTGATGTTAGGTGTGGCACCTGACTGTATGCCAAGGCTATGTTGGACCATGGCAATGGCGGAATGTCACTGATTGATGCCTCGCAAGATATGTTGAACATAGCAAGCAGTAAACTTGCCACAGAAGTAGAACAAGGTATTGAATTGATCTGCCAGTGTATAAAATTTTGTGCGATTGTGAAACAAAATGCTAGAGGCGATTATTAAAAATACAATTTACTTTAATGGGCGGAGTTCCAGTCGTGATAAAACTGCATGTTTTAAGTGAATGTGATGATGTTCTTTTCAGGGCCGCGTCTTGAGTTTAGAACACTTTCAGACACCAACTTTAACATATCATAACGGGAGTTTTGACGCTGTGCTTCTGAACATGGTAAGACAAAACCCCTGTTTGATGTCAAAGGTTTTTGTTATTAACTAATGCATATCGTAGTATGAGATTTTTTCACTTAAATGTATATATGATAAAGTATCCATCATTTGTTGTTTTTCTTCTATCCACATACCTATCCTCTCATTTACATTTGCTGGTACTGCGGTTTAATATTAATTTCGTGATTATATAGCGTGAGTGACGTCGTTTTGTATAATACAGGTTATCCACCATTTAGATTATGGGAATGGTGGACCATTTCCCAATGCCATTGGCTTGCTGGAGAAAGCCAAAAGATTTTTGAAAAAAAGGAAGGCATAGTGGCAATCACAACGGTACTACCTTCGACGCGATGAATTACATGGTGCAACATACTGTGTAATGAATTCAGTCACATATTTATCAAGTATCTACCATCCTCCGATGAGTTTGAAACAATGTTTATAAAATCGGGTCTTCAATCTATGCAGAAGTTAACATTTCTTTGACCAGGTTTTCTTAGCTATGAAAATATCATCAATTCGAATGGATATTTGGACCAAAGCTGGGTAAACGGTGCATGTATATTTGAGCTCGCAACAGATGAAGAAATGATAGCGATACATGAAAAGGTACATAAACTTTTTCAAAAAGGAATGTTGCAACAGTGGACACAAGAGAATGACTCAACGGAAGAACACGGAAGCGTTACTCTACTTGTATGCCAAAAAGGTCATACAGACTAAATATCGTGTACGTAGCTTAATTTATTTTATTTAATTAAAGTATAGGTAACACTGTACATTGTACGTTCAACCGCCTGTCGGGCTTTACACTTAAGTATGTTCCTCTTTAATATTACGCATGCTCAGAGCGGAAACGAAAGATCAAATCGCCCTCGGATATATTTCGTTTAAAGAATAACAACAAAAACCTAAAAGGACACGATATATGCCGATAACTTTCCATATCAGTATGTACTAACGTCTATGCCGTTTGAAGGTTTAGAATTGTATTTCTCCGTCTGCAGATAGACCTCTAATCATAGAAGTACTTGGGGGTTTATTATGTTTTGTTTTATTGTTATAAGTTTCCTCAAGTTAATGCATACTTCGATAAGATTTACCTTTTGCGTTTTATCTTTATTTTAGATTGTTGGGATAAGAGTGAGGTTTGTGCAGTTAAACTGGTTTAAGCCCCCAGTAAATTTACATTTTACTGACCGTTCCAAGGCGGTACCTAGCAATCCTTGATAAACATACCTAGTTTTTTATATATAGTATGTATGTACTGTGCTGCTTGTTGAGTTTTGTGCTGTTCTTCCATGTTTCTTGTTTGTGATTTTATGTTATATGTCTTTGGCGTTTACCCAATGCCATTAAACCGGGTTTATGTATATATGTTTTGCTACTGAGCTTGTTTCTGTAGCTTTTTGCATAACTATTAGCTTAATGAAAACAATGTAGCTCAGCAGCATTTTTTTCTAAATTTGGAAGGCATTACAATGTTGGCTTGTTAGGCAGAATATCTTTCGATGCAATTTTTATCAATACGATTACATCGGCATATGTACTTATAACAGATAGAAAAAAGGTTCAATGATTGAAAATATTTCTGCATTGGAGGTGGTTCTTCTGCCAACCTTATGAAACGTGCTCCAATTATAGAAAATAAAAGTAGTTTTCCAAATCATAACTCAGGTTTTGTCCGGAATTCATAGTGGCGACTGCCACTTACCAGGCAAACGATTAACCTTTTGCTTACTCGAGTAGCACGTTTGTACACAAACCGTTATTTCCAAAATAATGCACTTTTATGTCTCAATGGCCCATTCCCCCATAGCTGTTTGGACGTTTCTACTTAAACGACACATGTGTCACGAATACTTTAGGTTACTATTTGTGTTTTTTTCCTTTATCCAGAGTACAATTTGGTGTCCAGGTATGAAGAAAAATACGCTGGATTGTAGTTTTTCATGAACAGCTTATAATATGAACTTGGTATCGTTTCTTTTTACGATGAGTATATATTCAATCAAATGACAAGGAATGGAAATACTGATACAAATATACACTATGAGTAGTCAAGCGTCTGATGCATCCCAATATGATATATATAGCAACTTGAACTCTTTGACGCAATTCAAATACATGTATACATATTAAAAAAAGTTTGATAGCTATTTCAAAAAAGCAGCAAAGTATTTAAATGGGTCATGAAAAATGCATTGTCAAAACTCATTTCTTCCAGGTTGTGCACGTTCTAGCCGCTGTAGTAGCCACGGAATGATTTCGGAGTTAAAAGATTCATTCCCGATAACAAATTCTGCAAATGTAGTTATAGTACCAGATGAACAGTTATCTGAATATTGATGCACGCTGACCCCATATTATTTTTGCTCAATGTGTAGAAGCTATTTTTTAATATTGTACCGATTCAAATATTGCGTATAGGCTGTTTTTATATTGAAATATTGAAAATATGTTATTTTAACTTCCGATTTATGTTGGTCTAATGAACATAAATACATACTGGTCAAAATTTATACGATTTGTTTTCGGTTAAATATTACAATATCAGAAATAAGCAAGCAATGCCCTGTTAATGATTCCAAAATGCCATCAAGATTAAATATAATAGCTTAATGAGAGAAAAGCTTATTTTCCTTAAGGGGTGCGTTATGACATCATATTTGATAGTCAGTCACATTGTGGAAATCCATCAAGTGGCCATGTTTCCAAGGTGGTATCAAACATTTATAAATACAGTTATTTGTATGCATATGTTATCTGTCATTATCACATTGTGACGTTGTTTACTGCCCTAGCATTGACAAGGGGTAATGGGAATATCAACGGGTTTTAACCCCAGTGAACTGGTGTTCCAGTAAAGTCGTGTTTTACTGCACGTTCCAAAGCGGTTATCCCATCCATTATTGATGAAGCTATCTTGATGCAGGTGTGGTCTGTCATTTTGTGTCTCTCGTACATTGTGTCTCTAAACAGGGCTTTACTTCAATGTTTGACTACAGTGTTAAATGCGACGCATACGCAGATTGTCAGAAATTGAAAGCCTGCAATCGGATCATGCTTAAAAAGCTCACTTCAAAAATCTCTCAAGGACTGTGTAGGATGTTATGTTGAAAGTAAACCACGACACGGTATATTTACCTGCCATATCAGAATATATAAATTCAGTGGAAAAAATATTGGTCACCGGGAAATTTCAAAACTTTAAATGAATAACATGTTGGAAAGTGAAACAGAATTACCTTGGAGGTAAATTTCCGAAATAATACAGAAATTGTCGAGGAATTTTGTCGACTGCATAGTCGAATGCCAATCCTGGGTTTGGGGCGGGTATACGGCTTATTACCTTATCTGCATATCTGAAATCCTTCATCGGCATATATACTCATACAGTAGGAGAAAACATTCTAGCAAGTGAAAGCATTTCTTAGAGTTTGAAACATAGTTGTGGTCGCTAACACCAGAATTGAATCTTTTGCTAACTAAATAAAGACTAATGAGGCATGCTTAACAAATAGAAAGTAAAGATAGTTTCCCTGATTAGTTTTCGGGAGTTGCACGGTCGTCATATGCAACTTCTTCGGAGGAGTTTATCATTTTTGTATACAAACTGTCATTTCGGAATATAACACGTTTTAGTATCAGCATAATCCCTTTACCGATATATGTTTGGTCGTCCCAAAGCATAGTGAAACATGTGTGTTATGTCATCATCAGAAAACGAACAAAACCATGTATGCAATTTATATAAAGTCTTCAACTTTAGAGGCAATGTTCCATAAAGAATTTGATCCGGCTTTATAAACTCATTTTATTAATACAGTCTATGTTCGTTGCTTGGTTCAGAGATTTCTGCAACTCTTTTCGCCTCGTTTCAAAGCGTGTGCATTCCGAGTAAACTACAGAACGTTCCGCGTAATGAACGAACCAAATTACAGAAATATTTGGGCGCTTGAACATGGTCGATGCTAGAAATTTTAATATTTTAAACAATAGAGAGAAAATAAACAAAAGTACATACCCTCCCACTTGCGCTGACCTTTTTCAGTGCCTGATATCAAAACAGTATACCGCGTGATCACCGCCTCTGCTTTTGTTAAACAGTATTATACCTATTTTACCCAGTTATCTACCCATCACAACTCGTTTAATTCGTAAAAACGTTAGATAGATAAAGCAAGCATATACCTAATTTGAAAGTTTTCGCTCTCAAGTGAGGTATCAGTGCGAAGCTAACCAATAAATTACCATGAGGGCAACCACCGTGCCTAGTGGTAAAACAGGTTTTTTATGGCATTTTAGGCAACATTTAAGCCACATAAGCCATCAAACAAATATTAAAGTACATAGGCATTTTCAATGACAGAGAGATATATCGGGTACAAAACACAATCATGCATTATTATGCATTTTAACTGCCTTAACGTTCGGTATGGTCCATACGATTTAAAGTTGAATGCATGCATCTACATACTTGTGTGGAGTTTTGCACCAGTGATGCATCCTGATATGCATTTAAAAGATTTGTTTTATTTTAGAAATTATCATAATGATATTCAAGACCATAGTTTAACCTACCGACAGTCATTTACGACAACTGAGGGAACAGCGCTTTGACTGGTACATGAAAACATGGAAACATATGACAAATGGATCTCACGCCATAGAAAATCCATGCAACTAAATGGTGACTATGTAGAAAAGTAAAACACGTTTATGTACTTTTTGACGTCAATATGTTTTTTTCCGAAACGGAAATTTGTCAAACTCCCAAAATATTGTTCATTTTAAAATTGTATTAATGAAAGATGTGACTGTGGCACTATACTGAGTTGTCCGGAAGAACAAAAACAATTGTACAGCTTTGTGACACCTCCCACTTAAGAGGTCACGTTGCCTCTAAAAAATAACACAGTACTGGTTTCTGCCCACGAAACGGACGCGAAAGTGACTCTTTAAGAATTCAGCTTCCGTCACAATCGAGCTAAAAGATGTCAGTATAATATGCTAATAGAACCAGTCCAGGTCATCTTGGTGAGACGCTTGATCATCATGCTTTTGTGCAACATGCAGCAGTGTAAATCGACTACATTAAAGTTTATTATGTGCATGAATGGGGAACGGTACTAAATTAAACAATTGTTTAGCATTGAAATGAATAAGGACAACTAGAACATACCGTACAGGGACACATTGTTAAATAATACAAGGATAACTAACAAAACAAGCTCAGTATTAACACATTCAAGTATAAGCTCTGTTTAGAGACACACTGTACTAGAGACACAAAGCGTTAGACCACACTTGCATTACAATAGCTTATCAACAAAGGAATTCATTACCGCCTTGGAACGTTAAGTGAAACATGACTTCACTGGAACACAAGTTCGTTTATATGTGTGTGCGTGTGAGCGTGTGTGCATGTTTGCGTGCGTGCGTGTGTGCGTGCGTGCGTGCGTGCAAGATTGGGTGCGTGCGCGTGTGCGCGTGTGCGTGTGCGTGTGTGTTTGCGCGTGTGTGCGTGTGTGCGTGTGTGTGTTTGTGCGTGTGTGTGTGTGTGTGTGTGTGTGTGTGTGTGTGTGTGTGTATTCAAACATTATTGACAATATCGAATTGTGAATATATATGTTTGTATATATATATCTAGTCTTTGTGGCATACAAGAAGAGTAACGCCACCAAGTGCTTCCGTTGTGTCATTCTCTTGTGTCCACTGTTGCCACATGCCGCTTTGAACAAGTCCATGTACCTTTTCATGTATTGCTATCATTTCTTCATCCGTTGCGAGCTCAAATACACATGCACTGTTCACCCAGCTTTGGTCCAAATATCCATTCGAATCGATAATATTTTCATAACAAATAAGACCTGGTCCAAGAAATGTTAACTTCTGAACAGATTTAAGACCTGATTTGATGAACATTGTTTCATACTCATCTAAGGATGGAAAATACTGGATAGTCCTGTGGGTGAATTCATAACACTGTTTGCTGGTCCAGTAATTCATGGCGTTGGAGGGTGGTATCGTTGTTATTGCCACTATGCCTTTCTTTTTCAAACACATCTCGGCTTCCTTCAGCAAGCGAATGGCATTGGGAAATGTTCTACCATTAACAGAATCTAAATGGTGGATAACCTGTATTGTACAACAATGCCTTAACTCACGCTGTATAATAATGACATTTGATCAAATGTAACTGGAAGGATAGGCATGTGAAAGAAATGGTATATACTTAATCATTCATTACAGTTTTACAAATTCATACTACGATAAAGTTAATGACAATATAATGGTGACATTTGAATTAAACCACAGTATGAGCAAATGTAACTGATAGGTAAGTGAAAAGGAAAACATATGATGGATACTTTATCATACATTGCATTGTCATACTATAATATACCTTAGTAAATAAAACTAACGTTTGAATCCAAACAAGTTTTCTGTCTTACCATGTTCAGAAGCACAACGTCAAAACTCCCGTTTTGATATGGTAAAGGTGGTGTCTGGTAATGATCTAAACTCAAGACGCACCCTGACAAGATAAGTATCATATTCATTTCAAATTGGTAGCATTATCACAACTGGAATTTAGCGCATTGAAGTGAATAATAATTTAAACAAAAGACTTAAGCAATCGCACATATCTAAAAATTAAAGTTCAATTTGTTACCTTGTTCTATGTATGTTGCAAGTTTGTTGCTTGCTACGCTCAACATATCTTTCGAGGCATCAATCAGTGACATTTTGCCAAGCCCCAGGTCCAACAAAGCCTTTCCGTACAGACCGGTGCCACAGCCAACATCAAGAATATGAAGATCCTGAAACAATTACCATAACAATATTCACCATTGGAACGGTAGAACCAGGTAGTTCACACTTTTGATAATGACAGGCACACACATTCTCATTTACTTAATTTTATACAAATCGTTTAATCGTTTATGGCTGCATCCTCTCTTGAAGATGAACTGGCTTATAAAAAAAAAACAAGTGTTATTACAGTAAGTACCCAATGCTCTTTTCGCGCCATTTAGTTCAATGTATTATGCATGCATTAAGGAGGAATATACACGTCTACTCAATGTCCCTATGTATTTCATGTAACAAGGCAACACTTAAGCATGGAAAAAAGCCATTTCTAGCCTATCGCATATGTGACAACTATTCATTTTCTTGAAAGTCAGTTTAAAGTGATTTATTTAAGTAATGATAAAGGTGTTTCACTTTGAAAGAAGACACCTTTATGGTTTCAAGTGATCCATATTGCATCATGCCAGAAGTAAAATCGTTCTAGTCAAGCAGAACATATTTATTCTCTGAGACGTGCAAGAAATGTTTCCACCAGAATGCAGGAATTTGACTGGATTCAAAGTATAATAACTATATATTTTGTGCATTCTACAGACTTAAACAAACAATCAATCTAAAGAAGCACTCCCAAGTTTAAATATAGAAATTGCATCATTGATCACAATCGGGGACTTGCTATATGGTTACCTAAACTATATCCATATGCATGCCCGCTTAATGTTTGACGTGAAGTGCAGTGGTGTAAGTTCCGAACATATAGGCAAAGTAAGTGTAAAAAAGTTCTGTACACGACACAGATATAGTCCAAAAACAACTAACTATGCAAATAATTATATGAAACATTCAATAATGATTCAGCTATATGTATAACTTTGAACTCTTAGATGGGACCTGGTTATCTTATGTACAAAATAAATGTGCCTAGTTATTTATATATTCATACATGACACGCTTGCATTGTATATACTAGCCTGAGGTTTGTCTTTTCCCTCGATGTTTAGTTATCCGATGTTTCCAGTCCGGTTTGGCCCGATTTTAATTGTTTATTGTTTTGTATAGGCTTTACACATTTGAAAGACTGAACATCTTTGCTTGCAACAGATAATTTAGCTTTGATCTAAATATTATCCCATCTTTTGCATTTACAATATCTACTGTTAAAGCATTCCCATTGTTTACGATACCATGGGCGAACGAGTATAGACGAATGTTCTAATTAGCTCTTGGTTCCTGTATCTGCAATAATGTCCACGGAAGGATTTGTTGGTTGATAAGGTCAAACTGCATTGATATTATCATTAACATTGCGTGGAAACGCCAGTTTAGGATAGGCTTCGATGCTGTACCATTGAGGATCACGTGATCTAAATGGACCAGCCATCATTATTCTTTTAAAATAAAACTAAAAAAATGATTAAAAACAACCTCATAAACATTTATAAACAAACAATTTTATAAACTGATTAAAGAAAAAGAAAACATGGAGAAACAAAATAAACGTTTGTCATACACCGTTATTATAACCCTTTGGGCACAATGGGTTTTTAATAACTTCAAACTCGAAGGCTAAGGTTTTTGTATAGCTTGGTTTCTGATCATGTTTAACTTATTCAAAATAAACGGGTATACTTGAAAAGTCAATGACAATTCATTACATATAACAGTATCAATGATATAATGTAAAAACTGTGCGGAACCCAAACATTACATAGGCTTTCACGATTACCCGTCAGCCAATCAAATCGCAGGAATTTCAGTTAAGATACTTCCGGTTTGAATTTAACAACAATTAAAACCTGTGTTGAAAGCGCTGATTACTGGCATAATCCATAAAATCGAATTTCGAACAATGGTATTAAGCTGTGCTTTAGGAAAGTGTAATGCGGATGATCGGTACCCGGAAAGGCTGAAAGATGGTAAAATGGTCCGTTTTTTGCGCCTAAATGGAACATTGCAAAGTGTAAACGTTGGTTCAAATATTGCGGAAGACCCCACCAACAGCTGAATATCGATCGGATTAATCAATCTACATAAAGCGTTATGTACGAAGGTAACCCATCTTTAAGTTAGTGTGTTTTTAATATTCGTCTTATATAATATGTTTCGATGCTACAATTGGTCAGACACCACCAAAACATTACCTGTTAGCTGGCATGAATCGTTATTCTTATCGTATTGTACACACGGTTGTTTCAAATATATACACGAACAGGACAATCAAATACCTTGTGCCATTTAAAAATGATATTGTATGAGTGTTTGTGAAAAATTGTTTTTCAATAGTTAACAACTTCGGGCTACATATTCAGTATGCATAAATTCAAATTGATTGTTCACACAGTGACAGTACTCGAATACGTTACATATTATTCGTTAAAATACATAGTAAATGAAAGTACTAGAAATTCTGTTCGCTGAAGAAGGGGGAATGGGGAAAGCGTGTAAACTATAGGTCAGCATCTCGAATAGTTATTTACTTGTACCCCTCCTTTTACTTTCAAATCGTGTTGAAGCTTACAATAAAGTGAATTCTGTAATAAGGAAAACTTAATTTTTATAAAAAATAAAGTTCATTTTAATTGATGAAATTCATATGTACAGTTTAATTGTTGAAGCTTTAATTTATTTGCAGCATTTATTTGGTGGCAATGACCCAACAGAGAGCTATCCGGACCGGGTTCGAGCAAATGGATCCCTAGTCTTAAATATTAGACGTCCAAAACGGGATTCTTCAAAGGATTTACCATATAAAAATCCTTAAACGTCTGTTCACGTACAATTATTTGATCTAATGGATCTCACGATGACGCCATACAACACCTGCTCGGGGATGTAGGTTAAGCAATCAATCATCTCTGGTGTTCAGCCGAAGAGGCTTAAAAAATTTAAGAAAATCCAACAAGTTATGTTTTGTAAATTATAATATATTTGTTTTAAATACTTTTAAATGAGAAATCATCAGAGAAAGGCGGAGAGGAATCCGGGGTTTCCACACAGACTGAATATTTATGAAAGTACTTGAAGATGAATTTTGAACATTAACAGTTTTTATTTTTGAGAAAAAAAGTGAGGCACATCATAGTTAACATAGATGTCTGCTAATCTGCTAAACATATCTGAACTAAATGAAATGTCTAAAATTATACTTTGAACATGTGTGTCTTAACTGGCGTACACATCTAATCAATTCGCAAAAGTTGCATCCAGTTATCAACAATTGATCTTGAGTCTGTGCATAGTACTAGTGTGTTTCTTTTCATGAGAAATGGTTAATTAGAACTCTTGAATTTCATTACATGCCTTAGCTATTATTCATTTTTATTGCTGAATGTGGACATTTTATTTCAACAATGCCAATTGTTCCAACCGTTGCATCTGGTTTGGCACCGAGAAAGGAAAATATGTAGTTAATAACTAAACCACATTATGCAGCCAGGAGGACAGGTCAAGTTTTTGTCAGAGAAATATTGCCACTTATATGAACATCAGCTGGCACAGATGTCTTCTTTAAGTATTCTTATAAACTTGTAAAGTTTTCTTTTCTTTTTAGAGTTGTTTCCACTTGATGTTTTGGGGTCGACAATAGAGACCTTTCTGCAGAAACATAAGGTGGCCACCCAGGATGAACACCTGACATGCCTAAGGATGCATCTTAAGACAATAAAATAAAGCAGCGTACGTCACATTCATGTAGAAAGCAGGCTTTCAATGTCAACTGTGTAATGAATAAGGAGAGGAAAATGAAAAACTTGTTCAAATTTCACACTGGAATAACATTCCCTCCACAACATTTAAGTTCCTCGAACTATAAATGTGTGGTTTTAACACATGTAATGATATCATGCACATTAACTTTTGCCAACAAATTTGCCGCATACATTATACATAATAAATTGCAAATCCTGGCTGGAGGACTTGTTCAAAATGACTGACTTAAACTAGAGTAATAGCCTGGTATGACACTAGTCAAGTTCAATATTAAGGACCAAAACGTTTTGCGAAACAAAGCTACATTTAGCTTAAGGATGTGCAGTATACATCAGACATGTAATATGGTTTTATTGAAAAAAATGCGGAGTTGCATTTCTCAAGCATGCCTTTTGTTGCTTTACCACATTTTGACTGTTAATGCTCTCACAATCGGTTTGTATATCAATCTTCAAAAAAATCGTTTTCTTTGATTCGATTCGCATGAAAGAAACATACATGGTACACACTGTGATGATAGAAGGGCTGTGTTGATGTCTCAGTTGACAGATTTTTCTTATGAAATGACTACTTGTATTTTTTTTAAGTTTAGTTGATAACAAGAACAACTCTGTGCAGATTTATTAAGAATTTATATTGTCACGCAACATTAAACAAAAAGTGGTTTATGAAACGATTTACTGAAATATTGCTGTTTGCTTCAAATCCAGTATCATGAATAGGCTGTATACAATTTAAACTCGATGTTAACACTTTAAAAGCTTATGAATAAAGTACAACTGAGGGCAGCCATCTAATTTATTGATGGTTACAAATCTCGATAAAGAATGAATATAATTATAAACTTATAGATGAAATATAACAATTGAATATTGATAAAATATTGCATAATTTATATTAATACTTAAATTTGTTTAAACGGGTTTTTGGAAGCTGCGTTAACGTTTCAACGTTAACTTGAAGATTGATTACAGGGGAATATACATTTAAATATTACCCAATATAGTTTAAAGAATTGGCGGTATTAGAAAAACAGGCAGGGATCCATATCAGCTGACCGCTCCCAATAAGCCGGAGCGGTTCGGACAGTTCATTCATTATAAGATGAGGGATTTATAATTGGATATGGAATAGGTCATTTGGTGCGTTGTGCTTGAGATGAGAGTTTCTCACTACTCATCAATTACCTGAATATCGACATCGATTGCGATATTAATGGTGTGTTCAAAATATTGAGGACAGCCGTATGACTGACAACATTCATTGTGTTTAAATATATAATACTATTTTTCAATATGATACAAAACATATATATATATATGTGTATGTATTACCTTTAACTGTTTCCCGGTGTAAAACTGGCTCAATCCGGCAATCAAATCACTTCCCACAGGTCTCCTATATTTGTCATAGTCATGACAAGATTTACGAAAGTTTGCCCATGAGCTTCTGAATCTAACACCACATCCTTTACCAATATAATTCACGAATTTAAACATCTTGCATCTGTTCATATCAGCTAGAATGTTCGAGATATCAAAGCAAGTAACTGACAAAAACAACCTAAGGATAAGTGCTATACAGAATGATAATGTTATATACATAATAGGTTCAATGCTTGACTGAACATGAACAAATGAAACAGTATGGAAAGGCAGTGGGGTAAACATTCAAATCCGAGTGTTGATGATTGTATCACCTTGTTTGTTTATTTCTTTTTATGTAATGCAATTTTTAAATTCCAACTCGCCAGGTCACAATTTTATTACCTGGTGTTTCTTATTTCATCTTGATTAATGCAATTCTATTGCGTCTTTTCCGTGTTTTCCATTTTACTGATACACGTGGTTTTTCCTTTTTTCAATTTAATGTGAAAAGTGTTTTTTTTCATAAAATATGGATTAGAAAGAGTGAAATTTGTGTGGACTACAGATCAACTGCCACTGTTGTTATCATAACATTAGTTTTAAAAATCTGCGGATATCAGGATTTAACCAATACACAAACATGCCATGCATGGAATTTAAATTTGGATTTACATGTTAACGGATCTTTTGACATTCGTGGAAATGTACCATACCAAAGAAGCCAGCACGTTAGAATGTTTCGAGATTGAACAATAAGGACGTTTGTACGCGGATGGATATCTGAAATGCTAAGGATGACCTTCAGGGAATCAGGGACCAAACCAGGATACACCTGACAAGTTGAACATTTGTTTTGTGAAATGACATGTAGTGACACTTGTGTTTAGTGGCCATTGTGAGAGGCTTGATGTGTTTTTGGTTTTGGATTTTGTGAGTACCATATTTTGCCTAAAATGCTTAGAACTTGCAATTCAATTTCTATTTCGCATTTTAAATAAATTACAAACTGCAGATTCTAGTATTTTATATGATTTCTGTTAGATTTTGATTCTGTAAAGTGAGAGAGAGATTTCACTTGCATGAAGAATAATCTGGTAAAGGTATTCCTCATATTTAATATTTTAACCATTCACCACAAATGTAACAGATTTAAAGTGCTGCTTTTTTGAAAATATTGTGAAAATCTATTTTTTACAGTAGTCAGCTGTTCCAATACATTGCCAGTACAACACATATTGATCCTGACATAGTTTGAGACCTCTGAGTGCATACAGGTGTTAATTCCTAAATCAAGGTTATTATGCAATATTCAAGGTTTGGGAGATTCGTTTCCTTCAATATTTATTACTTGATTACCTTTATATTTTTTGGATGTGTTCATTGAAATTTAGAGGTTAAACTTCCTATTTTACTACTTTAACCTGTATGGGATTTGTTGACATTGATCCATTGAAAATTAATACACCATTCATTCGCCATGTGACTTCCACTCCTGTCATGTGATCAGGGATTCTATTTATTTCCAGTGTTCTCATTGGTTGATATTGGGTTTCGCTCTGTGACGTCATTGACATTTGATGGTCATGTGCCACGATCATGTGATTTTCTTACACCATAGTAAAAATGTTTGAATGAGTTGTCTGATATGTGCATTGGCATTGTGTATTGAAAATATAATAGGAGAGCACTTATAGTGAAGCAAAGTGGAGTTGAATAGAAAACCACTTATAGATTGAATATATGAGTTTGTGATACATTATGGTGATATGTGTGAAACTGGGAGTCATGATATTGTGAAAAAGATTATTTATTATTCAGATGGAGTGAGTAGTGAGTTTGAGTAACACAGAAGTTTGACCAATTTTGTGAAAAAAAATAATGGTGTATGGGTTTGGGAACATTTGGGAGGTCAGTGAACAGTGAATTTTATTTTGGAAATTGAATTTATGCAAATGAGTTGTGATGATCTGAGGTCATAGTAGAATTAAATAGTGTGAACTTTACGTTTTTAATTTGTGTTATTAAAAGTGATTATTGTGAACGCACGATCTTGTGTTTATGATGAGAAGTTGTACCTATTGTGATGTGACATTATTGTATGGTGCTACATATGGAACATCTTTCATTGAGTAGTGATTGATCAAGTGAATTATTGGATCTGTGGGTGATGAATTAAGTGATAAACATTCATTCAAATATTGTGATTATTTGTAGTGAAGATGACAAGTGAACACTTGCGTGTGAACATAGTTGAATTATATAAGTGATTTTCGTGCTTAAAAGAACATTTTGACACTTGGACATTGTAACTTTAGTGTAATAAAGTGATAAGTGATACTTGTGATTAAGATTTGTGCATGTTAGTGCATTAAAGAACTTAGTTTAGATGGCAGAATTTGTTGATGAAGACAGCGGTATGGAGTGGGAGCATGAGACTTACCTGTACCCGCCATTATCCACATTCAGCGGAAATGAGTCGGACAGTTATGTAAATTGTGATACGTTTAAACTTGAAGTTGAGATGTTGGTGGAAAGTTATACCTATAGTGAAAATGAGTTTCTTATGAGTATACGGAAATCATTGAAAGGCGAGGCATTTGATATAATGAGATTTCTGGGTGTGAATGCAACTTTTTACATCAGCATTTCTCAAAAGTAGGGTGATATACAGAAACAAACATCTGACACAAATTGACACAAAGGAATGACCTAAAGTTCGGCCTGTCTGGCCGGGATAGCCGTCTTGCTCCCGGACGAGCTGTCTCCACACCCAAATACGGCAATAGTATATAAGAAGCGACCACTCTAGATCGGGCGCGCTTCATGTTTTAGCAATACCAAATTCGCCACGGTTTTGCGGGCTCTAGGCCTGGAAAGATTCTTTTTGTTTCTTTTTGATTTGAAAACTGCAAGTAAACGTTTTATATAAAATTAAAGGACAGTTTAAGCAATGTGTTAAACGTTTTAACACTATGTTTATTTAAAACTGGACATCATTTAATTATTTTACTTAAAATACCACTATCCGATCATCGATGCTAGATGAATCGGTATATATGTACACCTTGATAAATGTATACAAACATACGAACATAAATTAGTGTGTTGTTTTCATTCAAGCATACTAAAAATAAGGACACATAAACGAAGGCGCTTCATACACATGATGTGCAAAGACATGTCAAAAGTGGTGTGTGCCCAAACGAAAGGGAAACGAACCAGCGGTGTTAGTCTGCAGTAACAATAGTCTTCTGAAGTATAGGCATGAGTTTCAAGACTTATTCGAGCCATCGGATAATAGCGGAAACGAGAGAGACGATGAAGGAAGTGATGGTGATGATGAACAATAAATATCAAATTATGTACCTGAAGGATATTACTTCATTTAAACATATTCTATGGACTGTTGCAGACGTAGCTCCTTTGGACTACGAATTCGCCACACGCTGCCAGTTTTGTAGGACAACAGAAACTGTATAAAGTGATGCAACGAGAGGGTGAATACAAATTTGCACATAATTCGGATATGTTTGCAGAACTAATAATTGTAAAGTCTTCACAACTTGTGTGTCGGCGCTTCCAAAGTAATCATGTTATAAGCGATGGTTATGCTACTCATTCATTTTCTGTTTTCGAGGGCAAGAGTTTAAAGCAAAATTGGATCAGAATCTCATGCGATAAGCTGAATTGCATTTTTTTCCATCACAGAATGAAACAAACGCGTCCACGTCTGAGCGAGCTATTTTACCATTAAACGGAAAATGTATCGCATCTTAACTCACAAGGATAATTACAGCTATCTATCCATGTTGCAAAACACATAGCGTTTTGCGTCAGACATATCGATGTGTTGTTGTCGCTGGTTTTCGGTTGGAGTGAGATAACTGTAAATACTTAAACTTTTTGACCCGGTATTGGACGCTTCGTAAACATATCTTCTGCTAGGATCGATGATTTATCATCAATTAATGGTGTGTTGAAATATTAAAACAGCCCGTATCATTGAGAGCAAATATAGTGTTTGCAGAAATGAAACTATTTTTCAATATGATACAACATATGCATGTATACACACATTACCTTTAACTGTTTCCCGGTATAAAACTGGCTCATTCCTGCAATCAAATCACTTCCCACAGGTCTCCTATATCTGTCATAGTCATGACAAGATTTACTGAAGTCTGCCCATGTGCTTCTGAATCTAACACCACATCCTTTACCAATATATTTCACACATCTAAACATCTTGCATCTGTTCATATCGGAAATAATGTACGAACTGTTATGAAAATGAGTAACTGACAAACACAAACTAAAGATTATTGCTCTACATAAATAAAAGGTTATATAAATATCTGGTTCAAGGCGTGATAGAGCGTAAAAAGTATGGAAAGGCAGAGTGGTCAAAATTCCTATCCGAATGCTGATAATGTTATCAACTTGTTTTTATATCATTTTATTTAATGCAATATATAAGTTTCAATTCGCGTTTTGAAAATTTATAACCTGGATTTTCTTATTTCATCTTTGTTAATGCATTTTCATTGCGTCTATATTTCGACGTCGGAAATCTCGACTTTTCGGTTGTGTCGACTTTTTTCTCCGGTCCCGAATTTATATGAAATAAATCTGCTTATGTCGATTTTAATATCTCGGTTTTTTCGCTATGTCGACCTCCTATTTCAGTCCTTATGGTCGAATTTCACGCGTTTTCCTTGTTCCTTATGTCGAGCTGTAGATCGAGTTATAGGTGCGAAAATATTATGACTGTTTGCGGCATGTCGCTAAATTACCGTGCGTGTCAACAATTACAATCTGTCATAATTGGAGGTTAATTGGTAGGTGTAAATAATTAAAGTTGTTTGTTCATGTGTTTTTTTACTAAAGGTACACTTATTGCTCAGTATATTTATTGAACGTACAAGAACGCCGATGAAATCATGGAAAATTTCGACAACATTGAAATTAACGTGTTGCAATTTATTGGGGCTGTTCAAAATGGGTTGAGTCCGAAGGATATCACCAACATTTTGAACTGCGCCTTTGCATACCATACCCCAATAAAATGCAACATGTCGAATTTTAAAACTTATATTTACATTCATTTAAGTCTACATTTCTGCTAAAAAAAATATTCAAAAGCATTTTCTCTTTTTTCTTTCTCTCGTTGTTCTCAACGGTAGGTAAATTAGAACAGCGATCGTAACCTAATTTTATACGACAATGAATGCACAGATAAAATAGTTCCTTATTTTATTTATATGTTTATTTTCTATCTTTTCAAGGTCAAGAGTATTACAAATACGTATTATTGCATAAAATGTGTGTTTTCGGTCCGTTATCATGGTGTATTAAAATGCAAAAACCCGGGCGTTATCGGTAGAAAACGTGAATTATTCAGTAAATTCACGTGCCTTTAATGTCCGGTTTTTTGTTTTACATATGCGCTATCAGGGCCCGCATCATAACAATGAAGGCTGAGCGACCTGGTTTCTGACCGAAAGTTGGTCAACGATGCAAACTTTTGCACAAAAACATATTTTAGCATATTTAATGTAGCTGCATACAAATACCAAAACATGAAATAAACCACATCATTTCTACTGAGTTGTCTTTTCCTGGCAAGCTGATGTGTTTACTAAATAGATTTTTTTCCTGCAATTGTTTTGACTATTGAAAGCACTAAATTATGTCTAAAACGACTAACTCCTCGATTTTATTCAGAATATACGACTTAAATGGACATGATTCCATTACGTCGTATGCAATGAACAAAGAAATATCAAATATTTTTTCTCTGATGCTGGAGATGCTGTACATTTTATCAAGAACACGTTTACAAAGTTTTTAGGCTTAAATAAGTTATCAAAATAATTAATGGTTAAAGTAGGACTGTATAGGTAATTAACTGATTACCCGATAGGTATTGTGTGTAAATAATCCCAGTAATCCAATCAATTTTCGAAAAAGCAACACTTTCAAAACGAATGAACACTGCAAAAAATGGCGTCGAAACAAAATGCAACTGCCGAGTTATGTTGCGGCCCGAATCGACCTTGATGTAAAACTTTTTCAATGACATCACTCATGACGTCATACAACCACCCGTTATAGAGGTTATTTTGAACTAACTGTTTTTGCATTTTCGTGACTTTTTAAACACAAACGTTTCTGCAACTGTTCCATCCATCATGAAATCATCTACACTAAAATCAATCAAATTATCGTTGCTAATCTTGTTTTAACTGCTTTACTGCAGATTACAGTTTTGCATGTCGCAATAATTTTACTACGATTTTATTGAAAAAAATAGTTCCGTAGTAAATATGCCCCGCCCATTAGTATTATTGCGCCCAATGCCAGGACAGAAGTATCGAACAAACGCACACGATTTCGATGGGAAATGCCATTGCACTTTATACAGATATAATATGAAATTGATAAATAACAACCATCGTTAAGTAATGAAGTGTTAATGTAAAGATATGTATATAATCTGATGTTGAGTTTGATAAAACGCAAGGGGAGTTTTACCAAAACTCGTCAAATGAAAATGAAATAAAGTTTATTGTTCAACAGTTAATGAAGTTATAAATCCAACAAAAGGTGAAACAATTAAAAAATGAAGGTTTTAGTAAAAGTTCCAATTACTAGTAACCTATACATACATGTATCATGTGCTATGTAATTGCTAGATCTACACTTAATTGTTACTACAGACTCTGTACTCAAAGTTCTTTTGAACAAATTAAAACTGCCCACAATATTATTCGTAACACACCGTTGGTCGCTTTTTACCCGGCTACCGATTAAAGTATTGACAATTCTTACTGGTACATATTGATCAAAGTAGGTTACGAATTGAATTAATGGTTATTGACTGAAGTTTACAAAATGACAGAAAATTAGAGGGTACAAAAGACAACGGTACGAAATGACAAGATCAATTCAAGTTAAAATTTAAAGTCAATATAAATACCTTTAAACTTTACGAACAATTGTGTTTACTTTGACTGGACGTTTGAAACGCTTATTGCATAGCTTAAAATTATATTGATACTCGACAGAACTGGCAAAAAAATTAAGCCGCATGTTTGTGAGCGGAATGAAAAAAGGGAAATGGCTTGAAGTAAAAGCGTAATAGCATTTAGCACAAAACGCATTGCATTTGTCAGTTTGGCTAAAGAACACCAATCAAAGAATTTTGCTCATACCATTTGATGTATCAACTTAAGCCAGCAAACTGAGTTCCACTATATAGATTAATGTTTGCATCTACGATGAGAAAACGACTGTCTGAAATGCGTTAAAAAAGACTAAAATAATATGTAACAAAAACAGTCAAGTATAAAGGTACATTTTTCTAACAGAACATGAATAGACACTTCGCACAAATAAATTTTAAACAACAACATTAAATTAATCAAAAAGCGGAGTAAAGTTTTGACCCTTCTGAACATCCATAACTTTTTTACCCTTATATAATTGACTGTTTGTCGGTACCCATATTCTTGAATATCGTTATGATAATTTCCCTAAGTAATTACCCTTTTTAATGCATATCAGGATGCAAAACTGTAAATAAGTTTGTAGATGCATGCATTCAAGTTTAAATCGTATTGACCAAACCGAGGGTTGATGCAGTTACTATGCATTGGCGCCGAACTGAAGTGCGCCCCTATTATGGAATGGGAATTTATTTTAGTTAGTGGTAGGAGCGATTTTTAAGTTGGTTGACAGTTGGGTTTTACTGTTATTTTATAATGATTAAAAAATGCAAATGGGTGGCGATTGCATGGGTGTTAAAAATGATTTTTATGGTTGAATAGATAGGCTTCAATTTATCTTCAAAACATTGTTTCGGAATAACGACAAATAAGTTTAATAACTGCTCCCGATTCGTTTACGTTTTCCGATTGGTTACCTGAAATATCTGAAATATCATGTACCGGAAATGTAAAATGTGTGGACCGGTAATTATGTGAATGGGAATAATTATGTTTTATGTTGTTATGTTTACTGCATTGATAAACCATGAGGTAATCTTTTTTCTTTAATCTAATTGATATTGGAATTAAATGTTCACCTAACTCTATTTGTTAATGTGTTGAAGGTGACATTAGTAAAATTTTATTACGATTGTCCCCGAGTTTTAACACATACCGGATGTTGCTATTTTTAGAAACAGAAGGTATTTCCCCGCCATTCATAGGTCAATAATGGAATTTCTACATCGTAGTAGTTGGAAACTCGGGTGATGATTTTATCATGAATATACGTTTGAAATAAGTAAACACTAAAAGTGAACACTGACAGTTGATTACGATACACCTAACAATTTGAGTCATTACAGTAAAACATGAATAATAAGTGAATTATACGCGTAAGAGAAGATTTTCTGTCGAAAAAAACGAATGTCAACAATCGGCATGGAACTGGAATATTCGTATCAAAGGACTATGTATGTAAGTATCTTTGAGTAGTTTTGTACGTTGATGTGTTCCAAAATGTTTGTTTTTTAATTTATGTTTGGAATTCTTAAATCATTTTTATTTGCTACGTTAAGACAGCGTGTTAATATTTTAACATACATGTACTATAATTATATATTATTATAAATATACATGTTACATCTACTTATGCACCAGTCAATTGTAACCACGCCCCCCCCCCCCCAGGTTAGGGGTATACCGGTGATAGCAGGGGAAAAGGACCGTGTTTTTACCTTCGAGGTGTCCCCCCAGTGCCGGGTAAATGCGGTGGTGGGGCGTGGTTACAATTGACTGGTGCATTATGCACCAGTCAGTTGTAACCACGCCCCCGGTCAGGGGAATAGCCGGAACTTTGACTTTCGGTCCAGCCAACCCCAGGTAAAATCCTCGTCCTGCGAGGATGAACTGATGGCCAAATCCCTGCCATATGCCCCCGCACCCCAGGGAGCCTAGGTAAGGCATATTCCCCGCAATATTTTGCTCGAAGACACCGCATTCAACCGGCACTGCAGGGCCACCTGAAAGGTAAAAACAAAGCCCGTTTCCACGGCTATCCCCGGAATAACCCCAGACCTGGGGGGCCATGGTTACAATTGACTGGTGCATAATGTACATGTTTCATATTTTTAAATGTACTAATGCACATTATTTATGTATATGATATGAGTATGTAATCTTTTATTTGATTGTTTTATATTAGAAAAATATTAGACTTAAAATTTTGTTTAAAAATGATGTGTTCTGGTATGTGACCTATTTTTAACATACCATAATACATGAACATACCCATTATTTGTTTATAAACTGCATATTTTCAAAATAAACCTGTAAGAAAAGACGTACATGGTTTCGGACTGGAAGCCACGACAGCTTTGACACTAGCGACATTGATTTGCTTGGTGTAGGTCTCGTTAAAACCCCGTACTGTTGTGAATCATTATCAACCATGTGCACAACAACTACACATTTGTGCTTACCAACTTACTCTAGGCTAAAACGGATATTAGTGCAGAATGTATAATTGATACATGTGCATTTGTCTTTCACAGTTGTAGTTTCTGCTGGTTGATAATCAGAAGTCTAATTTCTTTCAGGTAGGAAAATGACTGAATATTACTAAGTCAACAAATTGGGGTTATGAAAAATTCCAGCCTGCATTAAATACTATGTTGGATCATTGAGACAGATTTGACAGCCATGTCATCCACAAGGCAGTCACAGCTGATAGAGATGATGTGAGTATTTCATATAAAACATATTTGAGTTGGTGTTTGTTGTTTTATAAACTCACTGTATTCAATAATCAAGTGGTGGTGGTGGTGGTGGTGGTGGTGATGTTGATGGTGGTGGTGGTGGTGGTGGTGGTGATGATGATGATGATGATGATGATGATGATGATGATGATGATGATGATGATGATGATGATGATAAATTTTATTGATAAATTTAGTAAGTTTTTTTTATATATTATCTACATGTATGTATCAGCTTGTTGTGGTTTTTTTAAACAATGTCGAGAAATATTAAACTGTTTATATTTTATTTTGTATATGTATGGCAGTATTATTATCTATACTAATAAGTTAGAAAGGCTTTTAACGTACTTTTTTTTTCCTTTACAGCACTAAACATTCTAGATGGGTAAAGAACCTGAAGGGGCATAAAAACCAAATCAGCATTGACTCAGCATTGAGTAATTATCATCTGTGCACACACTACAAGAACAAACGCATGGGAACAGACCAAACTTTGACCAAATGTTGAAGAGTAAAGACTTATCGTGAAAAATTCTAAATGTAAGAATACCATTGACAAAATAAAACAAATAGACATCGATTACCTACAGAGACTGTTTACATGTTATAATATTAAAAAGACAAATTAGTTGAGAACTTTCACTCTGACATTTTTGGAGGGGCATTACCGCCTAGCCCTACATGTACGTGTTTCTTTACATACGTATATTTTAATTTGAAAGTTCATTCATTGTTTTTAAATCTGAATTCTGAGTTAGTATCATACGTAAAATTCATTTATTTGAATGATTACAGTTTATGATTAAGTCCAATAAAGCTTTATCAATTTTTATAAGAAAAGAGTTGATTTTTAAGCATTTAATAGCTATAAAAATGTATGGTTACATGACATTATGTATATTTTCTTCAAAATTGAACGGTAAACTATCATAAATTGTCTTTTAAATTGTTCATTAGACATCATAGAAAATATTTAAAATGATTTCAGCAGGTTGTCTTATTAGTAATTATTTTTTATGAATTTATAAAACTGCATTATATTTTCAAACATCGAAATACTGCTCTGTTCACAAGACTCACACCATCAATCAAAATGATTTTTTGCATGTGTATCAATAATGCTGTTCGGTTGAACTTATGTTTTCTGTTAACTGAAGTTTATTTCACCAGAAACTGTTGTGTTTATTTCATAAGCTCTGATAATGTGAAACAAAAATCAAATATAGACAAAATATTTACTTGTCGCTCTTTGTAGCCCTTGGAGTTTGGGGTTGGGTGAAATGAAACTTAAATAACTTTTTTATCTTCAAAATTTGGATAAAAGTCCCATAGTGTACCTTGATAATAACTATGTTGTCGGTGAAAGCTTTTATTAGTGTGTATTACTTAATACCTTAATTCAGTTTAAATAATTACGGCCTTTAATGATTTTTATTTTCATATAGATTTCCTGTTATATTGAGTTTTGTCAATATTTTTGTTGTTTTGTATTATGTACAATTATTACTTCTATTTCCTAACTTAATTTTTTTTGTCTCATTTGTCAAATTGAATTGGTACATATTTCATATAAAGTGAAAAAAACACACACTATTTTTAAAGATGCACTCTTACTCCCAAACAAGACCTATCACAATTAATATTATTGTTTTGATTTTTCAAAATGGGTTGATAGATGTCAACAACAATGTTTCCAATGAAGGATTTTGAGTTCAATTTGCTAATAAGAATGAACATAAAACATGGTATTTCTGCCTTGTGATACTATAGTAGACCACAGTAAATCTTTTAGCAATCACCAATCATTTAATATTTGTCATGCTTCCTGCTATTATAAACAGGGTCACAAGCTTGTTATAAATCAGTAAACAATATTTCAGTAAATGCATTATTGAGTAAGTAGTTATTGTTTTATCAGTCAATTTGATGTGTGTTTGGAAGTATATTACTCCTTAGAAATGGGTTAAAACTTTCAAAATTGATTTCTAGGAAGTACAAAAACTTCCATAATTTTGAAGAAAACCACCAATGTAGAAAGCTTGGAAGTTCAAAATATTCAAACCTTGTGTCAAGATTACTTTTATGGTCACAATTTCAATCAGTCTTAAGATAAAATGATTTATAATTATATAAGTCTTTGAATTTGGCAAGTTAAAGTTACAAATTACTTGATTTTTAACATTCTAATTGAAAAGTAATGGAAAAAGATATTGTATTCGGGAGATTTTAACTTCCACATTTCAGTGTAAAACTTCCAAAATTGATGGACAGGAAGTTTATACTTCCAGTTTCAAATTCTTAATGGAAGCCCTGTTATATGTATTGATTTCAAATAAGAGTTTCACTTTAAAGTTGCTCATTTAAAGATAATGAACAGACACACAAAAACTAGACACATTTGATACTAATTTTATGAATGATTATTGTTTAGGTGACCTCTGATTTGTTTTGGAGATATTCATAAATGGGTGTTATTCTTTGTTGTCTTCAGTTTCTTATACATTTAAGGGTTTTTATAATTGCTTTTCTGGTATATATTAATTTAATGCAAATGAAAACACACTTTAAAGTAGACACATTTGATTATATAAATGATTATTGTTTACACGTACTCTGAGTTGTTATGAAGATATTCATAAAGGGGTGTTCTTCATGTTATTATACATTTTGGACTTGATTTAGTATTGCTTTTCTGGTATATATTCATTTAATGCACAAAGAAATTATTTTTAGTGTTCAGTATCACTTTCACACATTGTTTACTATTATTTTGTGCATATTTGGCCTATTTATGCTTATATGTGCATTGTTGTATTTCAAAACCTTCGTGAAAAATAAAAACAGTATTATTTCTTTCATGCATAGTCTGATACATATTCAGTTTGTATGCATTATTTTTATCATATTTGAAAAATTTGCCATTGTCCTATAAGACACATGCTATTTTTGTGTTAATATCACTATCAACTAAAAACATCCATTTTCAACTCTTCTTTACCATGTAAATGGAGAAGTTAACATTAAAACATACATTTTAGTATTATTAAACAGCTAAAAACAAGGCATGTTATGTTATAAATGCATTTCATCTAGTAAACAATGTTCTCTTTTTATATAACAGTTCAATAATTATGTTCTATATATATATATAAATGTTTGTAACTTTCATACGAAATGATAATGTTTATTAAAGTACTACAAAAAATGTTTTTCATGTCACTTCTTCATGATGAATTCCCCATATAATCAGGAAACTTATTCTTCCCTTCAAGTTGTCATTCCAGCATGGTGACTGCCCCCTCCCCCTAAATGATTAGAACTGCAGTGTACAAGAACAATAACTCTATTTCAGCAAATTGCAAGAGTTATTCCCTTTGTTCCTTTTCCTGTCCGTAGCATAACAAGAAACTACTTTTTTGGAATTTCATTAAACATCATTCAATGGTAAAGCACAACAAGAGGAAGTGCAGTGCACAATGACTATAGCTGTATTTCAGCTAATTACAGAATAATTGCCCTTTGCCGCTTTTTCTTGACCAGAGCATTACTTTAAAACTACTATGGTATTGAAAACTTGGTATATGGATAGGTGGCAATGACAAAAAGTGCAGTGCACAAGCACCCTAATTCTGTTGTGTTCATTAATGTACCACACCCCTAATGAAATGTTCAACTTGAAACTCTTCAATTTCAATGCTTTAGCCTATGTTGTTAAGCAGAATACTACAAATATTTTGAGAATTTCATGGATGCGGTTCGATGAATTGTAATGTGCTTGTTGGCCTTGACATTCCTTGTTTTGCAACATATAACAAATGCATAAACTATTAAACGGCGCCCTTTGATGCTTTGCATCAATGGTCTTTCTTGTTGTGTGTTGTACCCGAAATATCTGTCTGTCATTGACGGTACCGATGTACTTAAATACTTGTTGGATGGCTTATATCACTTAAATGTTGCCTAAAATGCCATGGAAACCTGTTTTACCACTAGGCATGGTGGTTTCCCCCTGGTAATTGATTGGCTGGATTCGCAGTGTCAAATAGCTCACTGGAGGGCCACTTTGAACGCGAAAACATTAAGCGCAGGTATAGGTTTCATTTGTCCATCTGACTTTTTTTAAATAAAGTAGGAACGTGTTGCATTGATGTGTAAATACGTTATAGGTTCAGTCGAAGTAGGTAGACGTATTAACAAACACGCTCGGGTTCAGAGCTAAGACTCCAGACACAACCACGCAAATCCTCGTTTAATTTTAACGTTAAATATAGTAAAGAATCTTGCACAAAACAATATTTTCTATACAGGTGTGCGAATATATTTAGTTGATGCGGGTAAAAGGTTTGAGCAGTTCGTGGGGAGGGGGTTCAATACAAAATTAAACGACTTTTCATGGGTAAATAACTGGATAAATATTAACCTATTAACCAGGTATAATACTGGTTACTAACAACAGCAGAGGCGGTGATCACGTGGTATATTGTTTTGATACAATGCACTAAACAAAGTCAGCACCCAGTAAGACGGCATGCAATTATGTTTTTTTTCCCTCTTTTGTTTTAAAGATTAAATTTCCTATCGTCGATCATGTTCCTGTGCCCAAATAAATATGTAGACTTGCTTTTATGAGATGGGAACACTATGGTTTACGCTCAAGTCTCAACCAATGGGAAAGACTGGCGGATTATGCCTTAACCATTTAGAAAGCCTCAACCAATGGGAAAGATTGGCGGATTATGCCTTAATCATTTAGAAAGCCTCAACCAATGGGAAAGACTGGCGGATTATGCCTTAACCATTTAGAAAGCCTCAACCAATGGGAAAGACTGGCGGATTATGCCTTAACCATTTAGAAAGCCTCAACCAATGGGAAAGACTGGCGGATTATGCCTTAACCATTTAGAAAGCCTCAACCAATGGGAAAGACTGACGGATTATGCCTTAATCATTTAGAAAGCCTCAACCAATGGGAAAGACTGACGGATTATGCCTTAATCATTTAGAAAGCCTCAACCAATGGGAAAGACTGGCGGATTATGCCTTAACCATTTAGAAAGCCTCAACCAATGGGAAAGACTGACGGATTATGCCTTAACCATTTAGAAAGCCTCAACCAATGGGAAAGACTGACGGATTATGCCTAAATCATTTAGAAAGCCTCAACCAATGGGAAAGACTGGCGGATTATGCCTTAACCATTTAGAAAGCCTCAACCAATGGGAAAGACTGACGGATTATGCTTAAATCATTTAGAAAGCCTCAACCAATGGGAAAGACTGGCGGATTATGCCTTAACCATTTAGAAAGCCTCTGATCATTTATTGCTATATATATATATATATATATATATGACATGTATGTACTATATAAGTCGGTTTTAGAGCGTTAAGCGCATGGTCGTGGGCTAATATTGAGCCATTCGCACAAACCCGAGAAAGATATGATTTGTTTGAGCAACGCTTATGCCGAATTTATAGGTTCAGCAAAGAATTAAACATTCAGTTATACCTTAATAACATTTGAATTAAATGAGAAAAGTACCAAGGGTAGTAAATAAATAAATAATAAACTTTTGTTGAGCAATGCTTTGGTCTCATCGGAAGTATTAAGTGCATTCAAAATATGAATAGAACTGATAGTATAGAGTTGCTATTCTTTTAACCTGTAACATATTCATAGGTTTAATAAGACCGCTACTTTATCTTGTATACCGATGTGACACGAGTCATGTAACCGTCCTGAAAATATCAATATGTGTGAGTCAATGTTTCTTTTATTCATTTCAAAATTAAGTTATTTAATCTCAGTTTTTATGATACCAAAATTAAAACAAAACAATTGTCAGATATTGTAAATGAAATGGCGCGAATAAAAATGACTTTGCTGTTACAAAATGCTTAAGTATGTATGTATGTGATTTATATTAAACATACAATATTAATAACAAAAACACATTTTGTCAGAAACAAGGTTACTTCTGAAATGGTATTCTAAGTACATGGATATGTGTGGTTATAGTTAGATAAATAATTGAATATTACTATAATTACTAGCTATGCTCAAATAGTTAATACATATTGAAGTTAACATATGATTTTGGAAATATATTTTTTTTAGTTTAATAATAAATTGAAAATATTGAAAATATTTAAAATTTACTTAAGATGCTTCTCAAATACGGGAGCTGTTGCATTGCTTAAACTTTATATGGAGTCATCGATATGCTGTATATGCATAAGATAGTAAACATTATCTTTTTCTCTTTTTTTGTACTTCTAACATTCCTCTCAATACATAACAGGTTGTTTATTCAGACCATTGTAGTCTTGCTAATTGTTGAGTATACAGCATGTGAATTTTATTTTAAATATTCTATATGGTCCTGTTTTTTTCATAATCTTACCCCCCCCCCCCCCCCTTCCTATGATCTGGAAGAGTATACAATTTTCCTTATTCCTCCAAAGCTTGTGTCATACTTAACTTATAACCAGAAACAATAAACTTTAAGTTTATAATTGTTAGTATAACAACATTATGACCAGCAGATTAACCTTATTACTTTTGAGAATAGTGAGCCAAAGGTCAAGTTCGTTTTGACCATAAAATACACAGATTCCTATCATTAATTTGAAAACGCTTAGATATTTGAACTAGGTAGAGGTCCCTCATACTTGAACAGCGCCCTTACAATTGTGACGTCATTTGGGCTACGATCATGGTTGTGGTGACCTTGAGCTAAAAATCTAATTTCTTTCAATAACGAATGCTTGTATCCAGGTACCTCAAACCTGTTGTGCTAGTAAACTGCATATACTTCATTTAAGACAAGTTTTAACAACGTTTGCGACGTATTTGATGCTCTGCATCAAAATTAGTCTTGTTTTGAATACTTGTATGAGATCACCTCAGAACCTTCTGTATTCTAGATGTGGCAAGTTCAGCTCAATCAAACGCTGCTCATATGGTAGATGATACATTTCCGGAACTAAATTTGTTGCTCGTCTTTGACAGTGTCCAATAATATGTTTCTTAAGATAAGGGTAATATATCGGATCTCCATTGTCAAAATTTAGCAATACTTATGTGAAAAACTATACTTATGTGAAAAACTACAGAAACAAGCTCGGTAGCAAAAAGTTTAAACAAAAACCCGGTTTAATGGCACTGGGTAAACACGAAAGACATAGAACACAAAAACAAACAATCACAAACAAGAAACATGGAAGAACAGCACAAAACTCTAAAAACAGCACAGTGCATATATACTATGTATGTAAAAAACTAGGTAAGTTTATAAATAATTGTTAAGTTAACGATCAGTACATCGATGACGAGCATAACGAAGAAGATTCGTTTGAAATTGCTACAGAGCGTATACGGCCATATAAAAAGGAGTTCTCTTTGAGGATTATCAGCGGTTTTCTTTGGCAATGTTATGACTGACGTTGCTGACAAATATGTCACAGAGAATTAAAGTTGAGCAAATCGATATTTACAACCTAGCGGTGTTGGTATTCCTTATGCAGTAAAATAGTCCTTAAAACGTTTAATTATAATTCATGTGACAATTATTGTGCTAGCGGTGTTTGTCTAGCTTATGCAGTAAAATAGTCGTTAAAAACCTTTCATTATAATAAATTTTACAATTATTGTGAAGAGGTTATGATAACTTATACTAAGAGTCTAAAATCAGCTAGAGTAGTTCCCATATTTAAAAAGAATGACAAAACACATTCTACAACTTCTACTATTACATGTGGAGTTCCTCAGGGTTCCATACTAGGTCCTCTTTTATTTTTGATTTATGTTAACGATATGTCAGCCGTGGTTAAAAACAAGCTCTTGTTATACGCTGATGATTCTGGCATAATTGTTTCAGGTAAATGTAAGTTTTCTGTGGATATGTCATTGAAAGATGACCTGCATCTTGTCAGTCAATGGTTGGTTGATAATAAGTTGTCACTTCATTTAAGCAAAACTGAGTCAAATTTTTTTGGGTCTAAACATAAAATAAGGTCAAACTCAACACTTGATATAACATGTAATGGTACCACTATTGAACCAACTTCTGCTGTTAAATTTCTCGGCGCAACTATTGATCAGACCCTATCTTTTGATTCTATGGCTCGTTCCATATTAAAAATGGCTAATGCAAGATTAAAATATCTATATCGAAAGAAAACACACCAAGAAACTCCTTGTCATGGCCTTAATTCAATGCCATTTTGATTATGCCTGTTCTATGTGGTATCATGGTCTGACCAAGTTACTTAAAACCAAGCTCCAAACCACACAAAATAATCTTATGAGGTTTGTTTTGGATCTTGATGCAAGGTCTCACATTGGCCCAGAACACTTTATATTACTCAACTGGTTACCTGTCAACAAACGTGTAGACCAGATTATTTTGGGTCATGTCTTTAGAATAAAAAATGGTATAGCCCCGGACTATATTGGAGACAATTTTATCTCCCAAGATACTGTACACACACATAGGACAAGGTTATGCCAGAAAGGGGCTTATGCTGTTCCAGAGGTCAAAGGTTTTGGGTTAAAGTCCTTCTTCTTTTCTGGCATTTCCTTATGGAACAAGTTGCCATCTTGTATCGCACAGACTAAGAAACTACCTGTTATTAAATTGCTAGTAAAGAACCTTTTTTTAGATAATTTGGCATAATTAGTTATGCTATTAAAAAGCTTTTTTTCATTTATTTATTCAAAGATTTTCAGTAAAGGATCTATTTTAACTTAACCTCGCATTTTATAAGTAATACATACTGTCATATTCATACTTTAATGTAATAGTTATATATAACTTTCTCAACTATAACTTTATGTTACTAAATTATGTAAAGTGACTGTGATACAACTACGGCAATATTTATTTTAATGCATAAATACTAACTTTCAATATATTTGTGCAATTTCGATTACAGCTATATTATTACTTAAATATGCAATGCCTCCCTATGCCATGCCACCAAAACAAAGGACCACAATGGAAATAAGAGTTTTCTCTTTTTTGTGTCATCCTTGGTTCGGTGTGCCTGTCATGGCTATTGATAATATCATGTATGTATAATGTTATTTACTATACATGTTGTTTATTTTAAATGTCCATGTATGTGCATTCCTTACTGAAATAATCTATCCATCTAAGTCACTCGCGTTAAAACGATGTTTCGCGAGGGTGTGGTCTTGTGTTGTGGGGGAAACCGGAGACCCGGAAAAAACCCACACTTGTCCGGCTTGGTGACCATTAACTAAACTAATATGCGCCCAGGCTAGGAATCGAACCGGGGTTGCCCAGTTAAGAAGCAAATGCGCTTATCACTGGACAACCAAAAGAATCATTTGGAAATGTAGGCACGAGTTTTAAGACTTATTCGACCTATTGGATGACAGCGGAGACGAGAATGACGATGAAAGTAGAAATAATGAGGATCAACATATATAAAATTATGTACTAGTAACAAATAGCTTTATTTGTTCCTACACTATAGACAGGTGCAGACATGCCCACTTAGAACTACGATCCATCACATACTACCAGTTTTGCAGGGCTTCAGAAGCTATACAAAGTGATGCAACGAGAGGACACAAACAAACTTTTATCAACAAACTTCGGAACTTTTTGAATGACCAAATATCGTACAGTCTTCACAAACCTGTTCGGTTGACCTCTCAACGAAGTCACGCTCGGGAAAAGATGATGGCTATCGTAATCGACAAAGTCAAATTTGGGAATTTAACGACGGTTCCATTTGTTGGCCATAAATACGTTCAGCAAGAAAGTGTGTCTACGCCCTTTAAGACGGAAAACGGATAAGAAGGTCGAAGATGCTTTTGATATCATATTGCAAAACCCGAAACTCAAATTTTAAAGGGATCCGACAAAATCGATAATGGATATATGTACATTTTATATATATATGAAAGTCATTGTATTTTTGTCTTTATCTTTTTTGATAATTTTGAATTAAATGTCTAAGAATATTATACCGTTGTTTATACTACATCTATTTAGTTATGTTCTATGTTTTACAAGGAAAGATTTCACGTGAAAAGAAGCAGAATTGCCTTTTTTCCTGAACAAAATGAGACCAAAAGTTCAACGTCTTAGCTAGCTATTTGTACCATCAAACAAAATAAACTATCGCTATTTTACTCACAAGTTCCATTACACTATCTACCCGTGCTGCACGACAATGCCGATGGTTGCAAAAATACCTATCACAGAAAAATAGGAATGTCCAAAAAAAACCGTTGACTAAGAACGATTCTGAACAAAAATGATTTCATCTACCTACCTTGCACAAAAACCCCAAATTGAAGCAATCATTGCCAAAACTAGAAGTATTTTAATCTTAAAGCCGGCAACTGCGTATGCATAAGTCGCTTGAAATATGCGTATACTCGAGCGTATAATGAAATATAATCAGCTGGAGGGTTTCTTATTCATAAACTTCACTACTGTTAAACACTATAAAAGCTGTATTCTGTATTTGCATAGACAAAAAATGTAAAAACACAAAAAAATCCTTACAAGTTATATTCGTCATATATTGTCACGCTATATAAAACAAATAATGGGTGGTTGAAACGATTTACTGAAATACGGCCGTTTGCTTCTTATTCAATATGATAAATTGGCTGTTTACAATTTACACTCGATGTAAACACTTTTAAAGCTTATGAATAAAATTACAACTTGAGAGCAAGCAGTCTTATAATTCCTTGATGGTTAGGCCAAAAAAAAATTACCTTTGTTTTCGGTAACATTGCGAAAAAAATGGGGTCGGTCGGTCGTGATTTTTTTTTGATTTTTTTTTTACAGTTTCAATATCATGCAATTTTCTGTTGCATCAGATCAATTATGTTATATCTAAGCGTTTCCTAATTTAGAAAAAGTCTGATAAAAATAGCATTGTTTAATGTCTGAAATCATTTCCTTACCTTAGACTACCGTATTTTCCCGCCAATTTTGCCCATGAAATCTGAGTTGTTTTGTATACAATACTCGTTTATAAGTCGCGGTCGGTTTTTAGGAAAAATCCAGCACTTTCTACAAATCTGTTCTAATGTTCTAGCCTAACAGTCAATTATCAACTAAATTTGTTAATTTTCTTGAGGAAAATCGCCGATTTTCTTGTCAAATGTGAGCTCCTTAAACTAGGCCTTCAAGTGGAGGTAGGTTAATAATAGAACAAGTAATGCAACAGTCATTTGTAACCACGCCCCCGCCCATCCCCTGGTCCGGGGAATAGCCGGGACCTTGACTTTCGGTCCAGCCAGCCCCGGGTAAAATCCCCGCTCTGCGGAGACGAACTGATGGTTAAACCCCGGCCAAATGTCCCCGCACCCCAGAGACTCTAAATAAGGCCCAATCTCGGCTAAATTTGGCGTTATGACAAAACCACCGCGGTCACCCGGCCCTGCGGGGCCACCTGGAAAGTAAAAACACTGCCCTTTTCACCGGCTATCGCCGGTATACCCCCGGACCTGGGGGGCCGTGGTTACAATTGACTGGTGCAAAAACGCGGATATGATTTTATTTTACGTATCTTATTTTCGTACAATCAAAGTTTCATTCATATTTATAGTGAATTCAAACATTTCGGTTATTGTTTTAAGATTACCAGACGACGATTATTGATTATTAATTTTTCGATCGTATGATATGATCTGCAGCCGACATATTCCAATAAATGTGTTGCTTGAATTTTAGTTGATGGGACTTAAATAAGGCGAAATAAATAACCATCGATGGATAAATTAATGTAACGATTAATGAAATGTGTATTGGAACCTGGCAGTTAGCTTGCATAAATTCGCAAAGCCTAATCGTGAGAAGCCTGCATGAATTCGCAAAGCCTAATCGTAAAAAAGTAAGTTTTATTTTGGACATGGATATGGATAAATAACATCGCGAACTATAATTCAAAATATTTTCATTATAAAGACAGCAAATATGTCTCCTGTGGTCAAAGACGTGTTTGGACCGTAAACATGCGCTTGCCAATTAGAAGATATCGGACAGGGTTCGCCGCCCTCCGCCATTTTGTTTTCCCGTCTCGGTAATACATAATCAGGAATGAAAGTTTATTCTCCGGAATTGTACGGAATAATAATATATGTCATATGTTTCCGGTGTCCGACCAAGGGCACCTGCGTTGCCAGATTTTTCTATCCGGAGTGAACGCACTTGATTTATATTTATTCAAGCATACCTTTAATTATGTTTTTTAAATGATATAGAAAACAATATGTTTGTACAATTCATTAACAACGTGTGCAATGATGTTTACTTACGTCATGACACGCAGTAATTTTCATTCATTGTATTCATCAAGAAGTTTCTTCAATATAACGTACTTTAAGAATTATTTTGTGTTGTTTTGTAGATACATTTTGTATAGTGAATATCTATGGAAATCATCCATTGTAATATCTCCGATAATGACATCAACCCCCGCAATTTATTCCTTATATTTACACCAATAGTTCATGATTGCATTCAAGAATTGTTAAAAAAAATGCTTCATTTCATTTAATAAAACCTTTCTGTAATCCTTTCTTACCTATTCTGTAAATAGAACGACCCAACTGTAACCGGAAACATTTTTTTCAAATGACGTCACAATAACGCGGGAAAAGATCAGCAACTTGAAATCACTTTTAAACGTAAAATTAACACACTTATGGCAACAATACATTTAAAATATAATAAATTAACACTTTCTAAAATGTTGATTTATATTTTACTGGACCTGCTGACATATCGTTATGCGATGAAATGCGATCCGAACATATCCGAAGATGTTGCGTTCATCGATTGATAAACGCAATTGCCGAAAGGCAGTTCATTTAAGGAATGGAGGTTGAGGTGTAAATATTTACTCTTGATTTAAACCAAAAACACATACAGGAACTCATTTTATTGAAAACATACAATTCCACAATTATGAAATAAAATCTATCTTTTATTGGAAAATCGCGCCAAACTTAAGCTTTGTGGCCATATAAAACTTATTTTTCGATGAATTCGGTTGAAAAGTATCTCCCGTCAAAAATAGTATAAAACGTATCATCCTCTTTTCATCATCTTTAAAGATAAAAAGTCAGCAGTTCTTTTAGCTGTGTGAAGTTAGCTAAACATACGACATTGGACATTGGACATTCAAAATCGAATGTTGTGCTGGCACGACATTAGACATTGGACATTCAAAATCGAATGTTGTGCTGGCACGACATTGGACATTGGACATTCAAAAGTGAAAGTCGTGCTAGCACGACATTGGACATTGGACATTCAAAATCGAATGTTGTGCTGGCACGACATTGGACATTGGACATTCAAAAACGATTGTCGTGCCGGCACGACATTGGACATTGGACATTCATAACCGAATGTCGTGCCAGCACAACATTGGACATTGGACATTCAAAATCGAATGTTGTGCTGGCACGACATTGGACATTGGACATTCAAAAGTGAAAGTCGTGATAGCACGACATTGGACATTGGACATTCAAAAGTGAAAGTCGTGCTAGCACGACATTGGACATTGGACATTCAAAATCGAATGTTGTGCTGGCACGACATTGGACATTGGACATTCAAAAGTTCCTGGTTGTCATAGATATTCGCTCAGTGATTCAGATTATGTTAATAGTCAAATCGTTCTATAGTTCTGGATGCAGCAAAGTGAAGGCAATAAAGAAGAGTTCCATACGGGTACTTGTTTATCTTTGCCCGTTGGGAAGATAAGAATTTCACGCATGGACAAATGTTTGAATCTACTTTTCTGAGGTGGCAGAAATATATATATCCGAAATCTTGGACTGGTGATAAGGCTGCAATTCTAATTTGTCCATTCAAATTATTGTGTTAAATAACGACATTCAACTTGGCTTTTATTTTTTAAAATATGGTTTATAATAACGTATATCTGTCTATTCATAGTGACCAAATATTATTTAGGCATCCAATGGAAGTGGTAAATATTAAGAGAAAAAATATAATGAAACGACAACCAGTATACAAATAATAATTGTTGGACAAAGGTCATTTTTACTCATTAATTATCTGTCAGGAGTTCCCTTTAAAATAATACCAAAATTATATGGGATCCCCATGCATCAAAATGTAGCATTATCGCCAATGGTTTATGCATTGACAAGTTTAGCTGTGTGTGTATGTTGCCTTAAGTCACATCCATGTCCGACAATATTATACATTTGAGGTACCTAACACATATTTAACAAAGAAACTTGTATTTGAAAGTCCGCAACATTGTTATTGAGAGTTGTATTAAAACAATCCTTTCGATTGATATACATACATATTTCCATGTAAATGCAGACACATTCATTAATGTAATATAATTATTCTAAAGCTCTGTAGATAAACACATACTGAAGTGCACATTTGTTGGGTTTATATAATTATTTGCGCTTTGTTTCCTTTCAACCCTTTCAACCATTGTCAGTTCTGTCCAAGATGCCATTTCCAATGGCGCTGGTGTCACATTTTACATGTATAAATTGTATATTCTGTAAAACCTATAAGAACTTATGTCGTATGTGATGAAGACGTCATTTTGAATTCTTTAATGTCGATGCGATTGATTATAAAACGCTTTGTGTAATTCTGTCGACTTATCAAAAAGGTTTATCGAACACAATTATTTCTTATAAACTTTACCAAATGAAGACGACGTAGCATGTTCGACTAACTGAGTCGATAAAAAAACTAGTCGACAGGCAGGAATAGGTTACTTTATCGACTCATTGACAATATTTTTTTTGTGTTTACGTAAAACCAGATAAAAAAGATGTACGGACGATTACATTTATACTTGTAGGAATCATCAATGCATGTCTATATTTTCCATATGTCATTATATACTGTGGATATAATTATCTTCACTTCCTTTATAAATGGTACTAGATGTGTAGCAGTGGTGTGTAAACAATTAATCTTATTAAAAATATGCCCTTTTGAAAGCATTATCACTGTTTGTCTACATATAATCCACGACCATTCATAACAATATTCATTTGAATCTTTCTCTGCATATGTGACATCATATATATCTGAATCATGCTTAAGTTTCAAATATTGCGATGGAATCGTCATGACAATGCTCTCTTGGTGTTAATAATCTTTATAATGGTTCATTGCTTTGTGATCTCTGACCCTTTTCAAATAATTTCAAGACAATATCTCCAACAAACAAAAAATCCGAATAATGCATGCAATCAAAATTAATTTACAGTCGGTAAAAAAAAACATTCATTCATAAAACATGTCATACATTGATTTAAATGTGCTAACTGCTAGCACGACTAACACTTTTGAATGTCCAATGTCCAATGTCGTGCTGACACAACATTCGATTTTGAATGTCCAATGTCCAATGTCGTGCTAGCACGACTTTCACTTTTGAATGTCCAATGTCCAATGTCGTGCTGACACAACATTCGATTTTGAATGCCCAATGTCCAATGTCGTGCCAGCACAACATTCGATTTTGAATGTCCAATGTCCAATGTCGTGCTTGCACGACTTTCACTTTTGAATGTCCAATGTCCAATGTCGTGCCAGCACAACATTCGATTTTGAATGTCCAATGTCCAATGTCGTGCTAGCACAACATTCGATTTTGAATGTCCAATGTCCAATGTCGTGCTAGCACAACAATCGATTTTGAATGTCCAATGTCGTGCTAGCACGACTTTCACTTTTGAATGTCCAATGTCCAATGTCGTGCCAGCACAACATTCGATTTTGAATGTCCAATGTCCAATGTCGTGCCAGCACGACATTCAATTTTGAATGTCCAATGTCCAATGTCGTGCTAGCACGACATTCGATTTTGAATGTCCAATGTCCAATGTCGTGCCAGCACGACATTCGATTTTGAATGTCCAATGTCCAATGTCGTGCCAGCATGACATTCGATTTTGAATGTCCAATGTCCAATGTCGTGCTAGCACGACTTTCACGTTTGAATGTCCAATGTCCAATGTCGTGCCAGCACAACATTCGATTTTGAATGTCCAATGTCCAATGTCGTGCTAGCACGACTTTCACTTTTGAATGTCCAATGTCCAATGTCGTGCCAGCACAACATTCGATTTTGAATGTCCAATGTCTAATGTCGTGCTAGCACGACTTTCACTTTTGAATGTCCAATGTCCAATGTCGTGCCAGCACAACATTCGATTTTGAATGTCCAATGTCCAATGTCGTGCTAGCACGACTTTCACTTTTGAATGTCCAATGTCGTGCCAGCACAACATTCGATTTTGAATGTCCAATGTCCAATGTCGTGCTAGCACGACTTTCACTTTTGAATGTCCAATGTCCAATGTCGTGCTAGCACGACATTCGATTTTGAATGTCCAATGTCCAATGTCGTGCCAGCACAACATTCGATTTTGAATGTCCAATGTCCAATGTCGTGCTAGCACAACATTCGATTTTGAATGTCCAATGTCCAATGTCGTGCTAGCACAACAATCGATTTTGAATGTCCAATGTCGTGCTAGCACGACTTTCACTTTTGAATGTCCAATGTCCAATGTCGTGCCAGCACAACATTCGATTTTGAATGTCCAATGTCCAATGTCGTGCCAGCACGACATTCAATTTTGAATGTCCAATGTCCAATGTCGTGCTAGCACGACATTCGATTTTGAATGTCCAATGTCCAATGTCGTGCCAGCACGACATTCGATTTTGAATGTCCAATGTCCAATGTCGTGCCAGCACGACATTCGATTTTGAATGTCCAATGTCCAATGTTGTGCTGGCACGACATTCGATTTTGAATGTCCAATGTCCAATGTCGTGCCAGCACGACTTTCACGTTTGAATGTCCAATGTCCAATGTCGTGCCAGCACAACATTCGATTTTGAATGTCCAATGTCCAATGTCGTGCCAGCACGACTTTCCCTTTTAAATGTCCAATGTCCAATGTCGTGCCAGCACAACATTCGATTTTGAATGTCCAATGTCCAATGTCGTGCCAGCACAACATTCGATTTTGAATGTCCAATGTCCAATGTCGTGCTAGCACGACTTTCACTTATGAATGTCCAATGTCCAATGTCGTGCTAGCACGACTTTCACTTTTGAATGTCCAATGTCCAATGTCGTGCCAGCACAACATTCGATTTTGAATGTCCAATGTCCAATGTCGTATGTTTAGCTAACTTCACACAGCTAGTTCTTTTGGTACCAAATAAGTCCAATGTGAGAAGTAAATGAAGCTTCTGTTCGGGTTTTACACCTATATCTGCCGGGGTTAAAGTTCACGCCTGCGCAGAGCGGGTCAGACGTACACAGGCTGATACATTTTATCTGAGCTCGTGGTCGAGTCGACAGTATGTATATCGCTACCCCATGAATGTGTGCCGTCCTTGTGTGTATATATGCAGCCTTAAAAACAGCATGACACATCAATAACTATTCCAAGAAATGCATGCAATGTGTTGTAAGTAAAAAAAATCGACCTCATGATTATTCTTGATCGTTATAGTTTATACTCTGCATAAGGTATTTCGTTCAATCGAAAAATATCATGTATCATAGATGCATTTTATAAAGAATTTGAACATCATTGTATTCCCAAACAATCTTATGTGACATAAAAGACAGAATGTAGAAAATACTTACGGGAATTGTGCTTAAAGTAGCTGCTATAGTTGTCATGGAAACGACTTCGGGTTTGTAAAACGTCCCTTTCAAAATAGACACATTCCGCAATATCGTTCATGATTTGTGTTGTGACGTAACAGTTACATATGACGTCATAAAAATCCACGCACTCGGGTTCTATCCGACATTCTGCAGCACACATGTTTTGCTTGCTTTTTTTGTTTTTATGGAAACAAGTGTTCATGCAGAATGTGCTTCTGTAGTTAGTATCTTGTTTAAAAGGCGAATCACACATAACCGTTCTCAATATTAAAAGAAATTGCAGAAAGCTCAATACCACAGTTATCTGCCCCCGTTTAACCAGATCCGGATGTCAAAACAGAAAAAAAGAGTGCTTGTATTCAAGAATCAATATTTTATTAACTGAATGAAAAAGAAGAAACGGGTAGCCTTTTTGCATAGAGCTTAACATAATTTGGCACTGTATTGCAAAAAAATGATAGTTTTCAAGGTAAAAAGTGGGAAAATCATTGCATGTGGAACTAAGTAAATTGGTTGTTTGGAGCCTTATTCCGTCTTGACCTCAGGGTCATGGAATACTAATCAATTTTGTGACATAACGCATTGGTCAACCCTATATTTTCTTGTGATAACATTTGGTGTCTTGGATTGTTCTACAGCAGCCAGTTACTGGTGTTTCAATTGGGACTGTTTTAAAGTGAAAAGCCAGGTTAGTGTCCATATGAAACATAATTATAGTAAAAATAACTGTGGTCTCAGGCCAGAAGTAAAAATAAAGCTTATTTATACTCGCACATGGGCAAGGCGCATTCGGTGAGTGCTCTGATATAGTATTTTTGGAGCATAGTGTACAGACAGAATGTAGACGTGGCTAGAGCTACCCTGGTTCTTTAACGTGCACCAGTGTCACGACGGTAGGATCAGGTGCCTTATATTCTAATTCCAGTGTATCGAACTGATTTGCGATATAATATTAGCATTCTTAAGGTCATGATAATTATGTTTGTTTGATATTGAGAAATGCTTCAAGGTTAGATGGCACGATTTTTTTAAAATAGTTACAGAGCGTTCCGTTTCTTAATACTTGAATGTTTAATCCGACGTTTATGCATTCAATGATTTGTTGTTTTCTCTACCGAAATACCGTCGTTTGGAACTAGGAAGTCCTCGACTAAGCCCATTGGCTGATAAAATCAAAGAAAATTTTCTTTTGGTCAAACTTCTAATTTCCAAATTCATGCAGACTGTTTGGTTTATAAGCGGAACATTTTCCGTGTCTGCAATTCTTTTGACCAGATCGTGTGTTCACTTTTGATAACTTTGATCAGAAACAGAAAATGACTGTGTTAAGTAAAGCAAATGTCCTAAAATGGCTTTGCTAGTAATGTATGAAACAGTAGTAATTAATACCGATGCATTGGAAACTGCGCTGCTACAGTAACTGTTATTAAGAAACTACAGTTGCTTGAAGTCTGAACTGTTTGTTTATTCTTAAAACAATGGAGATATCATTCCTGGGCATACTGATTTATTAGACACTATTCTTTCAGATACTTAGAGAGCCTTATGTGTTTCAATAATTATAAATCTTAAAGCATTAATCAAATACAATGTAGAAGGTTTCGCTTCCGAAGTATCGCTCTTCCAGAATGATCGAGGTACGTCATTGTGTCATGTACACCATTCACTGGAATCAAAACACTGATATTAATACAAGGACTTTTGTCAAAATGATACTATACCATGGCATGTTGCATGAAGAGAGAGTTTGACTCTTCCATGATATATAGAGACATATGGTCTGAGGACATGGCATGCTCAGTGTTTCATATCTTGTTGATGGTCCATTGAATGCGGTCAAAAGTATAGTTTAATCGTCAGCATCATCATCATCATCATCATCATCATCATCATCATCATCATCAAATACGTTATTATTCCAGCCACTTACCTGAAAATCGGTATCGATTGCGATTTTAATGGTGTTTTTAAAATGTTTAAAATATTTAAAACAGCCCGTATCACTGAGAGCAATAATAGTTTTTGCATTTATATTTATTGATATAATACAAAATATGTACATATTATAAATATAACCTTTAACTGTTTCCCGGTGTAAAACCGGCTCAATCCCGCAATCAAATCACTTCCAACTGTTCTCATTGCCATCGTCATCGTCATGTTAACGTCGACGTTCGTCAGCATCACATCATCGTCATCATCATCATCATCATCATCATCATCATCATCATCATCATCATCATCATCATCATCATCATCATCATCATCATCATCATCATCCCGCAGACAATTTACCTTCTGTTATTTATATATAATTTGAACTAAGAGCGTAAGCTAATATTGCTTTAAAATCTGTTTGGGGCAAAGGCGACCATGATCGACCACTGATTTGAAAGCTTGAATTACGCGATGTTATGCGATACATATATTCCAATCCTGGTGTTCTAAAACTGTTAAGTTTGGCTGCAATCTAATAAAGATGCGCAACGATATGGCTGAGACGCAATTTTAATGCAATACATATTGTACCAAATCCCAAACTGTGACCTTGACTTTTGAGATGAAAGACAAATCTATGCACGACACACTTTCACATTGTACACTTAAAGTATTCAAAGTATATTTGAAATCCCATTAAAATCTACAAAACTATGGCTGAAACATAATGTATTGCTATATAATCAAAATTAAGCACGTATCAGCTTGACATTGTTGATGAAAGAACAGATTCATGCGCGACATATCTCCCCTTTATGATCAACAATTCTGATAAGCTTTAATGAACTTCCCGTAAATAGTTACATACTTATGGATGATATACGAATCCCTTCAAGGCACCATTGGCAAATAAGTATGACCTTGACCTTTGAAGTAAAAGCACGGATGATATGCACAACACATCTTCAAGTTCATCTAAAGACATGTTTATGTATAAAATATTATTTTACGATTTTTTTTTAGTTTGTATTCGACATTAATTATTTTAATATATCTTTGTTGCTTTTGCTGAGGATGCCTTTTATGCGGAGCTATGGGAATTTGACATGTGTATTGCAATTCAAATAAGCTAATCAGATAGCAGTCTTTATTAATCGTCTTGCGGAAATGACACTCAAAGGGAATCCTCTTTATACACAAGTGTAGCAGTTGCCTTTCTTAAAAAAATGGCAAGAATACTCCTCGTGTCTTTGGATTGTTACCAATATTTTAACACATTTAAATTGACATTTTAATCAACAGCTGTTGTGAAACGCGTCTTTTTAACATCAACATACCTACACATACATTAATGATGTAAATTTACTTTATGCTGTGGGCGTATACGACTGCATAAGGCCTAAAAAAATAAATTGTGTGGTTCGGGTAACATAGTCCCCAACTATAGGTAGGGTATGTGGGGATTTTTTATTTATTTATTTTTTTAGTTTGGTACAGGTTTGCTTGCTTTGTTTTTGTCCTTTTACAACAGAATTTCAGTTATATAAGGACATTGCTGAGCATCACTGCAGTTAGGTGGTGTCATTGCTTGTTTTGTTGTCATTCGTCACACACCTTCCGAAAGCAAAATATATTGATAATTAAATGTGACAATACTGACCTGCTTCAGCATCTCAAAAACATTTCTCTGCCATTCTCCAAGAAGTAAAGTTAGGAATAATTTATAAACTGGCAACAGACCCAGGTTTCAGTCCCAGTTTAAAAGAAAGTCACATTTTGTCAGGCACCAGCCTATGTCAGAGCTCCCAGTATTTTATATTTCCTTTCTATACTAGTAGTATGTTTGCCCTGCTGCTATTTTATTTGAACTATTTTTTATGATTGAATCTGACAACATGACTAGTGAAAAGGGTCATGCCTTGTCCTGCAGTGGTGGGTGGGGTATATCAAAATTAGACCGGCATTCAATCATATGTGTGGGTAAACTTAAACTATTTTCCAGAGAAATTTTGTTCCATTGTATGTACCTTACTCTGAAGAGCAAAAAGTCGGAGAATTTTCCAAAAATTGTACGACAGGAATATCGTACAGCTGTTCTTCATACAAACGGGTCCATGGCCCCTTGTCGGATGTTGACATATCAATCTTGGATACAGATCCCGGCTCGAACGAAAACATTATCTCTACATCTTTGAAACTCATTTTGGATGTTATGATCTTAATCTCCCGACGTTCTGGAGTGTGTGTTTTTGCAAGTCGCAACAAAAAAACAGTAGGGTCGGCGATATTTTCAAGGTAGGGTCGGGTGACCCGAACCACACAATTTATTTGTTTAGGACTAACGGAACAGTAATAACATGGTGGTCTATGACGTCACAGATAACTAATAATTAAAGGCCTCCTAAGTACAAGCTGACATACCTGCTTGGAAAAGTGAATTGGCGAACAGTGTTCGACTTGGTGGTGAGCAAACTCATGTTCTCAATGTTGTCTGCGACATTGACGACACAATGGCCTTGCAAGCAGGATCGAAAAGACAATGCAAGTCAGTAACTGAGCAGTAGGAAGCGATCGAGCAATGGCAGATACATTAAAACAATACAGTACTGAAATCGGCCATGCCTTGTTCGCTTATCATCACAGTACAGTAATGAAATGGCCCATGCCGAGTTCCCTTATCACCACAGTACAGTAGTGAAATGGGTCATGCCGAGTTCCCTTATCACCACAGTACAGTAATGAAATGGGTCATGCCAATTCCCTTATCACCACAGTACAGTAATGAAATGGGTCATGCCAAGTTCCCTTATCATCACAGTACAGTAATGAAATGGCTCATGCCGAGTTCCCTTATCACCACAGTACAGTAATGAAATGGCACATGCCAAGTTCCCTTATCACCACAGTACAGTAATGAAATGGCACATGCCAAGTTCCCTTATCACCACAGTACAGTAATGAAATGGCACATGCCAAGTTCCCTTATCACCACAGTACAGTAATGAAAAGGCACATGCCAAGTTCCCTTATCACCACAGTACAGTAATGAAATGGCACATGCCAAGTTCCCTTATCACCACAGTACAGTAATGAAATGGCACATGCCAAGTTCCCTTATCAGCACAGTACAGTAATGAAATGGCACATGCCAAGTTCCCTTATCACCACAGTACAGTAATGAAATGGCACATGCCAGGTTCCCTTATCACCACAGTACAGTAATGAAATGGCACATGCCAAGTTCCCTTATCACCACAGTACAGTAATGAAATGGCACGTGCCAAGTTCCCTTATCATCACAGTACAGTAATGAAATGGCCCATGCCGAGTTCCTTTATCACAACAGTAGAGTAATGGAATGGGTCATGCCGAGTTCCCTTATCACCACAGTACAGTAATGAAATGGGTCATGCCGAGTTCCCTTATCACCACAGTACAGTAATGAAATGGGTCATGCCGAGTTCCCTTATCATCACAGTACAGTAATGAAATGGGTCATGCCGAGTTCCTTTATCACCACAGTACAGTAATGAAATGGCACATGCCAAGTTCCCTTATCACCACAGTACAGTAATGAAATGGCCCATGCCGAGTTCCCTTATCACCACAGTACAGTAATGAAATGGCCCATGCCAAGTTCCCTTATCATCACAGTACAGTAATGAAATGGCACATGCCAAGTTCCCTTATCACCACAGTACAGTAATGAAATGGCACATGCCAAGTTCCCTTATCACCACAGTACAGTAATGAAATGGCCCATGCCAAGTTCCCTTATCACCACAGTACAGTAATGAAATGGCACATGCCAAGTTCCCTTATCATCACAGAACAGTAATGAAATGACCCATGCCAAGTTCCCTTATCACCACAGTACAGTAATGAAATGGCACATGCCAAGTTCCCTTATCACCACAGTACAGTAATGAAATGGCACATGCCAAGTTCCCTTATCACCACAGTACAGTAATGAAATGGCACATGCCAAGTTCCCTTATCACCACAGTACAGTAATGAAATGGCACATGCCGAGTTCCCTTATCATCACAGTACAGTAATGGAATGGCCCATGCCGAGTTCCCTTATCACAACAGTAGAGTAATGGAATGGGTCATGCCAAGTTCCCTTATCACAACAGTACAGTAATGAAATGGGTCATGCCGAGTTCCCTTATCACCACAGTACAGTAATGAAATTGCACATGCCGAGTTCCCTTATCACCACAGTACAGTAATGAAATGGGTCATGCCGAGTTCGCCTATCATCACAGTACAGTAATGAAATGGGATATGCCGAGTTCGCCTATCACCACAGTACAGTAATGAAATGGGTTATGTATCACCACAGTACAGTAATGAAATGGCTCATGCCGAGTTCCCTTATCACCACAGTACAGTAATGATATGGCTCATGCCGAGTTCCCTTATCACCACAGTACAGTAATGAAACCACAGTACAGTAATGAAATGGGTCCTGCCGAGTTCCCTTATCACCACAGTACAGTAATGAAATGGCACATGCCAAGTTCCCTTATCACCACAGTACAGTAATGAAATGGGTCATGCCGAGTTCCCTTATCACCACAGTACAGTAATGAAATGGGTCATGCCGAGTTCCCTTATCACCACAGTACAGTAACGAAATGGGTCATGCCGAGTTCCTTTATCACCACAGTACAGTAATGAAATGGGTCATGCCGAGTTCCCTTATCACCACAGTACAGTAATGAAATGACTCATGCCGAGTTCCCTAATCACCACAGTACAGTAATGAAATGGGTCATGCCGAGTTCCCTTATCATCACAATACAGTAATGGAATGGCCCATGCCGAGTTCGCTTACCATCACAATACAATAATAAAGTGGCTCATGCCGAGTTCCCTTATCACCACAGTACAGTAATGAACTGGGTCATGCCGAGTTCTCTTATCACCACAGTACAGTAATGGAATGGCCCATGCCGAGTTCCCTAATCGTCACAATACAATAATGGAATGGTCCAAGACGAGTTCGCGTATCATCACAATACAATATTGGAATGGATCATGTCGGGTTCGCTTATCACCACAGTGCAGTAATGGAATGGATCTTGTCGAGTTTGCCTATCATCACAGTACAGTAATGAAATGGGTTATGCCGAATTCGCCTATCATCACAGTGCAATAATGAAATGGGTTATGCCGAGTTCGCCTATCACCACAGTACAGTAATGAAATGGGTTATGCCGAGTTCGCCTATCACCACAGTACTGTAATGAAATGGGTTATGCCGAATTCGCCTATCATCACAGTGCAATAATGAAATGGGTTATGCCGAGTTCGCCTATCACCACAGTACAGTAATGAAATGGGATATGCCGAGTTCGCCTATCATCACAGTACAGTAATGGAATGGGATATGCCGAGTTCGCCTATCATCACAGTACAGTAATGAAATGGGTCATGCCGAGTTCGCCTATCATCACAGTACAGTAATGAAATGGGATATGCCGAGTTCGCCTATCATCACAGTACAGTAATGAAATGGGATATGCCGAGTTCGCCTATCATCACAGTGCAGTAATGAAATGGGATATGCCGAGTTCGCCTATCATCACAGTACAGTAATAAAATGGGTCATGCCGAGTTCGCCTATCACCACAGTACAGTAATGAAATGGGATATGCCGAGTTCGCCTATCATCACAGTACAGTAATGAAATGGGTCATGCCGAGTTCGCCTATCATTAAAGTACAGCAATGAAATGGGTCATGCCGAGTTCGCCTATCATCACAGTACAGTAATAAAATGGGTCATGCCGAGTTCGCCTATCATCACAGTACAGTAATGAAATGGGATATGCCGGGTTCGCCTATCATCACAGTACAGTAATGAAATGGGATCACAGTACAGTAATGAAATGGGTCATGCCGAGTTCGCCTATCATCACAGTACAGTAATGAAATGGGGTATGCCGAGTTCGCCTATCATCACAGTACAGTAATGAAATGGGATATGCCGAGTTCGCCTATCATCACAGTACAGTAATGGAATGGGATATGCCGAGTTCGCCTATCATCACAGTACAGTAATGAAATGGGATATGCCGAGTTCGCCTATCATCACAGTACAGTAATGGAATGGGATATGCCGAGTTCGCCTATCATCACAGTACAGTAATGGAATGGGATATGCCGAGTTCGCCTATCATCACAGTACAGTAATGGAATGGCACATGCCGAGTTCGCCTATCATCACAGTACAGTAATGGAATGGGATATGCCGAGTTCGCCTATCATCACAGTACAGTAATGGAATGGGATATGCCGAGTTCGCCTATCATCACAGTACAGTAATGGAATGGGATATGCCGAGTTCGCCTATCATCACAGTACAGTAATGGAATGGGATATGCCGAGTTCGCCTATCATCACAGTACAGTAATGAAATGGGTCATGCCGAGTTCGTCTATCATCACAAAACAGTAATGAAATGGATCATGCCGAGTTCGTCTATCATCACAAAACAGTAATGAAATTGGTCTAGTTAGCTTAATATAACAGTACAATTATGAAATGAGTCATGTTGAGTTCGCTCGTCTACTGCGTTTCTTTTAAATTACATCAGATCCAACGCAGTCCACATTTGTATGGAGGCTTTTCGTTGCCAAAAGTACAGACGTGTAATTCCCACAATGTGCTTCTTAATCGTACTAAATATCTCTTACAATTGTCAATGTAGACGTGTTATTTGTTGTTTCTATTCGTCAGTTTTTCCGTATTGATTTGACATTTGTCATTATAGTAGTCAAAATGTATATTTGTCAGATCTACCCTGTATAAACTCACTAAAACATAGATCGTATAATTGCCTTTAAAAATATGATGATGTAATTTAGAAAGCCGAATCATGCATATGTAAAACTGCAATCCTACAGTCGACACTCGCATTTGTAAAATGAACATTTGCAGTCCAACAAGTCCAGGTTAACAAAAGTGAATTGACGAGTTCAGAATTACAAGGATAGACGATTTCGCCTATACCTTATATGGTAAATGTCACATGAAGAAACGAAGGTGAATTGGCGGAGCTAACGAATTGGGTTTTCTTTCGTTTATTTCCGTCGAATCAAGCATGGGAGATAACATCTTCGCCTACTTCCTGTAAATTCCCGGCTGTACCACAGTCTACCATTCCGAGTACTCTCTCTTTATTTCACAATAAAAACTAAAATTTACTTCATCTATTATTTTATTTTGACAATCAATGTTCCTAAATGGGTTATAAATCACCATATTATTTAGTCAATTGCAGTTGGGTGTATCTGAGCTGGGCTCACGGACCCAGATTTATACTGCCACTGACATTTTGTTTTTACTTATATACCCAAGCAAGCAAAAATATTGTTCATTTATTTTATTAACAACTTGACCATGGGCGGGTCGTTCAGTGGGGGGGGGGGGGGGCTGTAAGGCCTGTGTCCCCCCACCCAGTTGGCCCGCAAGGAAACTTAAAGGTTAATTTTTTTGCCAATATTTCTCAGAAAAAAGTACTTAATTACGCCACAATGCACCAATTCAGACTAAACATATTTATAATATTCTAGGGGGAGTACCCCTAAACCCCACATATGAATGTCATGCCCACTCGAGGGAGCATGTCCAAAAAGTTGTGCCCCTAAGTAACGCCCCTCTAACGCAAGTCCCTGTTCAAAATCTGCTCCAGCAAACCCACGAAATTTTTGATGGACATCATAATGATATCCACCTAGTTTTGTCTGATGTTATACATTTACTATCTTAATAAGCATGTATGGTGTAAACGTGTAATTTCAATAAATCATTGAAACAAAATATCCATGTGGATGGAAGAACAGCCCTCCAACCCACTTGTGTCCCCCCGTTATGAATTACGGGATCTGCCACTATGAACCATAACAATCAAGTGAGGGATTTCAAGAACATGAAAAAATAGATATCGTGAGTCTTAGATTAGAAAAACAAACGCGCGATTTTTCCCCTCCAAAAGGGCTAGGGCCGCTTCACCTAAATGTGAAAAAAGCCCTGACTGCTGAGTGTGGGTGGGGTATAAAAGGTATTAGCAAGTATTAATTGTTTATTAGCAATAATGAAATTGCATCTATTTGATTAGTACAAACTGTTACTACTGTACTCTATTAGACTGACCTTGCCCTTCGAATGAGAAACTCTTTTCGTAAATTTTAAATTATCTAATATTACTTGCAATCTAAAACATTGCAAAAAGTGTCCTCTAATGGTAGAATTTAAAATAGTGTTTATAGTAATTTAAAGCTGCACTCTCACATATTGACAGTTTTGACAACCTTTTTTCTGTCCCAGACTCGGCTGATTTTGGCAGCAATGCTTTCTATTCAAATAATAAGATTACTCACAATAAAACACATCTAAATTGTTTGGAAAACTGCCGACGTTTTTCATTTTTCTTAAAACGTTACTGTAGTATCACTTTTAGCCATAAAACATCAATTTGTGAACGTAAAACTGAAAAACTGTATCTGATCTTTTGTCAGCAGTCTTATACCACTGGTATCCAGGCATTTACGCAAAAATTGGCTCATTCTAAAACAAAAAATAAAAATAGTTGTCAACACGGTCAATCTTTGAGAGTGCAGCTTTTAAAAAAAAAAAATAAGACAATGGGACTTTTCATTCTTGAAGTATAATTTAATGCTAATGACTTACATTTTGTTGTGTTTGAGTCAAATATCATTTTGCATACATCTCATTTCATGTCATATGTGCGTATTAATTACTATTATATAGACAAAAACATTTTGTAATATCATATATTATTTTATTCGACATGATATAATTTATAATCCATCCTGTTTCCAAATCATAGTCCATAGTGTCATAATATAGATGATGCGTAATGTCCATAATAAGGTTCGCAATGTCCATGGTCCAAAGTATCCATAATTGGTTTAAATAGAGCCGAGTGATAGCGGAAATTTTCGAAAGACGTAAGGAGGAGTTAAGACATGGTTAAGGCGGAGCTATCTATAAATTAAATTAAATTCATCTCGTGAACATGTTCAACTGCGAATGAAAAGTCACCACCATACAATGTACTTTGTAGAACGACGAACTGAAATCTGTCTTCTACACACCGCAATATAAAATTCGGCATGTGACTTTCACAAAATGACGTATGTTTAACATACACAACTTGATAAACACGACTGAATCGTCTGATGAATAGATGCAACGAGAATAAAACTCCAATCGGTATAATGAAAAATGAAAATGTGCAGTGTAAAATGTAAACATACAACCGATGAGTTGGCGGTTGTAAAATGTAAATTGGTAAATCATCAATGTTACAAACCTAAAATACATACATACACGTCTGGACTTTTGGCAACGTATGGCCTCCATACATTTGTACCCATTGACACTACCCTATGACGTACTTTTTGAAAAGTCTTATTAATACTTACGATAATTTCCTGAGCTTCTACATTAGGTGATTCTTCCAAATTTGTATGTACATTTATCGAAATGACGTCACAGCATGTATGTCAGCGGCAAGTCATGCTTCTAGAGATCAGTATTTATGATTAGACACTTGAATATCATAATAAAGCCAGTTGCTTAACATTATTTAACAACAATTCATCATAAGGTAAATAAATGTGTTTTCGTTTTGATGTTGTTGTTGTTTGGGTTTTTGTTGTTTTTTATTGGTTTGTTGTTGTTGTTGTTTTGTTGTTTGTTTGTTTGTTGTTTGGGTTTTTTTTTTTTTTTTTTTTTTTTTTTTTTTGGGGGGGGGGGGTGTTATTAATCTTACTCAAATGTAAACAGATTCACACCAGAGATACGGCGAATTGCCGACTGACGTCAAGCAAATAGGAAATATCTAATATCAAACATAGTAAATGATCAGCAATACTTAGGTGAAAAACTGAAAACTACAGAAACCAGCTCAGTAGCTAAAAGTTTAAACATAAACCCCGTTTAATGGCACATGGTATACCTCTTGCTTGAGTATTTGAGACTTGAATAGGTGTTTTATACTGCCTTCATAATCTAAACGGTCAGAATTCGTGGGAATGGTAAATACAAGCTTTATTAAAAGTGTTCCGTCAGAGGAAGTCACTTATATTTTGTAAAAGCTTTCCACTCGAAACGGTGAAGTACTTGGATGAACTTAGAAAACAGAAAAATAAGATCTCATTTAGCAAACAAGCTAACAGACGGATTCAAAAGGCTCACTTGGAGTGTTTTGTTAAGAATGTATTGTAAATATTACTTCAGGGCAATAAATACGTGATATCAATTTTAACTCCTCTATCCATGCTATCTGTGGTCTAAATATGTCTGACGTATCTATTTATAATAAACCCATCGACTATTTAACCATTAGCGACTGGCTCATTTGGTATCATGTGTTTGACGTGAGATGCCTGTAATATCAAAACGTTTCTTTAATTTGTCTTTGATTAGTAAAAGTGATAACCGATTAAGGAAAAATGGCACTCTTCGTAAAAACCATATTCCTACAATTAATTCTAAATGTTTACACGGTGGCTGGCGATTTGCTGTATAAAGAAGATGTCAACTACAAAGACACATTTTGTTCGGATATATTTCTTTATAAAAACAAAAGACCGTCTAAAATAATGTGCGCTAGAGAGTGTGGGATGGATCCCACGTGTATGGCATTCTTCTATGACGTCACGGGTAACTGTTACGTCATTACGCAACATATAAACGGTTCCGAAAGCTGTGTTTATCAGGAAGGGAAGTTGTACAAGTCTGAAAGGTTTTTCGGGACAACCACAACAGCAATGACAACCACGACGATCTCTACAGCTCCCTCAACCACAACCATCGCGGAAATAACAACCACGACCTTGGCGGGTAATATTTTTTAATTGAATCCTTCATAGGATTGCACATATTTGACTTAGTATAATTAATAAATCAAACATATATTACAGTTTAGTTCAGTAATTTATATATTAACTATTCTGAACATTTCCTGGGTTTAAAGGACCTTTATCAGTGATTTATTTTTATGGAACACGTGTATTAAATTCAGCACAACATATTACTATGTAACATTTTTTATAACTACATTTAAGGCGCATATACGGAGATATACGGCCAGAAATCAGACGGCCCGGGAATAGGCACCATTGACGCAGTCTCAAGCGCAGACCCGTGTATTAGCGTTTGCACCCCTGATCCGAACTGCGCAGGCGTGAACTATAACCCCAGTAGAAACAGGTGTACATACAGAGAACAAGTGGCTTCCCTCACTGCAGCACCTGGAATGATTTATTACCAAAAGAACTAAATTATTTGAAACATAAAACACTCAAAAGAGATGGACATCATATTGCAACATGCATCCTGCTTATTCTTGATAGAAACATATTTTGCCAGTTTCTATTTACAAATTGCTATTTCTCTTTTTTGATTAAAAGCACTTCAAGCTAGTGTCATCATGGATAGTTTGGTTTCATTTCTGAGCTAATAATGGATTGTTAAATGTTTTCAAAACTTGTCTATATGCACCTTTCCGTACAAAAGAATATACATTTATATGAAAAGCTACAGAAACAAGTCTACTAGTCGAAAGTTTAAATATGAGCCCCGTTAAATGGCACAGGATTAATGCCAATAACACAGATAGAAAAACAAACATTCACAAACACACAAACACGGAACAACACGAAACTCCACAAACAACACATATAATATATAAAGCTAGGAGTGCTAATCAATGTTTTTTAGATACCGCCTTGGAACGGTCAGTAAAATGTACGTTTACTTGGGGTTCGAAATAGTTTGTGTTCACAACCTCACACTCCTCCCAACAATCCTGAATAAAATAAGAACGTTAATGGTAAATCCTGTCATATATGCATTATCTTGAGGAAATTTAAGACTAAAACCAATAATAATAAAGCTAATAGTAAACCCCAAGTCCTTCAACGATGCGGGATCCCAAATATATCTGCAGACGAAGAAATACAATTCAGAGCAATAACATTTCAAATATATGATGCAGTTATTGTTAAAGAAACAATTAAAAGTAAATTAATACCGATTAGAGTAGCAAATGGCAAATAATATTAAACAACTATCAACTGGTAAATTATAATTGGCAAAATGGCATGTTAGCAATTGACAATGAACTTTACCCGATCGGCCATTCATAAAAGAAAAGTGTAGTTTTAGCACACAGTTCACAACGTACAAGTATATCTTGAATACGTAGCAGTTATTTTTTACAGAAACTGAACTTAATTGATTATTGATTGCTTGTCAAAATAGTGTAATGCACCGTATCCCTGTTGTCAGCCCGTCTATAAATATATATTTGCCAAGTTGGTTGTCATATTACCCGTATTGATGTTTTGCATGTCTATTGTAAGATAATATTACAACTTTTTTTGTTTTTCACATTAAATCGTGTTTTTTTGTGCTTCACCTTATCATTTTCTTATTTTTCTCCTAACAATCTTTTTAAAGTGACACTCGTATTTAAAATCAATACATAACATGCATAACAAACACACATTTTGACTGATAAACTTTTAACTACTTACTAAATAATGCATTTATGGAAAATATTAATTACTGATAAGACGATTTTACCATGTATTTAATAGCTGAATATATATTAAACAAATATTAAATGACTGGTGAATGCTAAAAGATTTACAGTGATCAACTATCGTCTCACGAGGTAGAAATTCTGTGTTGTCTGCACCTTTCTTTCAAATTAAACGCGAAATCCTTCATCAGAACTATTGTTTTCGATATATTTTCATCTCTTCGGTAAATTAAAACAGTTATATTAATTGTGGTATATCTTATTTGGGAGTGAGAGCGCATCTTTAAATGCTCATCAAACAACTGTTTTTGTTTTTCACCTAACCTTGTTTATCATTGTGAAAGGTAAGCGATATCCAACTAGGGCACTTGAAAATACTAGTTTGGCATTAAGAAAATGTATATGATAAAACCATCAATTATCAACTTACATGTATTTTTTCACACGATGGTAAATGATTTGCACAATAAATACATTATGTCTAGATATATTCTTTTGCTTTTATAAATCACCGATCAAATATATTTGTGCTGCAAAGTGTGGGCCGAACCTCTATTAGACAAAGAGTACATGTACAGTTAGAATAGGCGGTACATTCAAAAGGTAAAGGCAATTCGGAAGACAATGCGGGTCATTTTAAAGGCAATGATGGTCATTCGAAAGGCAATGCGGGTCCTTCGAAAGGCAATGCGGGTCATTCAAAATCCAATGCTGGTCAGTCTGAAGGCAATGCGGGTCATTCGAAATGCAATGATGGTCATTCGAAAGGCAATGCGGGTCATTCTAAAGGCAATGCGGGTCATTCTAAAGGCAATGCGGGACATTCTAAAAGCAATGCGGGTCATTCTAAATGCAATGCGGGTCATTCTAAAAGCAATGCGGGTCATTTAAAGGCAATGCGAGTCATTCTAAAAGCAATGCGGGTCATTCTTAAGGCAATGTGGGTCATTCTTAAGGCAATGCGGGTCATTCTTAATGCATTGATGGTCATTCAAAAGGCAATTCGGGTCAGTCATAAGGCAATGCGAGCCATTCTAAAAGCAATGCGGGTCATTAAATGCAATGCGGATCATTCAAAAGACAGTGCGGGTCATTCTTAAAGCAATGTGGGTCATTCGTAAGGCAATATGGGTCATTCTAAAAGCACTGCCGGTTATTCTAAATGCAATGCGGGTCATTCTAAAGACAATGCGGGTCATTTGAAATGCAATTCGGGTCATTCTTAAGGCAATGCGGGTCATTCTTAAGGCAATGCGCGTCATTCTTAAGGCACTGTGGTTCATTTTTACGGCAATACGGGTCATTCTAAAGACAAATCTGGTTATTCTAAAGGCACTGTGGTCCATTTTTAAGGCGATGCGAGTCAATCAAAAGGCACTGTGGTCCATTTTTATGGCAATTCGGGTCATTCTTAAGACAATGCTGGTTATTCTAAAGGCACTGTGGTCCATTTTTATGACAATTCGGGTCATTCTTAAGACAATGCTGGTTATTCTAAAGGCACTGTGGTCCATTTTTATGGCAATTCGGGTCATTCTTAAGACAATGCTGGTTATTCTAAAGGCACTGTGATCCATGTTTAAGGCAATGCGGGTCATTCTAAAGGCACTGTGGACCATTTTTACGGAAATACGGGTCATTCTTAAGACAATGTGGGTTATTATAAAGTCTCTGTGTGCCATTTTTAAGGCTATTCAAGTCATTCTAAAGGCACTGTGAGTCATTTTTAAGGCAATGCTAGTCATTCTAAAGGCACTGTGGGTCATTTTTAAGGCAATGCTAGTCATAATGAAGGCACTGTGGGTCACTTTTAAAGCAACGCGAGTAATTCTTAAGTCAATGTGAGATAAACTGTGTTAAATGTCTACGATACCTACATATAGGGCCAAATGTCTATGAAGCGAGTAGCTGTCGACATACAGAAACACGTTTTGAAAATCCGAAAATATTCTTTGTCCTGTTTTCGTGTATAAGAAAGGGATAACGTTCAAATGAATAGATACATTTTCAACTGCATTAAAGGTGATTTGGTTTTGAGTGTTGTGCCATTTAAACTTATTGACTTGATGTGTCCGTTAGTTACACGGTAGGTAAATGTTAACTAACACAATTACCTTATCTATTAAGGTTCTTTTAATTTGGTTAACAATATGTTGATTGTTCATTTTTAACATTCAGGATCAAACTGTACCGAATCGTATTTGACAAACACACTGAAAGCCGGGATTTAAAAAGTCAAGAGGACTTTATTGTTCACTATTGATTGCCTGAATTCCGTGGCTATTGTTTAAATGAAAATGCTTTTAGGTACGTTCTATAAAATTCAAATGTATCTTTATTATCAATTAACTAGTTTGTCAGGTCGATGACATATTAGCATTCTCCACAGCGAGAGTTATCACTTGTGTATTTATATTTTCTAGTTATTTTTGTATGATACTCTCAAAGAGAAAGTGTAACTCAGAGTTGCCTATTTATTAAAAATGGTGCACATCAAACAGAGTTTGCTCTTACAACTTCAAGTAATTTTTCATACGGCAGTTTGTAATGAGATGTTTTATCAAGATGTCAATTACAAAGACACCTTTTGTTCGGATGCTTTTCTATATAAAAGCAAAACACCAAGCAAAACAAAGTGTGCTACTGCGTGTGAGATGGATCCAGCGTGCATGGCATTCTTCTATGACGTCATGAACAACTGTTACATCATAACGCAGCCTTTTACCAGTTCTGCAAGCTGTGTTTATCGGGAAGGGAAATTTTACAAAACTGGAACATTTTCCACGACATCCACAACAGCTATCCCAAGCACGACCATCGCTGATGCCACAAGCACTACTTTGACAGGTGAAATATTCTTACAAAGTATTTATCATAGCATATTAAATTGTTGGTAAACGTAATGGGCAGATCTATGCCGTGTTTTTTTTTATGTAACCCAGTTTGAGGTATAATAATGTTATGTCACTGGTGTTTTAAAACATCGATGAAAGCAATAGTTTGTGAAAATTGTTTTAATTTATCTATAGATGTTTTATAACACATCATTTACGTATTTTCCATAGAACATTCGTTCATTAATATATTTAAGGATGCACGTATACGCAGATTGACGACATGCGATGTTCCGGCACAGATCTAGATGGCGTCGAATCGACCACGAGCGCAGATCCGTGCATCATCAAGTGCACTAATGACCCACTCTGCGCAGGCGTGAACTTTAACCCCAGCGGACAAAGGTGTAAAACCCGATCAGCAGCAGTCTTAACTGCACGTTCAGGATTGATTTGGTATCGGAAGGACTGCTGAATGTATAAACGACCGTTTGGTAAAAGGAAAACATACTTTTGGTAAAAACATGATTCGAACATTGAAATTAATCTAATACATCGTAATATAACGATGTTCGTCACAAGCTATCACTTGTTTCCGGTTTACTTTAACCATCACGTATATAGTCATATGATACACAATTGTATTCAACTCATTCAGGAAATATGTTAGTGATATGTATATGAAAAATCACAGAAACAAGCTCCGTAGCCAATAGTTCAAACATAAACACCGTTGAATGCTATAGGGTAAACGCCAAAGACATAGAACACAAAAACAAACAACCAGAAACCAGAAACATTGAACTACAGCACAATACTCAACAAACAACACAGTACATATGAGCCGCGTCGCGCGATTTTGGGTCTTCGGACATATATTTGCTATTACAAAGTTTTAAGGTATTTGAATGAAATTATATTCCAGGAATATATTCTGAAAATGTCATGATGATATCACTTAAACTGCGTAAGATACGTGCTTACAAGTAAGACCATGTATTGCACACTTTGAATACTAAATTTGACGTCATTCAAATGACGTCGTTACGAAAGCAGATTATTCAAATGACGTGCAAAATTAACGTATCAATATCACATTTAGCTTATAATTTAAATTCTTTTCTTATCATAGAATCTTCAATGACCATAAATTAAGATAAAAATAATGAATCAGTTTTGTATTTTAATACATTTGGCAGTTTTAAACACAGACTATTAATGCCGGCAAAATATGTCGGGACGAAATCCATGGTTGCTATGGAAACATGAGTAAACCAATGGTCATAAATTGTCGAGAAAATGACAAACCTTAAAAAGAAAGAAGTTTGGAAGAAATTGATTAACATATTAACATAGAAAAATCATTATTTTTGGCATTTTTTATTAATGATTATTTCATTTGTAATATTTATGTCCGAAGGCCCAAAATCGCGCGATGCGGCTCATATATACTATATAAAAAAACTAGGTGTGTTTATCAAGTAAATTCGCCAAAGGCTCGCTTACTTACATATTTCCACAACTTGTTGAATGAACTTGTGTAATATATGGCGACTCGTGGCAGATCCTGTATGTACCCTCTGGGACAAATATGTGCATAGATCAATAATTCCGTCGGGAGCAAACTTGTCCAATGTTAAGAGTTGGCGTAAAAATTCCCCCTTGTGTTTTTTATAACGTATTGAGCGAAATATAATTTTGCTGAAGGATGTATTTCAATTTCGGCAGGTTTTAAGTAAATATTCAATATAATTACAAAATCACAAAATATAAACTATATATATCCATAATTATTAATTTGTTATCAAACTTTTGTCGGCATTCCTCGACCAAAAGATCTTATTAAAGCGACGTGTTTCTTTTCGCGTTTAGCTCATTGGTCTGGTCTGGGGCTATACAAGTATCAGACTAGAGTGCGAAACAGTTTTAAATTTTAAAAACATCCTAGGTTCTTTTTTTGTGCATATCATTTTCCAAACTGTCTTACAATAAATGAAAGGGAGGACACAGGACATACACATTATTTGGTATTTATGTCTATTGGATGCATGATGTTTTACTCAAGCGAAATATAATAGTATTTCATATAAATAAAACGACACAAGTCACGTATAATAGCAGTAACAATATGATTTATATATTACTTTCAATAAAAATATTAGCTTTTCATTGACAATATTCATTTTTTTTTCATTTTTAATTGCGTTTTAACACGCATCGAAAAAATGGAGCAATTTTATTTTAATGCATTCCATTTGTCACAATGCAGTGTTTACAAAACAGAGAAATCAGTTTGCAAACATTTTAAAAGCTTTTGCAGGTGCAGTTCATTGTTTGTAATCAATTTCGTGAGACGTGAATGTATCTCTTATTGTTTTAACGACAAAGACCTTCATCTACTGCTCTATGTATATCAGATTTACATGATTTGCATCGATTGCGGTATAATAACAACATTATATTCATTCTTCTCGTTGACACAATGTTACGCGACAGTGTGGTATAATGCCGTCGGGGTTTCCCGGAGGCAACGCATATTTCCGAGTTTGTGACCACTAACCTAACTCTCATGCGCCCAGACCGGAAACATTCAAGTATAAACCCTGTTTAGAAACACAAATCGAACAAACACGAAAGACACTCAAAATAGCTGCATCAATAAAGGATTGGATTACGGCCTTGGAACGTTCAGTGAAACACGACCTCACTTAAACACGACCTCACTTAAACACGACCTCACTTAAACACGACCTCACTTAAACACGACCTCACTTAAACACGAGTTCACTGGGGTTTGAGCCCTTATATAGGTTTAACTGACACTTGTCGAGGAGTTCAAGCAATATGAATTAATAAATATTGAGGCCACTGACCTGACCTAGACACCTGTCGTCCCGATTGATCTGCAAAGTCTGTTCTGATGATGATGATGTATGCTCCCATCTATTTAACTGCCTGTCTGTCTGTCTGTCTGTCTGTCTGCCTGCTTGCCTGCCCTGCCCTGCCCTGCCGAAAACTACCTACCTACCTACCTACCTACCTACCTACCTACCTACCTACCTATCTATCTATATATCCCTTAAGGGATGTAACCTTTTCATTACATTAAGATTGATATTAATATTAAATCTTGATGCATATGGTGACCTCGTGGAATGTTAGTATCGTTGGAAATAAGTGCATTGCTAATTACTAATATGCAAAATAACTAACCGACCATACACTATAAGCAAAGTTATAGCTATTTGTATTAAAATGCACTTTATTTCAACTGAAATAGGAAGTGAAATAACGGATTTCAATAGTTCTTGGTCTAGACACCGTGATTGTAATACTTGTATCGGTATTTGTGTATTTACATTATCCCATGTAGTCATTCAACTCTTTCAATGGGTCGCCGGGCATCTTGCTCCATATGGCAACACTTCCATGACCTCAACAGCAACGGCCACGCGCATGACCTAGTAAACCTTGTGGGTTTTTTTTAAAAATCAAAACACATTGAAATATCTGGTATACAATAATGGAAAGATCTATCAAACAAACAAAGATACTTATCGGAAATATAGGCCGTGGATGATCCGATTGCAGATTTCTGACTCGCTCTGCGCATGCGTGGAAATATACATTTGAATTCAATCAATGTTAAATTATTTTAGTTCTTATATACATATATCACATTTTCGAATGCATAGAACGCATGGAGACAGGTGGTGTATATTTGTATCAGTCACGTGAATGTTTTATTTATATCCATTCTCTAATCGTTTTGTTGCAGATATACTCCTCCAATAAAGAAAAGATACCAAGTTCATATTATAAGTCGTTCATAGAAAACCAAAGGCTGAAGTTTCTTTTCTGTATAAGGGTAATTGTCTATACATATACATACACTGTGGATGGAAGGTCAGGTGAAATATTTCTAGTATCTGCAGTAGCGGTAGTCTATTACCAGGAATCAATAAGACATAAACACTTTTCCCACTTTTCCCACTTTTCCCACTTTTCCCAAAGTATGAGAAAGTACATAACTACACTGTGGATATAACATGTTTTGTAACGAAAACGATTCAGCTGTTCCTTATTAGACACGAAGTTTATTACGATTTGTACGTGACGCATTTGGCATGTCGTACATGGACTGTACACATAAAATAAGCTAAAATAATAACAATCGCATTTCCAGGCATTCATAATGTCACATTGATTTAAAAAGTTGAAATTTAGGGAACACCACATGCACCGTTCTGTTCATTTTGTGATGACGTCATAGAGCACATGTGTGCTAAGTATTTTCGTTTTAAATATATTCTACTTAAATCAATAAATACCTTACAAACACAAACAAAGAGAAACTCATCTTCAATATCACCACTATAAGATATGGTGCAGTGGCGTTGATTATGAGCAATTGTCTTGTTAGCATTACGCTCACTTTCAATACGTAACTGATGAGACGGTCGCAATTTACTAAATGGAATTTTAGAAAAAAAAATATCGAGATACTCGAGAACGTTCGAAAGATCATTTAAACAGTTTATAAGTACACAAAACGGGGCTGCTACTAATCGCGTTGTATCAAGATTGTTTAAACTGATCAGTAGGTCGTTCTCTATAAACTAAATAAAATTATTTTATTAGTACAGCTATGATAAATCCAAACATTTAAAACCCCAGGTGGTAAATCTTATTCGGGAGTAAGAGTGCATCTTTAAGTATGATTACATGCTATTCGCATTATTCACACAATATTAACTACAAAAACACATTTGGTCAGGATCCATTTTTGGATATTAACTCAAAAAACATTTTAATGTGTGCCACCGCGTTCTCGGATGAGTCCTGCGTGCGTAGCGTTCATTTATGACGCCATGGGTCATTGTTACGTCACAACAGAAAACCTAATTAATGTTGGTGCATGTGTGTATCGGGAAGGGACATACTATGTGTGGGATATCGTTTCCTTGACAATTATTGAAGCTACAACAACAATGAGCCCCAGCACAAGTGCCCCCGAAACGTTTCAATGACAACGACAGCAGCTACAACAAGTACAACCTGCGCAGGTGCGTATGTATATACATATATGTAGGATATATTACGAGTCGTCAAATAACACATATCTTCATTCAACCAGTTACGAAAATAAGTAACCTAGGTTGCGCGTGTGTTAAATCTGTCCTGAACCAGTAAAATAGAGTTGTGAATTTATTTTGACAGTTGTCATGATCTTTGAATCGCGTGCTTGTTTGCTGGTAGAAAATAACACATACCTTCATTTTACCCGCTCTTATGATGAGCCGAATACCACAAAGCAATTATGTTTCTAATTTTCATCACATGACCTATTCGTCGCCCAAAATTAAAGGTTTGACTCTAGATCAGTAAGATGAAATTAGTTATATTATACACTAGTGGTATATAAAAAATGACGTATTGTTAACATTACACTGGAAACGAGAAACGCCATGTGATATTTCATTTATCAATAAAAACTTAATCAATGCAGATACTTAAATTAGATTTTATTTAAAAAGCTTTCCATGGACTAATTGTCGATTGATATATTTTAAGGCTGCAAATATACATACATAAATGACCTACTTTAAAACGGAATTGATATTTACATAATAGAGTTAACATCCAGCCCCGATCAGTGTAAACGCTTGTGCACACCGTTACCGCTCTGCACATGCGTGATCTTTAACTCTCATGACGAAACAGGCGCGTCAAGTGATTACTAATGTTGGACCGATTTGGAATCAAAATAACTGCTAGGTGTATCAGCTTGCATAATATCTGACATGGTCACAAACATCTGAACTGAAAAATGCAGGGTTGTTTTTGTATTTTTAAATGTCTGTGCATAATTAGATGCAACATAAGTTTGAGTCTGATACATAATTATGTTTTGCTTCCAATATGTTTTTCATATACAATATTTATTTTAATATACAAATTGCATGATGACTACAGCGGTTAAATAATACGAATTCAAATTATGGGTAATACCCTTTCAGTGGTTGTCCAGCTAAGGAATCAACGCCAGGGACATGAATCACTTGATGGTTAACTATGTGAAACAATGGGTTTAGGTGAAAAACAATTGAAAACTGAATTTATCAATTTAAAGTTATTTTACCTCAATATTGACATTTTACGAATACATATAATGTAGCGCTAAGATTACTAAACCATGAAATTTAAATAAACGGCACCAGTGCGCTCTGTCCATACGTACAGGGCCGAGGGACATTACGAATCAGGTCCAGAGGGCACACCGGCGCTGTTTAATTCACATTTTTATTGTTAATCTTTAACTTTGATTTTGAGCTTAAAACGTGACTATATTTTATCATAATTGCAATAACAATTAGTATTATGATAATCTACTCACTTCACACCTTTTGTTAATAGTTTCTGTTTAACATGGAATTATTTAAATTTCCTGATTAGTCTGAATTATGTTTACTAAATGGATTGTTATGTCAAGTATTATTGTTCATAACAACCATGTGTTCAGGTTCTTGCGTACATATATAATTAACAAACAAAATGCATGCAATGGATATCATTTACCATGTGAACATTTCACTTAAACAAATATAGAAAAAAACAGTGACATATCATGGACCTTAAAATGTCTAATAAAACAGAACCATATGTATTGATGTATATGTGTAAGTACTAACGCTGTGTTCTTTCCAAATTCCAATGTTGTAATTTACCATTGGTCATTGACACGTTAAGCCAGCAATATTTATAGATGGAAACTATGTATAAGAATTGTGATAGTTTGTCAGTTGAAGAAAAAAACTAACCTTTTGACTGATTTTGATTTCTACAGTGCCATTCGCTTTAAAAAACACACATGCTCATAACTTAGAATAACATGTTCTGTATTATAGTTCAGACAGAAAGCTGAACCTTTAAATGTTATGTTTTTACAAAATTTAAAACAAATGACTCCTTATCTGCCTGCCTTTTGCCCCAACATCCTGACTTCCGATGGTCAATACTGTAGTAGGAAGATTTCTTGACAGTTGGGGTACTACCAGGTTGCCGACTAGGTTTCACTAACACAGAACGGGTTCCTTTTGTATATTAGTAGAAAGCTCTTCCCCAGAATGAATTGCCTTGTATGCCCTTCCCATGTTCAGCTTTTCAATGGTATTTATTTCATCGGCCTGTTTGACGAGGAATCAGTACTCGCAGTACTTCAGATGGCCGTACTTCTGGTGCTGGCCGTGTCACAAGTCAGCAGTGAGGCCACTCCTTTTTTATTTTTTGGTTTACAAGAATTTTTGGAAAAAATGTCCACCGGGTGGTCGAAAAAAAAAAAGGAAAAAAGTCACAAAACATAATCTTAAAGGGTGAAAATCAGAGAACAACATAAAAACATTGAAAAAATATAGCATTTACTTGACATTTTAAATTTTTAAACTGCATGTTTTAATATACTTAAAGTTTCAAAGTTCTAATAAAACACACAGTTTAAATCTTACATTCTGTGCATATAAAACATCAATAAAATTGACTATAAAACATGTTTACATGTATAAACTACACTTTTTATCAAAGATACATTGAATATTACTCAGCAAGACATTTGTTTAGCTTTAAGGGTATGCTAAAGCAAAAGTGAATGCAGAACACTTAAAAACTGACCAATATTAAATTGAAAAAAAGGGAAGGCGAATTTTATGCATCAAAATACACAAAAATTGCACTGTATCAAGACAATACATTACATTTTCTAAACATTGTTTCAGTTATTTCAATATTGGAAAATGTCAATAAAGTGAAATAATTTCCAATTTTGTAAATAAGGAAGTAACATTTGTTGAAGACATTTGAGCTTTAATATTATGAAAACGATTCCTGAAAAACTAAAAACCAAACTAGACCTAGATTTGAGTTTTAATAACCTTTACAATGCGGGGTCCTAGTTGTGTGTTACCCAATCCATGCTAAGTCCGGATATTTTCGGACCGGGATATTTACCATGGGATGTTCACCAAATCCATTTCAAATTCAAATCTTGCAGCAAATTACCACATCACATAAAAAACACATAGCAAGATAATAAATCTAGCATGGTGACTTAACTTTATGTACCAATGATAGTAACAGAGAAATCCATAATTATGTATCGGATATTTTCATCTTCTCCCAACTCAGCCATTTTGTGCATCATGCGTTCACAGGGCATCTATACTTCATGATTGTTTATTTTTCATTTTAAAGAGTATTCCTTGGTTACAACAACAAATCTCATTTAAAGTGAAATATCATGTTCATTGCAAATTTAAATGGACTTATTCAAAATAGATTTCCGTGTTGTTTTATCTAAAAGTTTTGCACACAACTTCTGGCATTAGTAAATGTCATTGACACATGTGTTCAACTCTTTCTTTGTTTTTACTCTAATATTAACCCAAACATGAATAAACATGTATTAATCTAGAATAAACACAAACTTTACATTGACTCAATGACAAGTATTTCCAAACCATTTTGTGATTTAAAATCCATAAACCCAACCGACCGAACTTGTGAAACTAGGTCACCGGTGTCAACTTAGAAATTTTACTTTCGATTTCCCCACTCACACTAAATGCACTGTTATTTGATATTTAGCCATAAAATGTTATAAAATGTTTTTCTCACATATAATTTACAGATATTTGTGTCTACTTATTCGATGGCAGCCGCTGACAGTTTTATTTTTCATCTATAAACAACACTATTTTCATGACCTAAATTGGCGGGGAAAAACAACAATCACGTGACAGTTATTGTTTGTGTCGGCTGTTAAATTTGCCAATGTATTTTGCTCTTTTTATTTAACAACTCCTGCATATTTTAATTAATTATTTCATACAAAGAATGACTGCTATCGTCAATTCCGCCATTGCCAACGGCGCTGCCATAACAGTTGACTGGCTCACATGCTATCACTATAAATTGGCGAATACGGCTACAAAACAACAAACCAGTCGAGATATACTGCATTCGTGATCTTATCTGTTCGTTTTTTTATTTCGTTTCGCACCAAAATCAATACGGTCGGGAAAATAATTTTGAAAAAAATGTCAAATTCATTTTTTTATTTTTTTTGTACTTTTCGGAAAATTAGACTCGCCGGTTTTGTAAACCAATTTATATAAAAGTAGTGGCCTGAGTCATTTCGTCTACTTCGCAACTCCGAAATGAGAGTTCTGGTAAAGTGGGTTATACCAGAGGTATTTCAGAAATATGTGAGGGCTAAATCTGGATTTGAACCCGGGTCCTCTCGCATGTTGTTGAAGCGTCTTATCATTACACCAACTTTCCAACCAACCTCCAACCAATTTTGACAAATCGCGATTTGTCTATTGTTTTAACGTATAAAACATGCTACATATTAACTATACAAGTTTTTAAGAGTGTACAAATCACATTTATTTTACAAAATCGCTGTTAAAATGGCGTAAATACTGGAAACAAAATCATGATAATTAAACACTATACTTTACAACAAATAATTATCCTGAGATTTATATATTTATAACACCTGCCATTCCCTACATCGTCTGCTGACAAATGAAATTTCGTAATTGTCATTTTGGCGAGCAATCATCATCTTTCAATTTAACTTGATTGCATAACGGAGCCATCTGAAGCAAAACAGACACTATGGTCATGGACACACTAGTCAATAACTCTCGAACTGTAAAGTATGATAACCATAAAGTTTGTTTCAAAATTTGAACCTTAATTTTAACATGGCCGAGACTTCCAACCTCCCGTCCGACCGGTTTTCGCTAAAATATTATAAATTAATTGAAAAGTCCAGTTACATGGAACATAAATTATATCATGTATACATGTGCAGGGATCAATACCACTAAGGGAGAGACATGTTATAAGATACAAATATCAAAGCAGTGTTAATACTTAATTTTTAAGTGGAGATCAGGCTTATTATAGCATCATAAAGACAACTTGTATTTGTGTTAATTATTAAACCTCAAGTATTTAGCAAATGCAAATAACAAATGCATGTAATTTCAGCTGAACACACGCATATGTCAGCTTCATTTGTAATACCACACTTCATACCAGGACATTTAAATTAAATATCCGATATCGCTTTTCTGCATGTTATTTCCTCTCTCACTGGGTAGAGGTCTCCTTAAGGTAACACCAAACGTCGCTGACCTTGGATTTGTTCGCGCCTTTGACGTTTTAATCTAGCACTAATGATATATGGAACCGGAATTAAGGATTCCGAGGTATTCCCTTGAACGTCGCTTTCTTTCGTAATCCATGCTCATTAGGATAGAACTAAACTTTTTAACTCTTCCGGGAGTGGCTCTTTACTAGGAGCCGTAATTAAAAAAGTCCTTTACTGTTTCGGAACTAATTATCTTCAAAATAGCTTCTCTATGTTTTTATTCTGAAAGGACTTTTATGTTCGAGCACTTCGTAGAATAGCCAAAGAAGAACAACATTGTATGTTCAGGATAAATGTTTATTTGATGATCAGCGCTTTAAAATCAAATTTGAAAATTAAAAAAACAAAACATTTTGGGAACATTGTTTTTGCAACTTCTTGATTTTCAAAACACATTTTGAATCTGTTCATATGCTAAATAATATATTCAGTTTAACACTACTCGGATCTAATCATGTTTGCATGCGTCTGCGTGCGGGCCTTTTATCACTTTATAGGTTAATAGCATAAGTTATATCTCGCAGACTTGTTATTAATCAAGACAACTTAAAACACTCATTACAAAAGTGTTGTCCCCCATCGATGATTACTTAATTATATTCCATCATTGCGCCATCGTTACTTCCAATCCTTTAAAAGGTTCGACCGTTTGCTACTGTAACAATTATGAATGCCAAATCGCAAACTGATTCTTTTTGTGTGTTTTTGCGCAATCCCTACGGAAATGGAGGTAAAGAGTTGTTCTGAATCTAACCGGTCAAACACGGTCGTCGGACTATAATGGACTAGTATCGCGAATCGCGATTGTCATAAGCCATTGTTACAATAGTACATGATCAACTTCGCTCTGTAAACAATTTACTGATAATGACTCTACTAAGCGCTTGTTCAAATACCGGGTCAGTTGACGAACTTATTTTCTGAGAAAAAATCACAGAAAATCTTTACCAACAGTGAATTTATTGATAACGAAATATATCAGAAAACATACAATAGTTTATAAAACAGAACGAAACACTCATTAAACTCCAGTTAGATGAGTAAAATTGCACGTTTGTTATGAATAATGTCAACAATTAAATATGTTCAGTCCTCTAGTTGACCCCTTTACTTGAAAATGGAACGTTACAGGTGAGTATGGTCTTTTATTTGCCCTTTTTAGGCATTTATACGCACGGGAACAAATATAAAAAAAACGGGAAGGGTAGATCAACATATTTTTACTGTGATGTGTGAACGTTAGCCGTTTATGAAAATAAGGAATTTTATGAAAGAATTTATCTGTCCGTAAGTTTGAGAAAAAAACATATTGGCAAAAGGTTCCCTCTTTTCTAACTTTAGAGCTATATTTGTGATACTTTTAATATAGGCTCTTTTTGTGTAAATCAACGGGAGATGCGTTAAAGCATTTCCAACGCATAACGAAATGCTTTGGCTGCAAAGATTGCTTGCAAGAAGTTTTTTACTGAGTGGGCAACAGACCTCGGGCGGCTTCACCACGAGTGTAGAATTTACTCTTGGTATTAAACCGAAAAAAACCCACAGGAATTCATTTAATTTCATGCTTACAATTTTTCAAAAACAAATCAATATTCCATTAGGAAATTGCGCAATATTTGAGCCAAATGAGGATACAGATCAACAAAATGTTGATGGAATCTTTTTGTTAAATCGGTAATAATACATCGTTATTTTTCAATAATCAACCGAAAAGCATGACAAAAAAGAGGATCTGAAATTATTGTTATTTTGTATCGGATTTGTTAAACGAGTTCATTTTAAAGTTATGTTTTCGTTTTTAAAAGACAAGTTTAATCACTTTGATACAAAAATAAACACCAATGTGAGATTCTATTTATAACATAAATTATTTACGGTCAAAATCTGGGTTGAAGTGTCTCAAATACACCTCTCGTGTCCTAGTGCGAATAATTTACATTGTGTTTTATTAGGATGTTTCATCCGCAGGAAAGAAAATAGTTCATCATAAAAACCTTTTGTTAACAATAAAAACATAAATCATGTCTCAATCATCAACCGATGTATAGATTTTATTAAAAAAAAAGAAGGATATTTCAATATATATTTAAATCAAGCAAATAAATAATAAGAGTAAAGCCATTACTGTGTGACGTGACTGACGTCATTAGTAATCACGTGAGTGTCATTTGGCGGTTGAAGTTTGAAAGAATGTGTGTCGGCCTCAAAGTCGCTTTCAATAGTGCCTAAGCCTTGTGGCTGGTTGATTACAGCATGAATTTTTATCATTTCATTTTGATGGATGTACACATGATAATGACCTTCTTGAATCGGAGCTTTACAAATGTTGTACAATTCACCAGACAAAGGGGTTAAATCACTTCAGCGCCGTAAGTTATGTTATAAAACGGGATTACTTAAGTTGTATCCCTTCAGTGAAGATATAAAAACATCCCTTTTCCCCTTCACTCTATAGGTAATTAGTCAGCAGATCTTTTCGTACCAAATAAGTCCATTGTGAGAAGTGAGGGCAGCTTCTGTTCGGGTTTTACACCTCTGTCTGCCGGGGTTAAAGTTCACCCCTGCGCAGAGCGGGTCAGACGTACACAGGTTGATACATGGATCTGAGCTCGAGGTCGACTCGACAGTATGTATATCGCGACCTCTTGAACGTGTGCCGTCCATTCGTGTATATGTGCAGCCTAAAAAACAGCATAAGACATCAATAACTATTTGAAGAATTGTATGCAATGTGTTATACTTGATACAAAATACGACCCCCATAATTAATCTGACTGATATAGGTTAACCTCTGCATAATGCATTTCGTAATGTCGAAAAACTATCATGATTCAAATGTTATAAATAAAATTAACATCAGAGTATACCCATACGAACTAATTAAACATAAAGAGACAACAGGATACTCACTTTCGGTAGTTGTGCTTGAAGTAGCCACTGTAGTTGTCACGGAGCCGGTTTCGGATCTGTAAAATGTCCCTTCTAAATACACACAACCTACAGCATCTATCAAAGTTTGTGTTGTTACATAGCAATTACTTCTGACGTCATAGAAGAAAGCGACACACTCGGGTTCCATCCGGCATTCTGCAGCACACATTGTTTTGCTTGCTTTCTTGTTTTTATCCAAATATTTATCTCGGCAAAATGTGTTTCTGTAGTTAGTATCTTGTTTAAAAAGCAAATCACATTTAACTGTCCTCAACAATAAAATTAATTGAAGAAGTAACAAGTTTGTTATCTGCACCATTTTATCTAAATCTCAACTAAGTTTATATCGTTTTAACCTTTATTCTCTGACTGTTGCCTACTTCCAAAAATTACAAATAACTATACGTCGGGATATTAACGCATTCATTCCTCGGCATACAGAATTAATATAAAATATAAGACAGTTTAAAGATTTTAGCCCTATACTAAGTTTTTTGACTAGTTGGCTTGGATCATCCCCGAGAACTCCGACTTATTATTATCACGACTGCAGGATTCCAGAAATCTTTCCGTCGCCTTATATTCTTATCCCTGTGTATCGATCTGATTTGCGATAGAATTATAGCATTTTCTTGTATCACGTTTTTCTCGCGTCATTTGAACCATAGCCGAATTAAAGTACTAGTCGTATATCATCTGTGTGTCTAATTATCTAAATATCCTATTTGGAACAGTCTTATTTGAACCAATTATCAAATTTCGAATGTATAATACCGTGGACACTACATTGGCCAGCCAAATAAATTTTCCTTGTTTAGTCAACGCCAGAAACATCACAGACATATACCAAAGGCTTTAACATAGCTTCACTGATACATGTGGAGGCTTACCGCCCTAGAATGTTTAATGGCGAAGCAAGAGTTCACTAGGAGTATAAACTCGTGTTGGGGCACTCAACCATGCACTAGTCCCTACATATACTTATAATAGCAAGATTAAACATAATTATATAGTATTTTAGCATGAATCAAATAAAATATATATTGCTTCCGAAATATCGCTTTCTCAGAATGCTCGAGGTATGTCCAAAACTTTTTGGGACGTTCACCATTCACTAGAATTAAAACACTGAAAGAACTGCATGAATGTCGTAATAACGGTACTTTACCTTGGCATATTTTAAGAAGAGAGTGTTCTGCTGTTCAATCTTGAAAACTTTCATAAGACTAGACAAGGAATATATTAACCGAATTATGTAAAACTTAACCCAGGGAGTTCTTGAAAAGGATCAAATCGCAATACGAAACAACAGCCACGCGCATCGGATAATCTAGACATTCCCGATTTATATCAACATTTTCAAACATTATACAGTACAAAAACGACTGGTAATCAGAATGTTATAGGCGAGATCTGCAATGATTACCAGGACTTTAAAAACACGCTTGAATTGGCATCAGGGGTAAGGCGATCATTACCGAAAATATATTTTATAGAGTAGCAGCACAAGGTTAATCATGGATAATATTTCTCCTGTTAAGGTCTTACTTTATTGAGCTATATCCTAATCGCAGACGATCAGGATGTTGTCTGCTTCCTACAGTACACCAGAGTTGTGGTGTCTTTGGTTTCGTGCCATGTTTGGATTTGAGCACGCTGAGAGTAGGTCTGTGTCTGATATATTCAAGAAGTGACCTCCACTGGCGAATAATCAGGGGCAGAAATGAGGTAGCGAAGGCTTGAGTGTCACGAAGGATGACTGGAACATTTGGGCGATTACGTAGAGTATATTGCTGATCTCTCGGCTAAGGAATAAGATTTGTTAGATTCTCTGGAGAAATGCCATTTTTCATCTTAAAGAACAGAATGAAGTGATGCTTGCGTCTCCTTCCGCAAGCGTATCCCAGTTAAGGTCAGTCATAAGTCGGTTTAACACTACAAAGTTTGGTAGCACCAGTTACAATTCCAGCCGCTGCGTGTTGGACAGGTTCGGTGTCATTTTTTAGTTCATTACTACAATTGTCCGAGACAACATTGGCATACTCGAGTAGAGGTTTTATAAAAGTGGCATGCATTTTATCTTAGGCTGCACGAGATATTACAAACTTTAATTTTCATACGAATACCAAATCTCTGCCATGTCTTGTTGATGTTTGAATTTATGTGAGATTGCCATTTGCCATCTAAAGAAAAGGTTAATGAGTGCTGATTTGAGATATCGGAAGGTTTTCGATGGAAATAGGGGTTGATTTTGTTTCTGACGTTTACGCGAAAAACCAGATCCTGTCTTAGATAGATTGAAAGTTAAAAGCCATTTCTTCGACCAAGATGATATTTGAGACCGATCATGGCTACGGTCTGCTGCAGAAGTTCATGGGATCTTTAAAGACTGGTGTCAAGTGCCTTGATGTCATTATCAATGTCATTGATGAAGATAAGGAAGAGTAAAGGTCCAAAAATGATCCTTGATGGACACCTACGTTGATAGTGGGGATTCCTGAAGCAGAGTTGAATAATATTACCCGTTGTTTGTGGTCAGAAAGATATAGAGAATATCTGTTTATTTCAGTGCAAAAACGTATTTATTTCACGAGTGTCAAAGAAAAACATATTATCATGAGTGGCGAAGCCACGAGTGAAAATATACCTTTTCTAAAATCACGAATGAAATGAAATACGATCTTATAATGATATAAAAGAAAATATATTTCTCGCTTACTTTCCGAGTTGTTTTAGTATTTTAATTCAATTTCTTAATTACCCCCTTTCTTGAAAAGAGTGTTTTACGCCGCTACCCGTGTGACGCCCCTCGAGCAAAATTATAGCTGATGACGTAGCTGTAAGTTTTCTATTCCTGGTATGCTGAGAAAGAGTTATTTTTATAGTATAGTATTCGTTTCTAATTAGTGCAAACATTTTATGGACATAAATCAGAGAAGTTTATTTTTGAAAGCGCCGTGGCAAAAGTTTGTCAATACAAAACAATTCTTGGTTATGCAAACATTTCCGAATTCTGTGCAAGTTTGTATTTACCAAACACCAACACGTTGTTATTTACCAAACAGGAAGCAAAGGACTATCGATTTTTTTCTGTTTGTTTATAAATGATTTATTGCCGAAGACTTTACCCATACCCATATGTATTTAAAGTTATTATTGTAATGGAAATATTAATGGGGTTTATTGAACGCATATATTCTATTGTTATTGCAACGGATTTTTTATATATATATACACATGTATATGTGAGAATTTGATGCAAGCATGTACACGCACATATAAGCTATATACGGTATTAGAGGCTCATGAAAACTCAGTAAAAATGTTCTCTATACCTAATTCATCTCCAAAACGGGCCATTTCCTCACGACAATAATATCTCACAAAAGTTGCGCATTGTAACAATTGCAAATAAAATTGGCCGGGAAAGTGTCATCAGGTACATCTATGGTACAGTGGCCCGGTTGTTGGAACATTCGTTAAATACATAACGATGAATTTTATCGTTAAAATGACTAAAATCGCTAAATTTTCGTTAAATACCTTCGTTTAATTTATTTCGCTAAATTTCGGTTGTTGGAAATTTTAACGATAACGAAACCGTTAAATCAGTCGTTAAGTTAACGAAAAATTTAAAGTACCTCAAATGGTACTTTACAATTTAACGAATCAGTTAACGAAAACCAAAATGGCTGCCGTAATTGGCTGTTTAGTAAATATACCACGGAAAAATAGAGAATTTAGAGTAATAAACTTAAATGAAAGCCTAAATGATGAAGAATTGAGAAGAAGGTTCAGGTTTGGAAGAAGAGGAATAGAGTATTTGGCCGATTTGCTGAGAGAGGACCTAGCTAGGGAAACAGACAGAAGTTGTAGCCTGTCAGTCGAAGAACAAGTCTGTATAGCGCTGAGGTACTACGCTTCAGGTTCATTTATGCAGGTTGTGTTGGACACACATGGGAGACATAAAAGTACTGTTTGTAAAGTTGTGGATAAGGTTACCAAAGAGATAGTGAAGCGTCATAAGCAGTACATTAAGTGGCCAGTTGATGAAGCTACCAAGAGACGAGTGAAGTCTGAGTTTAGCAACATAGCTGGATTTCCAGGTGTTATAGGGTGTGTTGATGGTAGCCACGTCCGTTTGATCAAGCCATCACCAGACCAAGAGAGAGGTTTTATCAACAGAAAAGGATTCCCGTCCATAAATGTGATGGCAGTGTGCGATGCAAAAGGTAGTATATTTAAAAATATTAAACTGTAAATATTATACAGCTCTATATAAAATATGAAATAAACTGAAACTTACCCATCACTGTACTGCTGGTGTTGCTGAAGAGCTCAAATAAGACAAATCCAGCCACATTTCGTTTGGTATTTGTTATTAAGACATAAAGTTACTGCTTCAGTACAATGCCGGTTACTGCCATTAGTATGTGCTTTAAAATTCTTTGATAATACAGATTTGACAAGAACTTACTGACGGCAAGCTAGCAGCCAATAACAGCAGCCAATAATTACTGCAGCCAATAAGGCACTTAGCAGCCAATAAGTACTTTTACCACGAAACAAGAAATGATAAAGGAATATCTAGCAGCCAGTAAGAAAGCAGCTTTCTTACACTGTTCGAAAATCTTGTTATTGATGCAAACGATTAAAACAAATGAAACCGGATAAAAAGTAATCATTTTGTATGTTTAGACAAACATGGAAAAGAAAGACATTGGTAAGGGTAGCCGCTAGTCATTCTAAAATGCCGTCCAGGCTTTTTTAATGATGGTTAACCATCACTATGGTAGCCGCTAAATAAAATTTGAGATTGTGGTACATTATAAGTAGCCGAATATTCCGGATAGAGACCATGGGGGTGCTGTGTGACAGTGCTATACACTGGTGCTCGTTAAACAACCAGGGTGGCTCTATTCATGTAAACACTCTGTCTGTGCACTATGCTCCAAAATACTAGAATGACTAACACTCTTGCCGGGGCTCTCGCGGAATGGGCAAAGCCACACTGCAAGTATATATAAGCAGACGCTCCCTAGCTTCGTCCAGTAAGGGTCGTACGAGTGCGGGTCCGTGCATATGGGGAACTGGCATCAAATCGATCAACAATGTATTGAACCCGGTGTTAAGATTAAGCAAAGGGGTAGTCCCATAATTTTTTATTGGTGGTCTGTGGGTATTGATATATAGGGGTATCAATACCACCAGACCACCCAAACATTTTATGTGATGTACCCCTTTGAGATAAAGCAAGCATATTGGCCGACAGTGGTGTCAATAACGTCACTTTTCTGAATTAAAAAGATCATAATTGATCCCTTCGTCTTTGATTGGATACTTGATAAAAGAAGCAGTTTGATCTACTTGACTGATACGGCTGGAGAAGAATGCGACGTGATACATAAAGACCGGGTATTTGCATATGGTGGATATCTAAAAAGGTATCACCTAGCACCGCCAATCAATGTCGACATTGGGGTCAGCTTGATAAAATCTTACCCTCAATGCTAATTAAACTGATTATTAACAAACGAAATTATCTACCCTCAAAAGTCCTAAACTCGACTCATACTAGTTAATGGGGGAACGCAGTCAGGCATGAAATTGATAACTGATATAAGGGAGTTATACATTCATACGTGTTGATTTTAAGGAGTACCGAAGTAAACAATGTATAGACTTAATAACGTTATAACTCTTATGGACAAACAGCAAATATAAGCTATTCTAAAGACCTCCATGTTTTAACAAATTGTTCATTTATTCGTTTATAATGTAGCCTGCTGATATATATAAATGTTGTGGAGAATAACGTTATTGTAGTTTCTGTTTACTAATGAAGAAGGAATACTCTTCTCTTATATAAAGATGATATTGCCTTTTGAACTGAATAATGACACCGCTATTACTTTTCAACTGTTATGTGTACATTTTTGTACGAACAGTTGTTGATAGTAAGCATAATTTACTTTAAATAAAATGAAATTAATCATGAAATCAATGAAGTATCGTAATCAATAAAGGTAAACCATGTGCATATACATGCTGGGTGTTTGTTAGTATTGATCCTTGTGTATTTAATAGGATTTGGGCAAAACATTCAAAAATACATACTACAAGTAGAATTTTATTGTTGAAATTAACGTGGAAAAATTATTTAAACAAAATAGATACATTGGCATTACAACAAGAGAGTCAATAATTCAAGACTTAAATCTTGAGCTGAAACCTACAAACACACTACAATATAGAAATATAATATAGAAATTACGCAATACGATTTTTTTAATTTTACTATTTTGGCAAATAATATTACCAAAGTAAATGCACACCAAAGCAATCCTATTCATGATATGCACACTATCATTTTGCAAGTTATAGTAACCTTCACACTAACCAAAAGATCCTGTTAACAATTCCAATAACCAGGTTAAAACACTTTTTATACAACCGTTTTGTACTTTTACCAAGCATATCATTTGACTAAATTTTAAATCAAAAACACTTATGTATATGTCATATATTATATAGTTTCATATTTTTATTTGCATAACATCAAGAAGGCCGATATGGCCCATGAGGACAAATATCATATACAGTATATGTAGGTGAACGCATATACAACAAAGTATCACCATTATTATAACCAAAATTAACTTTATGTACATCCGGGAAAACATCAAGCTCTCTACACACACTTTTGAATTTATTTATACTAATACGTCTGTTTGACATTAACAAGTCATTGAAAATTAATGAAAATTAACATAATTGTAATATACAATACTTCTTAATATTTTTTCAAGACAGTAATTTCCATGCTGCTACATCTTTAACATGCCTTTTTGCTCCTTACTTATTTTCTGAGTGTGCATATATTAACCTGCATATTCAGGATTGATTCCTTTTGCATCGAGGCAAATATCCATTATGATATGAATGATATCAACACATGTATGAACTGCACGGACAGTAGCCCTTGCCATGATGCCGATCCCCGTTGCCATCCCCGTAGCATCGAACGCTGCTGCCGCAACCATGACGCCGTCACTTGCCAACGACAACATAACGCCGGGAGTCGTTGTCACCGCTACGACACACGCTGTGCAGACCGCAATATTAATTAAAAATACGTTGTATACAGTTTTTTTTTAAATATCGTACAGATATCTCGAGGAAGCATTTCTTTAGAGGATCTGTTTTCAGCATCTGAAAGAACAGCAACAAAAAAGCACAGAACGTACACCAAAAAACGATCATTCACAGAAAATGACATAATTATGTTCAATGTATATTTATTATTTTAATTTTATCATTCCAATGTGACTAATTTTCTTCCCATACATACATGTTTGTTTATTCTTTACCATTGTTCATAAAAACGTACGTTTTTCCATATATTGTATAACAAATCTGAAGCCACTGGTACTTAAATGCAGTTACTCAATTGGCTAGTTTGCACATTTAAATATTTGATTTGTTAACCGTTGTTATTGTATAAATATTGACATATAAGCATTTCGTTTAATTAAGACTAAATAGAATAGTTTCCAAGTTTTATAGCTAAAAATATCACGAGCATATGTCTAGTCTCAACAGAGAACTTTGTTTATGGATTGAATATGATAGAAACGAAAAGGACATAAATCTTTTATTCTATTTGTTATTTGTATTTGTATTTTTATAATGCCTAGTGAAAGTTGTGTTTGTTTCGAAATTTTAGCCTTATCAAGTCCAGATTAAACTCACGGCTAGTTGAATATATGTTTTGAAATAAAATCAAACGTCAGAGCACATAGTTCTCGAAGACAATTTAAAAGACGTTCTTTACGAAATGAACTTTCTTTCGCACACAATTTGGCGCGTTTCTCTGAAAAGAAAACTACAGTTAACTATGTACAACGTCAACAACAACAACACCAGCAACAACAACAACAACCTTTAGTGCTTTGGCGAATTTTATCGCAACAACAAGTTTTGAAGTACTTACAGTCATCGCTGAAAGTTATGTATGCTGAGAAAATGCACAGACAAGAATACCTAGGAAGGACTTTTGTAATAGTTGACTTGAAGTAAAATATGAATTATAAAGAATGGTTTCATGGTTTGCAAACTTTCTTTATAATCTAAATACATTACTTCAGGTCATCTTATTGTCTAAGAATACTACCATATTGGCTGACACATTGTTAACACAACATCTGACGCAGGGAATATATACCAAATGAGAAGCAGTAGGCAGACCTTTAAACGACCGCGAAAGTTAAAATTCTAAATGATAAAGTTTAGTACATTATGATTGATTATCTGCAATTTCATTGGCTAAAATATAGTTTGTATTCTTAAAACGGTATTACAAATACATATTCAATAATTCATCTGCACATGCTAGTTAATCTTTGGAAAAGATATTTACCGAGAAATTGCCAAGACATGAACACCGGCCGGACGTAACATCGTTCATGGTTTACGAAACATTAACCAAAAACTTGCATGATCTATTATTGTCTATGTCTTACATCACATTATAATCAAACTTTGTGTAAAAGAAATGATGTTTTAAAAGAAATTATGTTGTTTAAGCAATATTTTAGAAACACTCTATTATATGTTTCTTACAAGTTCTTTGAAGGATTTCATTCCGGAATGTTTTGAAAAAAAGAGAGATTTTGTATGAAAAGACTTCTCCCAATGTATGCAGTCAGACATCAAATAATGAATAATCGTTAAAGAAGCACACGTGTTTTACGAAATGAAATAAATACTAAGATTGGATATAATTTGTTTGAACCCTCTTGCCACATGTTCAGTCTCCTGTATCAGCATGAACTATTTTCTACTTGGCAGACGTTATTTAATACACTTAGGCATATAAGGAAAGGATAAAATATAAAGGTTTATTTCGGTAATAAATCACCTCGTAGACACCATATGTACATGTTACACTCGTGCCGTCGTATATCGCTGTTAGTGTAATATATTGCGTTCTTACACTGGCACAAACAATAATCCTATATTTCTTGAGCCTATCGAGCAAAGATGTTTCTCGACATGATACAATCTTTTAAAGAGTAAAATATGCATCCTTTGCGACATTTTTCGGAAAATTAAGAGTTTAACACATTTTGTTTATTTTGTAAAATACATTTCAAGCAAACTGTGTTTTTTTATTAGAAATCTGATAAAACATTATTTTGTTAAATGTGCTTATATCCTAATTACAGCTACACGTTTTAGATCATATGGATTATTCTAGCTGAATATTAAATCTCAAAACTGAACTAAAGATGACATTTTAAACATTTTATTTGTCTGTACTTCAAACGACTTTGAACTGTTGAATGCGGTAAAGACCAGAAAAAACTATTTGAACAATGCCATGATGGTCCGTTCATGGAGAAGCAAGTTGAGATTGATAAATGGTCCCAATTTATAGAAAGATCTTACGAATGATAACCAATAACTTGCTAAGGAAAGGTAACACGGGTATAATTTTGGGGGAAAACATGCGCGAGTTAATTTGGGTGTAGGGCATCATTGTTTATTTCATTGCTGCACTGGTGTTGAAAGACATGTGTCCAATGGTAAACAACGTTTCAAATATGACTTTAAGGTATCCGATATACAAGCAGCTTCATTGCGCCGTTGGCGGTAATTTTAAATGTTGATGCATTGCATACCAACAGAATTTCTTTCACTTAAAATCTAAAACTTGTATCAAGGGACCTAAACTATACTTAAGTTATTGATTTTTTTTTTAATTTTGGCGTGAAATGACATATTTTACAATGTTTCAAAGCCATAAACGGTTGTTATTAATTTAAGTTTAGGTTTGTATAATTATGTGTCTGTATTATTTTACTTGCACAAGTATGTATCCTATATTAAAAGAATAAATAACCAAAAACAAAAAAATGAAAGGAAAATGTATAAGCGTAAATAATATTTACTAAATATCCTTAATTGGAACAATGCTAAATAATAAATAATATATTAAGTAATATATATAATTCAGATAATGTTTTCAGTTATAATATTGTCTACAAGAGTCAATGTTCATCTATTGAAACTGTCAAGCCAATGTCTGTAGGAACAGTATCAATTCAGATAGAAAGGATTAAGCTATATACGCTAAAAGAAATACATATCTATTCCCAGTCCACCCGATTAGCTTAGTCGGTAGAGCGTTGGACTGTGAATCGGACAACCCGGATTCGATTCCCGGGCGGGCCAGGTCACTTCTGTTGTGATTGGTATGAAATCCTTTCTACGACCATTCGCACTGTACCACTGTTCTGGCATGTACAGAAGTTGTCACTTCCTTGCAGATGTGAAGGCACCTAGTACTGGTTAACCGACTGATAGTCTGCCCAGGATAGGTGTGCGGTGCATTTCTCCCACCTCAGATAAGTAGATACATTCATTCAACCATGTTAGAAATTCACGGGCGGAGATAAAATGCCCGGATGGAATTTCTTTTAATGGTCACCACAGTGTAATTATCTCCCTTGTTGAAGACTGTCGTCTGTAGCGCATCATGGAAACCTTGTTTTGTGGCAATATTTAGAACGCTAGTTAATTTTTTCTCGCTTCAAATGTCACCAGAAAACAGTTTTCACGCACCTTTCGAGAAATAATGCTTCACTCTTCTTAGAACTATTTAAAGACCAATCAGACCATTTACATACTCTGAATCACTGCGCGAATATCCATGACAACCACGAATTATTCATATCCGTACGCAATTATTTTCACAAAGCACAAAAGAGTTCCAGCAAAAAATACATTTTTACTTAATTTTGTTTAACTGAGATGGGAGAAAAAGCATCTACCATAGCCGCTCGTGTAAGATAGGTTCATCCCGACCCTCGCGCAGGGTGTTTTGCAGAAACTCGGTAAACCTCGTTTCCGCAAAACACCCTACGCTCGGGTCGGAATGAACCTATCTTACACACTCGGCCATGGAAGATACTTATATTCTGGATTAGTAGATACCGGTATGTTGTTAACATGTGTGTGTGTGTTTGTGCATATTCCAGTGTTAAACATAGATGCTCTCTTCAAGTCCAAGAATGGCTTTTTTCCTCACTTTTGGCATTAAAAGCTACTAGTACCAGGTGGATAGTTGTATATTGCATGAGCAACGATCGATTTGTTGTCGGAATGATTTATTTCAATAATTACATTTATTTCAAAATTACGTGTCACTGTGATTTATACAATTAAGTTAAGAGTTTATTAGAGCTTATTTCAGAATACAAAAAAAATATGCCCATGCGTACAAAATTAGTAAAATATGATTATAAAAATAATATAAAGTCAATGGTCAGTCAATTTTAAAATTATACATTTACAAATCGATTAAGAAATCACAGTTCCATAGCACAACATATACATAGTGAGGGTAAAACATAAATAAATAGTATCGGTGATAAATATAGCAGCAGTAGCAGTAGCAGTAGCAGTAGCAGAATAATGCGGCGATTGGGATAGTGTAGGAACTAACGAGGTAGTAGTGGTGGAAAACATAAACACTTTTGTTACTAATTGTGATCAGTATATTTCACATAGGATCTACACATTCTTGACATTGGCTGCGGCACTGGTCAGTACGCTAAGAAATTGCTGGACCTCGGAGTCGGCAGAATGTCGCTGAACGCGGCAACGCGTAAACTGGCCAATGAAATTGAACAAGGTATCAGTTTTATGGAACGTTATGTGCTGTATATTTTCAATTTATTTTACTGCATTTGTTTATCTTTTGGTAATTATTCAATAATACTTGTTATAATACAATGTTAATCAAGGTGCGAATGCGGGCAATATATATCTGCAGGCAAATATGTGAGTGTTGTGAGTTTTATTGTGGGAATGAGGCGGATAGTTTAACATCCATACAATCGTATTTGTTTCTTATCTCATAAAAGTACTTTCAAAATTACACTATAAAAATGATTGTGCTTCAGGGTCACGCCAGGTTATGATAACAAACCATGCAGAGCAGCTATCAATTATAGGAGATGGGGAAACTAGCGGTCGGCAATCATTTCTTGATATTTTTGCTAAAACTTTAATGCTTTCCTCCAGAGCTTCCATAATTTTGTCCTACTAATCGTTAAAATATAGCGATCTAGAAAAAGTAGAAATTCTGCTAAAAATAAAACGCTATTCAACTGATTTTTATGGTTCGGACGTCATTCTGCTAAACATAGAGCGCATTGTCACAAAACTGGGTTAAAAACGGACATGAAAATAAGTAGTTCTTTGAAGTTTGCGGTCTTAAATTATTCTGCGCAGGCATTAACACTTTCATTAAGCAAAGACACTGACATTAAGTAAGCTCTAATAGTCTATATATTCATGTTCCTTCTATTATAGGGCGCGTACAATGTTTGAGAACCATCAATGCACCTCCATTGCCATTCAACAGCGATTGTTTTGATGCGATCCTTCTGACTGCGGTAAAGTATGGTGGTGCATTAAAAACGCATTATTTACAAAAAATAAAACAATAAAAAATATACAGTTGTAATATGTTTCAATTTCATAAATTTTCTAAACGAACTAGAGCTATTCATTGACAACATAGTAAAAAAAGTTCTTATCGTTCGTTTGCCACTCAACAACGATAGTTTCGGTGTCTTTCTTCTGAATGCTGTGAAGGATGCTGATAAACATTGAAAACGCACCATTTACAAAATAGCATGCAAAACAAAATAAGAATTGTAACGCGTTTCATTTTTATAAAGTGTGTTAATGAACCAGAGCAACTGACAGACAATATGATAAAACGTTTCGGTCGATAAGACTATCTTACAATCAAACCTTTGTCGCTTTGTTAACACCAAATTTCTCGACACGTCTAAAGCGTAACAGTTCTAAGTATCATATAGTTCAATTATACAAAGGAGTTGCTTTTATCAACCAAAGCATAGCTTATATTTTTAAATAATTTCCTTTAAAAAGTTTCAAAACTCTATAGATGAGCTACTCAGTTTATACCATCTCAAAAAACAAAACTAAAAGCTTGATCTTTTTATAAGGCACAGTTTTGGATCTATACGATAAGGTTTCACGTGAAACGCTGGCGTCTTCATGACGTTTATTTCACGTGAGCCAGAATACCGATATATAGGCGTTAGATTATTTATGGTGTTTTATAGAAATCGCTTGTATTTAGAATTTTACTATGTTTTTCAACATACAAAAACATCAAGATACGCCAAACTGCGCGTTTTTTTTATGATACGATACCACTTCGGATACTCAAGTGGTGCGTTTTTATTGACTGTCAGTATAGAGCACACACGCACACACACGCACACACGCACACGCACACACACACGCACGCACGCACGCACGCACGCACGCTCACGCGCGCACACACACACGCACACACGCACACACAAACGCACACACAAACGCACACACACGCGCACACACACACACACACACACACACACAATTATTTTCTTGTTTCTTATTTACAAGTAAATTAATTGTATAACGTCGAAATCCGTTGGCTCGATATCGCTTGGCTCGATTACTCCTTGTTAGCATTCCCGCTTGGCTCGATATTTGCGAGTCTCGAAGTATTTTGGCCGGTCCCTTGAATATAGAGCCAACCGTTTTCGACTGAATGTACACTCAGCAATCTGTAAACCATTACATTTCTAAGTTATATGTCAAACCAGGTGAATTATTATCTCTCTAAAGGGGCACGGTCTGCCGTTTTTCCTTTAAAGAAGTAACATAACCATTGCTTATAGTTGGTTTATATTTTCAGGTTCTGCCCCATCTTGACAGTGTAAGCGATAAATCATACCCAAACTCGGTGAAGATGTTAGAGGAAGCCAATTGAGTACTGACTAAAAATGGTATCCTTGTCATTACCACTTCATTTTTCACCACGTTTTCCCGTTACTGTTCAGACCTATGCCAAAGGCTAAGTTAATATTTCCCGAGTGCAAGTGATTACGAAATGATGTTCACCAGAGCGAACCTGAAATGCGTTCAAAAATTTACGGTCATGGGCGATGGATTTATCAGCTACGAGGGAATGGTCAACTCTGAAGGGTATGTAGATCAAGCATGGATTAAAAGTGCATGTTGCTTTGACTTAGCGACCGAGGAAGAACCAACTGCAATTCAAAATAAAGTGCACACCTTATACTAAAATGGAAAGTGGAAAGAATGATTAGCTGAAAACGATTCAATCAATGAGCAAGGCATCGCAACATTTTTTCTCTGCCAGCGAAAGGATAAGGAGGGACACGTGCCGTAAACACACATTGAGAAGATATTTATTTTTATTGTCATATTGTAGCGATACGTGGCAATACCATGAAAACGCATCGGTGGAATATCGATATGTTCGTTTAACTCTTCACAACCACATCCACAGATGGAACACACAATTATTCTCCACTAAGTGTATTATAGTGGATGACATTACTCGCTTTATTTTTATTTAGCTATGTCTATAAAATGCATACAATAGAGGCATACTCACATATTGATCAATAATATCCCTTGTCAAATATTACTGAATATGAGGATCTCTTCAATAAAACCTCTTTGACTTTTTTCAGTTTGGATTATACCTGGTATGAATTTAACAACGGACTTAGAAAATTACATATTCAAATACTTGTCCAAATGCAAATAAACCTAAACGTACTAATGTACCAGCCCGATGATGTAATACACAGTATTTTTTATCATATATTTATTCAAGTAAAACATGCCGTGGGTATCCGAAGATGTTACTTTTGAATTTAGCTGAAATCTAGCTATTTACTTCACACTCTACCTAAACAATTTTCCATACATTTATATTTGAGCAAGTCAAATACGATCAAAATTGTATACCTTATCTTGCCAACAATGACACGTTAACTATAATCAGCCATTCTTCCTCATCCCTTTCATATAATTGTTTGCAAAATGTTAATGTTATCGATTGCATGGAACAACATTATATCTTTTTAAAACAATCCTAGGGAAACTCTACATCAGACTTGTCAGCACTTTATTAATGTTTCATAAACAATATGCAGGCTTTGTGAACTGCTTCGGATAAAAACGGCCTATATGCCAAATAGAACCTTTTACCTCAGTAGATATGAAAATCATTGGAAATTGTTTGGAATAGCAAGAGCCTATTTGACAAATGGGTCGTTATACCACAAAGCTGCCTACACATACATCCTATACATAACTTATTTATGTAAAAATAGATATGACCATTGTATTTTGACTCATATCTGTAAAATATGACAGAAGGTAGTCTAGATAATTTTACAGGAGAAGCACATTATTAAATGAGTCGGAAAGTGCAAATATCTCAATTTTGCCAAATGTCAGATAGGCCCTTTTAATCCTAAGGTGGCGATACATGTGCAAAACATTTCAATGTAAAAGACATCGTTGACCAAAATATGATGCATGGTTTTCATCATCATCACCATCATCTTCTTCCGAGGGATTGCCTCACTCCGCAAGGGTCATACTCGCAAATTTGTCTTAAACCATATCTGCACAAAGCCGGCAACAATTAAAGCTTTTCGAAATAAACGTTCCTCTGTATATATATTGTGTTGGCTGACCAGAGCCGATTGCAAAACTTCTATGATGGTCTGGTCAAATGGAGGAGGTTCGGGCTCGGATTTGGCAAAAACGTTGATTGTGCTCCCTTGTGCACTTAGTATAAATGAGTGGAGGATCTGACGTCATGTAAACTTGGTTGTGCATTATCTTAAATGACATAGTTGCTCGGATGTTGAGTGTTTTGAGTGGAAGTTGTATGTGCTGATGTTGTTCTTTTGAAGATGTGAAACTTAGCATGTGTCTTGGAAAGGCCAACTACCAGTCGTTTCCCTGGATTGGGTACTACGAAGGTCATGTGGTAATTGACAGGAGTCTTCAGGGCTACGGATGGTAAGATATAGGTGGCAATCATCAGCGAAGAATCGAACTGCAGATTGGACTTTGAGTGTAGATTGCTTATGTAGGCATGAGGTAAAGAGGAGGACACTGCCATGGTGAAGCCGAGGGTGATATGTGATGTAGCAGACAAGAAGCCCTCGAGGAAGGCCTTGTACATATATACAAAAGTTGTGCTATGATGAGAGTTATGTTTGCAAATATCTGTAACTCCCTATATCGGACAACCTATACAAAACGAAACTATAGGAAGCCTTAGGGAAATCACTAAAACTTTAAAAATCACTTTTATAATAATCTTATCGGAATCAGGTAAGATTAGATAATAACTGTTAATGTAACATACTTTAGAGAATCATTGTATATGAACACTGTGTGTAATATAAATTATATAAATTAAGCTATTTATTAAAAGATCATTCAAGAAAAAAGACTCAATGCATGTTTTAACAATTAAATTCTATGAGGCAGAGAGCACACGGTTTAAAATGGCGTGTTGTCCCTGCAGCTTTCGTTGTATTATTTTATGGTAATGTTTAAAAGAAGCGGGAATGGAACGACGTGTGACCTGTTCGTCTTTCTTTCTTCAACGTAACGACATGGAGGGAGAAGAAATTCCTTAGTCGCATTACAACTCAGAAACCAAAGTACAGTCCTCCGTTTGGAAAACTCCCAGAAAACACCAGCCAAAGGAAGCTGGAGTGCAAAAAAGCCAACCCCCGTACAGCACCGATCTGGCCCCAATGGACATCCGTGTGTTTTCGGTAGTCAACCGGCAGTTGCGGGGACAACACTTCGCTACAAGTGTTGACCTTCAACAGACGACACAGAGGATCGTGTCTACAGCCGACAATGCATGATCTAAGACATATACGTAAAATGGATTGGCGAAAATAGTAAATGTTTACTGACGGGCGGAGGCTATGTTGAGAAAGTCAATAAAGTGCAAGATGTTGACGTTGTTGACGTTATGTAACGTCATCTGTGCGCCGGAATGTAATGAATGGTAGTTTTGTATTTCCATACATGGATATATTGTTTAATGTAATCGTTTCAGAACACCCCATTTTACGACAATTATATTGCAATTACGTGATCTTCCCGGACCCACATCGTACATGCGTACAATGCTATCAAAACTGTGTAAATGAATGCCCTAATGAGTACATGTATTGGTAAAATATCAAACAAACCTAAACCAAAATTTCTTTAAATCAGGTTTTATCAACAGAGGTGATAAAAAATTTGACGACAAAATGTATACAGCGCAACACCATTTTCGATTATTCTTAAAATTCTCCTTTTAGTATAGTTTTCTTTTTAAGGGCTATGAAATTACATATAGGTGCAGAGAGAACAGTTATATATTCATTGCGTGTTACAGTCAGAAGTTATCAAAGACATTTCCTGCTTTTTTAAATCAACAAACTGAAACCCCAAGTGCAAATTGCAAAACATTCAATAACAAGGTTATCTCTGGAGCTGTGCTAAATATCCAACCATGCTACTTTTGGAAAAAAAGAAGCTGCATGATGTATGTCATTTTGCATCGGTAATATTGTTAAAACATCTTTGACTTTGTAGTCAAAATTAATTTCAATCTAAAGAAAATAAATTTATAAATTTCAAAGATTAAAAAAAGCAGGTGAAAACAACGTCATTTGACGTCATAGGCTCTTCCTTTCTTCATTTTTCTAAAAAATACTATTTCATCAAGCACAATGAATGTCCCTGAACGAATGTTGACACATGTTGGTAGAGAACAGCTGATTTTGACGATTTCTGTGATATGCGTAAATATAGTTAATTTCTGTAGTAAATGTTTTATGCACAGCGTCTACTTATTTTTGAATGGCTCTCTCATATGCGTTCTAGAAAGAGAATTTACATTTTGGTGAACCTTACTAAAAGCTTTATCTAAGTCTGTGTCGATTATATCCAGGTACAAATGTAAGATATTTCCGTCGGAACATATATTCAGTTTAAGTACCAGCTGGGTAAAGAGGTTTTTTTTCAGTGTATATAATACATTATATTGTTTAATGCTGTTGAACAGGGGCTAATTTTGGTGTCTTTGTTTTTTATTAAAATTTTATCAATATTGACACTATTGACTAAGTGGCAAACCTGATCTCGTTCTATACGACCGAAATGCAAAGATTTTAAAAAAATATTCGAAAATATATTTAACTGGTAAATCCAGCTTCCATTTTGAATACTAAATAGAGGCAAAACGTTTCATGTAAACAATATCTTAAAACTATCGTCATATTTAATTAAGGATATCTAGCGATAACCTATCGCATTTTTGTCCCTGATTTACCCGAGATATAAAAAATACTTATAAAGGGAAATCACTGCGTAAGAGATAAGATAAGATACCGGTGTGATCCGTTCCATAAACGGAACGTTTAACGCATGCGCATTAGACTTAACAACGACTACACATCCGGTTTTCAGCTGATTATCTTGTTTTCCAAAGATTTACAATAACAATGTCTTCTAAACGCCAAGAACAGGCAAAAATTATTGAAAAACTAAGCAAGAAAAAGGATAAGGAGCACGGAATGTGTCACTGTAAGTTTGCATGCTGGGATACGAATAAAAACATTTTAATTAAAGGAACACAATGGAAATAAGATTAAGAGTTTTCCCTTTTTAAGTTTTTGTGTCATCCTTGGTTCGGTGTGCCTGTCGTGGCTATTGATACTATCATGTATGTATTATGTTATTTACTATACATGTTATTGATTTTAAATGCCCATGTATGTGCATTCCATACTGAAATAAATATTGAATTGTACTACAAAGGAGTGCAGTGTATCAAATTTAAGTTTTTTTCTGTATTATACTTCCATATTGTTGAATTTATTATAAAATCAAGTGCTATATTCACTGTTTGAGGATGTTTAAAGCATAAAAATAATACACAAATGTAAAAAATCAGATACATTTTACATCAATTCACTGAAAAAAACTACATTCGGTGAGACATAGTGATTGTTTAACAAAAGCAACTTCCTCAGTGAATCTCATAAAATGTTGTTTTAATCCTTAATTATTCATCAAGAGTCTAATCCATACCTAAAAAATAAAATATGACCATGTATCGCTGAACCTACTGTTTTTATAGTCAGTTGTTTAAAAAAACTTAAATAATGTTCCTACATGTATATAAAGTCTAATAAAAAAAGAAGCCTACCTCAGTACCTGTTTTCGAAAAGAATGTAACCCGAAACAAACCAATTTTTTTTGCCTCATCATTTAAACACACTTTTTGCCAAAATAAAAAGCCTAATGATGAGTTGAGCATTTTCTATAAAATAATATTTAATGCATTGAAATGACACTATTTAAAAATCTTATTTAAATGAATCTATTTCCTTTTATATCAATAGCATGCACAATTGTACATACCCGTCAAATTCAGGAAATGGTCATTTCATGGACGAGCAGAAGTCCCTTATGATGCTCATGTTACATTTATTTATCAAAAGACTGATCAATAGAAATGAAAGTGACATTTATGTGAATTATGAATAATTTTTATATAATAGGTACATCGCTTCATGTACTACATGTATACATTCATAAATGAATTTTATTAGTTACACGCCTCATATTTATACTGTGTAATGTGTAAACAAATTCCATATTTTGTTTCATTTGGGATCATGAGTTTATACTTCACTATCTAACTAAAATACTTCAACTTTCAGTTCGTAAAAATGAAATAGAAAAGCTTCTGTCCATGTTCAATAAATACGTAGAGAACACTACGAACAAGAAGAAGCTGGATCGGTTGAAGTTCAGAGATATTCTCCATGACATGTTTGGGATGACTGATGACATGTTGATGGATAGAAGTAAGTTTGTTTTTCATTTACTGTTTGAAAATTTTCCTTGAATTGACATAAAAAAATTATATGCTAGTTTTCTGTATGTTATTTTTTGCATTTATAGTTATGAGAAAAATGAGTCCTAATATTTTTATTATAACAACTTACATATATGTAGTTTTTTGGGACCTTGAATTCCTATATTGAAATATAAAAATAAAATGGTTGTTAGGCTTCTTCAAAATTTAGTCTTTTGGTAGCTATGCTGTTTTCAAAGCCAAATTAAAAGTGATATAAACATGAGGGATTATTGAAGGGACTAGACATCAGATGATAACATTGAAAGAAAAAAGGAAATTGTTAAAAAAACCATACATAATGCATTGACTCTTACGTACTATTGTATCACATCGCTTACGACACATTAATGTATCTTCCGCAGTTTTTGTGTATTTTTCCAATTGGAAAATTTACTGTGTTTGTTAACCACGGAAATCCAAGTAGATTTAAAAATAACTTCGGTATATGTATCTGTACTAATCATGTGATTTTGACATGCTATATATATAAAAACACACTATAAACTAAGAAACCATTATGCACTGTTTTAAACTGGGAAAACTCAGCTGAGACAACAACAAAACTTTATTTTGATCGTGTAAAATGATGTATTATCGGTGTCATACTAGTGTGTATTGATAATTCTAGGCTTGTATTGAGGACATACTGTATTTTGAATCATCTGGTGTGACTGTCTAGATCTCTTAAATGATTACAATTTTTGATCCAAATTCTGCTTTCGATGACTGCATAAGCTGACTTTTATTTCAGTGTTCAGAGCATTTGATCGTGATAGTGACAACTATATAAATCATGATGAGTGGGTGCTTGGACTCTCTGTGTTCTTGAAAGGAGTACTTGAGGAAAAAACAAGATGTAAGTCTCAAGTCAAAGTGACACTCTTATTCAAAATCATGATATTTTTGGTGGTAAATCTGATTTGGGAGTAAGAGTGCATCTTTAATCAAAATCAACCGTTATCTTAGTTTTGTTAAAGACCATTATACAAATAATATTAAACAAACCTAACTGTTTTATTTTAAATGAAATATTTAATTCCTTATAATTAAGTATCAATTTGATCTAAAATAAGCCTCAGTTAATTGTGTGTCTCCACACTTCACTTCATTTTATAATAATTTGCTTAAAGTGACACTCTTATTCAAAGTCAATACATACACATGTATAACAAAAATATATTTTGACTGGTAAACATTTAACTACTTACTAAATAATGCATTTATGGAAAAAATTAATAACTGGTCACACGATTGTCACCTTGTATTTAATAGCAGAAAGTGCAAAGATATTAAATGTTTGTTGAATGCGAAAAGATTTACCGTGGTCCTCTCTAGACTCATAAGGTAGAAATACTATAATTTATGCATGTTTCTTTCAAATTCAACTTGGCATCCTTCATAAGAAGCATTGTTTCCGACATTTATTCATCTTTTTTGGAATATTAAAACAATAGTATTTATTGTGGTAAATTTTATTTGGGAGTAAGAGTGCATCTTTAAGGTTTGACATAAAAACTGTACTAGTTGAACTCTTCTCAATGAATACAACATCATCATGTCAGGAATTAAAATAGGCTATAATTCTCATAACTGTACCACAAATTGTGATCCCTTTTTTTGCAGATTGTTTCTCTGTATACGACCTTAACCAGGATGGCTACATTTCTAGGGAGGAAATTTTCCAGCTTCTTAAACAGAGTCTGATTAAGGTATTATAACGTTACTCATTTATGGTCAGATAATGGCCATTGAAATTTCTATAGAATTATATTTTGCATTGAATAGAAAGATGTTACAAGCATCTTGAAGTTGTTTTATTATAGATTATTTTCATTTGTTCCATTACAGTTGTTTTTTCTAGAAGTCTTTTTTTCCTCAATGTTCAGTGCCCATTTATTATGTGTGTTTTCAATTGGAAAATCAATTTTTAAATTTTGTTTCATATTATATGGCAAAATGTTATGTATTGATATATTTGGTCTGGATTTAGAAGCAACACTGAAAGGCTGTTACAATCTATTGGAAATGAATTGATTGATATATTTTAAAGTGAATAAAACATATAGTTTGGTAAGTTAATTGAAGTTGGTAAATAGTTTACAAGAACTTAACCAGTGAAGGAGTGACAATTGTCAATTAATATTTAATAAAGAATTTGTTGCATTTTCAGCTTTAACATAAATGTACTTAATGCTAGTTTGGAAAAGTAACTTAACAGTAACATAATTTAAATGTTTTATTGTGCTATGAATAAATGTGTTGTTTAGGTGTTTATGGTAAATAATTTTTACATACATACTGAATAACTATCAATAAGTGATGTAAACATCTTACTCTTCAGTAATTTAAACAAGCCTCTAGGATGAAATCCTTGATTGTTACACAGTACTATTTATTTTTTACATGTGGCTTGGAAAAACTTTATAACAAACCAAAATATTTTATTCATAATTTCTGTTTTTATGAAGTTAAGAAAATCACGTCATAGCCTTGGTGCCGTTGTCATTGGTGGCACTCAAGCATCTTCAAGCAGTCACTTCACAACGACCTTGACCTCACTGTATCTCAAAAAACCTTCAAGATATGCAAATGTAACTGATGAAATATGATGTTGCCGCAAACAATATACACATGTGTAGCATGGCCCATAACTATGGCCTGAATGATTGAAGAGTTATATTCCTTGTTCAACTGTAAGAACCAACAGACTGTTGGCTCTAAAATGCTCAGTGGCACTCTTGCAAACCATGAACTCTGCCAGGAAACCAGCGTTTTGTGTGTGCTTAAATTTTAACCTCTGAATGTGCAATCTGCTTGCTAATCAATGTTCACACTTCTTTGTGTGATTTCTTATGTAAATCTAAATTACAATGAAACTTGTAAATTACATTTTGCTTAAAACATTTGAAATAAGACTGGCATTCCATTTTAGCATTTTTAGTTTTAAAAGATGACATATTTTTTGCTGTTGAAGCATTTCTAACTTATAAATGCCATATGATTGTAACTAAATATAGCTGAATGTACAAATAACAACATGTATTTTTAGGATACCTTACTGGCATGGTAGTCAATTTTGATATGTCTTATATCTTAATTAAAGCTGCATTCTCATGGATTGACAGTTTTGGCTTTTCTTTTAATTTTTGTCTCAGAATCTGAGCTGATTAATTTGGCATCATAGTTTGAATGCCTTCAATTCATACCCATAAGATAACTTACAATAAAACCTATTTTAAATTTTGGTAAACATGGCAAAAATTTATTTCCCTTTCAGCTTTCATAACACTTTTAGCTATAAAACATCAATTTTTAAGCAAAAATGTGAAAAACTGCATTCTGATTTTTTGTCAGTCGTCTTATATCACTGGTTTCAGACATTAACGCAAAAATTGCCTCATTTTCAAAACGGTCATTCTGTGAGAGTGCAGCTTTAAAGATGATTTTCAGAAGATTCTAAAGCATTCTTTGTATTCATTGTTCATTTTCCTGTGACCACTATTTAATATAAAAAATGTGCTGAAATTCCTGTAGTTAGTGGCAATGATATTGAACAGTCTCAAGTCTAGTTTAGTCTCACGACTAAAATATGACAAAACTTCATTTCATTGTTATTTTCTTCTATCAAAGCATTGATGGTCAAATTTGCTGAAATATACTACTATTTGAATGTTTTTCTGTTATTTACATAATTTTTATGAAAGAAATGGAATAAATATGATTTTTTGTTCCTTCAAAAAAATGCTTTTCTGAGTCTTGGTCTAGACTTAGACTTGAGACTGTTAGTAATAATGGCCCCATGTGAGGATGGAGCCCACAACCTCTTGGGTTTAGAGGAGGACAGTCCTTTACCACTTAACCACTCTCTGTGACCCTTTGCATTATTAGCGATTAGGTTATTGGCTGTCAATTTTTTTTATCTAATTATCAATTATGAAAATATCTGATTATACAACACTTATCTTTAGTTCTTAACTTAACTTTTGTTTTAAGTTTTGTAAACCCTTCAAATAACCCCTTTTATGTTTCATTGCATTTCTTGTGTTTGTTCATTTGTTTATCAGTAAAACCCAAAAAAAATCTTTTTAAAAATTAAAAACAGCAAGTGTCTTAAGCCAAAGTAACAATTTAGCTTCGACTTTCATTTCTGCATTCTCAATAGTTGTTTATTATCAATAGAAAAATCTTTTCATAAAAAAATCATAAATTACTGACACATTGTCATAGTGGCAACAATGTTTTAGCTGTATGCATTTCTTTGTTTATGATATAAAAAAATGAATGTTGGTCAAATGGTTACCATGGTAACCATGTGTGTGTGTTCTGTTTCCATAGCAACCATCAGAGGAGGACCCAGATGAGGGGATCAAGGACCTGGTAGAGCTGGTGCTCAAGAAAATGGTAATACTGCATAAGATAAGATAAGGCAGCTGAGTGATGCCTTTTATGTGTTATTTTAATTGAACATTATTGATAAGTTTAAACTGTAGCATAATATTTTTTTACTCGTGAAAAAGTAATGTGTTGTATTAATTTTAAAAGTAATAAAGTATAAATTAAAACGTGCTGTGAATGTGAATGATATGAAGGTACATGTATTTAAATTGGCACTTTATTTTAAAATACACAGTTTGCAAGGAAAATGAATATACATGTGCATTGAAATCTGTGAAAAAGAAATAGACAATAAGAAGTAAACGAGGTGAATAAATCAGATTAGTCATAAATTTTGCTCCCTTTTTTGCAAAAGAAAAATATGTATATTTGTTTTTGCATTGTTAATTAGGTAATTCAGTCAATTTTGGGGAAGAATAAACACAATGTTTGTTTTAGGACAAGGACCATGATGGGAGGTTATCGTACGCCGACTTTGAGGTTTCTGTCAAGGAGGAACCATTGTTGCTTGAAGCGTTCGGCATGTGCATACCAAAACCTGAGGTACATATATGTCAAGTAATTAGTTTTCTTTTGATTTGCTTAATATACATTGGGATGCTTTTGCTTTGTGCAGACTGCTGTTGCCTGAAGCTTTTGGCACATGTTTTCTAAAACCGGTGGTAAATAACAGATTGATATGTTATGATTCAATTGTATTGTTAAATACAAAGGGTAGTAATTTGCCAATTTCAATAACTATAATTGCTGAATATTACTATACTGAGGGAGTTAAAATTGCTTTGCATAGAATCCTGAACATTGCTGTAGCCATTCACTGATACAAAACAAGTATAGAATATTCATTAAATATAAGTTGATTTTAGATTGTATTGCTTTTAGAAAAGAACAAATAATTACAGTAATGTTAAAGTTCTTTCTTTGTTAAGGTCATTGATATTTAACAAAAGAAACAAAGCCAAACAGTTAAACACATTAGCATGATACTTGGTCTGTTAGATTGCATTAATATTATACTAATTTGTAGAAAGTTTCAACGCCTTGTAATATTTTTTTTGATTTTTAGGGAGAAAAACGAACAAACATTACTTCCCTTTATGGTGCCCTTGTAAAGTTTATGATTGTTTCATACTGAAATTTAATTACAATACAACTGTGTTAGTTTAAACATTATATATTTTACAACGATTGTGAAGAAAGTTATGCTAACTTATACTAAGTCACTCTCGTTGGCACAATTGTGTTCTTGTGTTTAGGTGAGTTTATTTATAAAAATTATATTCTATGAAGACAGGTTTTAAGTGAATGTGATTTTGTATATTTTCAGAAATGCCAAACCTTCCTTAACCTGATCAGTGATGAATATGGCATGAAATACTGACTCCGACAACTTGGTGGAGAAAACATACTTAAAACATACTTAATTCTTTACTCTTAACATAAATAGGACACTCTCTTTCACATGGATTGGAAATCATATAATTATATGATTATTTTTTTTCTTTATTTAGTAAATTTATAATCTTTTCTTTTTCATTTCTGGTCGAATCATGTCTGCGATTTTTACAAAATTGTTTTTATTTTTTAGTATTTTATTTTTTGATTTTTGATTTATTTTATATAAGATTGTACAACAACTCATGTTGAGCTTCATAATTTCGGCATACAGGGCTTTGTTTATGGCAACTATTGCCAAATTTAATATTCATCATATCCGTGAGAGTTATAACACTCCATGAACATACCGTAACTGCCAATGAATGTATGCTTAACCACAGGTGACAGTATCAGTCGTAGAAGGTGAAAAAAGTGTTGATATTTATATATTAAACCATAGACACAAATTTACCACCTCTGACTAATACTTTCACCTGTGTGAAACCTTTTCATGTGCTTTACAGGTCTATTTGTTATTTTGGTCTTTACTATATAGATTATTAGGTGTACACACTTGTGCATTTATCAGTAAAAATTATTACTATTTAGCAGACAATTTTTTATATATATTCATGGCTGATTGTTCTGATCATTGACAAATGTACCGACATTGTTAACTAACAAATGTAACTCTGGAAGTTTCATTGACACGCTGGTGATCTGCAGTACTTCTTACAGCTGTTATTATAATCAATTGTCTCAGCCTTGCTTGTTTCTCTTTTAAATATCAGCACAAATAATTTTGTCAAAAAAGTTGACAATGGTACTGTTTAAAACTTGAACAGAGTTCTGAACAATTAGTCCATTGATGTATGTAAAGTAATAATTTACAATGTTGCTCATTATTCAAAGCTATGACAAATCTTCCACAGTTTTACTAGCAATACTATTGTGAGTTACCTATATATGTACTAGTATTATTCGTATATCAGAAGTAAAGTGTGACAGTCTTTCCATGATGTATACTTCAAAATGTTTATTTAAGCCAAAAGTAAATGTAAACTACTGAAAAGTTAAATTAATTTGTACCATATTTAGGAGTATTTTTTATTTTTATGAATTACTATTTGTATTAAAGAATGCTACCAGTGGTTGAAACCAGCTACAGTGCATAAAATAGCATGCAAATAAATTACAATGATTTATTAATATATGCATGCTAATCATTGCATGGTTAGCTAGACGTTATGGTACAAAACAGCTACTACACCCATTCTCATTATTGAAATATTACACAGCTCACTCTTTGCGCTCATGTAATATTTCAATAAAGTAGTGGGTGCAACCATAAAATATCCTTGAACTTATTCATGAGTTGAAAATATACCTCAATTTCAATATTAACAAGTGCTTTTATATATGCATTTACCATAACACTGATGAATATGTGCACTCCGATTCAAAGTGTTCCTGTAACCTCCCATTAAGTAGTTGGCATTTGCCTATAAGATAAAAGCGAGGTGTAAAATGTATTTATTAATTTCATTATTTACACCCGTTTAAAGCTTTGTAGAAGTTCACATTTAGAAATGCTAGTCATTATTTAACTGAACTTAACATAATATATATATTATATGTGATTGCTATAAATAACAAGCCAACGTTCTATGTTAATTGTTTTGTTTCAATAAGTATTATCGCTTACCTTTAAAATGAAGTACTTGTAATGTAAAGGTAAGGTGAGGTGCTATCTAACATGTATATCTGTTTGGTTAATGTGATTTAGCAAAATGCCCTGCTTGAAAAGACCATACAAACATCAACACTAAAAACTATACAGATTGTGGCCAACACTTTATGTCTTTCACTGAGCAATGATTTCATTGGTTAATACAGCAACATTTAATGGACAAAAAGAATCGAGGTGGAATTCATGGCATTATGCATTCATTATGGTTCATTTCCGTGTAGTGTGGCTTTCAGTTTCGACATGCTAAACATTTTAGTACAATTAGTTCAATTTTTACAAGGAAAAATAGGAATGACATGACATAACATAATATCTGCAATAAATCATATCTGTTTTCATTTTATCAGATATTTTGAATGTGAATGAGATATCATTTACACTTTGAAGGTAAATATCTCTAAATAGTTATTATATCACTTAATACATCCTGTTTTGTACCATGTCACAACGCTATTGAATTTCAAAATGCAGTTATATGCAGTTAAGATATAAATTATGCAGGGTGGAAGAGGGATGTGCTTTCACATCATCTCAAACATTTTGTTTAAAAGCGAAACTATATCGCAATTTATAAACCCTTAACATTTAAACATGCTGCATTATGATATGAACCAGTCCAATAGAATACATGATGATATGAACCAGTCCAATAGAATACATGATGATATGAACCAGTCCAATAGAACACATGATGATATGAACCAGTCAAATAAAACACATGATGATATGAACCAGTTCAATAGAACACTTGATGATATGAACCAGTCAAATAGAACACATGATGATATGAACCAGTCCAATTAAACAATCTTGCGAAATAAAGTAAACTGTGATAGAATGTGCTTATAGATAGCATATTCAGCTTCCATTCTGTTTATGATAGAACATAAATGCATCTGATAGAAAATTTGAGTGCATAATTGTGATCATGTAATGTGTGCTGATAAAAGTGATCAGTCAGCCGTATAATGAACATTTACATGCAACAAAGCTCAACATGTCTTTACAACATCCACCTATTTCAGCAAAAACAAATTGTTTACCTCAGTATTTTAGAGCATTACATCTTTCCTTTTTAAGGATTATATTTCAACAATAGAATGCATTTTCATGGTGTCTTATAACTGGCAGCAGTGTCCCAATGCACATATATTTTGTTGAACAGCTGTTGTTATTAATTACAAATTACCTACAGTTATTGGTGGATATATATACATGCATACCAGTTGATCATTTCTCTTTCTGATTGTATTCTGAAATATGGATTGAAATACAGCTGATATCAAATACAAATTGTTTACCATTTGTATTTTTGACCATGTGATTGTGTGTTGTTAGATGTTTCAAATTTATTTTGTTTATTTTAACAATAAATTTACTTGTTTGTCAATAAAGGTTTAGTTGATCAAAATGGCTTGTTGTTTCTTATTATTAATATATATAGTTTATGCAGTATAGAAGTGATCAACGCTCGTTACTGTTTCGACAACAGACCGCTAGAATCCAAGCATTGATACAAAAGTAAAAGTCAATTGTTGATCTGGTAAAAATTGGAGGCCATCTTGGCCACCATCTTCAATATCTCGATTTCCCCAGGGATGGTGCGAGGCCATCAAACTGATTCCTTAACTAGGGCGTCTTAGCTACTTAAAGGCTTAAAATATAATTTATATACTACGATGCAAGGTTTAGCCAAAAACAACCATTTAGCTGCTGGACTAAAGTTAACAATAAGAGAAAAATAAGGGCTGCGTTGTAACAATATATGTTACAAAGATTTGTGTTAAAGGGCGCAGTAATCTGGGTCATACAAACACCAAACAAGAAAGCAATGCTACAAGACAACACACATAAATAACTAAAACATCTACCAACATATCGTCATTGGTAGCCGGTGGGATAAATGCCTTGGCAAGGTCAGTGAAAAGGATGCTAGAACACTTGTTTTACGAGTACCTCACATTTGCCCCAAAATTTATCAAGTTGTGCAATATTAAACATCATAGCCTATGACTGTATAACTCCGAATAAAATTACTCGTTTCACGAACATTTTTGTCTGTGCAATGATTCAATCATCACATTGTTTAGCTTTAAACTAACGTAGGTTAGGTAGAGCCAGCTCTGAGACCTTTTAATGAACCATACCTTCAAGGGGAAACACTTAATTCATCCTAGTGGATATGAGACCACTATTAATCAATCTGGTTGGATGTGAGACCACTATTGATCCATCTGGTTGGATGTGAGACCACTATTGATCCATCTGGTTGGATGTGAGACCACAATTGATCCCTCTTGTTTTATATGAGACCACTATTGGTCAATCTGGTTGGATGTGAGACCACTATTGATCAATCTGGTTGGATGTGAGACCACTATTGATCCATCTGGTTGGATATGAGACCACTATTAATCAATCGGGTTGGATATGAGGCCACAATTGATCTATCTGGTTGGATATGAGACCACTATTGATCAATCTGGTTGGATGTGAGAACACTATTGTTCCATCTGGTTGGATATGAGACCACTATTGATCAATCTGGTTGGATATGAGACCACAATTGATCCCTCTTGTTGGATATGAGACCACTATTGATCAATCTGGTTGGATATGAGACCACAATTGATCCCACTTGTTGGATATGAGACCACTATTGATCAATCTGATTGGATATGAGACCACAATTGATCCCACTTGTTGGATATGAGACCACAATTGATCTCTCTTGTTGAATATGAGACCACAATTAATCCCTCTTGTTGGATATGAGACCACTATTGATCAATCTGGTTGGATGTGGGACCACTATTGATCCCTCTTGTTGGATATGAGACCACAATTGATCCATCTGGTTGGATGTGAGACCACTATTGATCCCTCTTGTTGGATATTAGACCACTATTGATCAATCTGGTTGGGTGTGGGACCACTATTGTTTCATCCGGTTTGATGTGGGACCACTATTGATCCATCTGGTTGGATGTGAGACCACTTTTGATACATCTAGTTGGATGTGAGACCACTATTGATCTATCTAATTGGATATGAGGCCACTTTTGATAAATCCGGTTGGATATGAGGCCACTTTTTGATACATCCAGTTGGATGTGAGACCACTTTTGATCAATCTAGCTGGATATGAGACCACTATTGATCCCTCTTGTTGGATATGAGACCACAATTGATCCATCTGGTTGGATGTGAGACCACTGTTGATCCATCTAGTTGGATGTGAGACCACTATTGATCAATCTGGTTGGATGTGTGACCACTATTGATCCGTCTGGTGGGATGTGAGACCACTATTGATTCATCTGGTTGGATGTCAGACCACTATTGATCAATATGGTTAAATGTGAGACCACTATTGATCCATCTGGTTGGATGTGAGACTACTATTGATTCATCTGGTGATATGTGAGACCACTATTGATCCCTATTGTTGGATGTGAGACCACTATTGATCAATCTGGTTGGATGTGAGACCACTATTGATCCCTCTTGTTGGATATGAGACCACTATTGATCCCTCTTGTTGGATATGAGACCACTATTGATCAATCTAGTTGGATATGAGACCACTATTGATCCATCCGGTTGAATGTGAGATCACTATTGATCCATCCGGTTGAATGTGAGACCACTATTGATCCATTTGGTTGGATATGAGACCACTATTGATCAATCCGGTTGAATGTGAGACCACTATTGATCCATTTGGTTGGATGTGAGACCACTATTGATCCATCTAGTTGGGTGTGAGACCACTATTGATCCATCTGGTTGGATGTGAGACTACTATTGATTCATCTGGTGATATGTGAGACCACTATTGATCCCTATTGTTGGTTATGAGACCACTATTGATCAATCTGGTTGGATGTGAGACCACTATTGATCCCTCTTGTTGGATATGAGACCACTATTGATCCCTCTTGTTGGATATGAGACCACTATTGATCCATCTGGTTGGATATGAGACCACTATTGATCCCTCTTGTTGGATATTAGACCACTATTGATCCATCCGGTTGAATGTGAGACCACTATTGATCCTTTTGGTTGGATATGAGACCACTATTGATCAATCCGGTTGAATGTGAGACCACTATTGATCCATTTGGTTGGATGTGAGACCACTATTGATCCATCTAGTTGGGTGTGAGACCACTATTGATCCATCTGGTTGGATGTGAGACCACTATTGATCCGTCTGGTTGGATGTGTGACCACTATTGATCCATCTGGTTGGATGTGAGACCACTATTAATCCATCTGTTTAGATGTGAGACCACTGTTGATCCATCCGGTTGGATATGAGGCCACTTTTGATACATTCAGTTGGGTGTGAGACCAATATAGATCCCTTTTGTTTGATATGAGAACACTGTCGATCAATCCGGTTGGATATGAGACCACTATTGATACATTCTTTTGGGTGTGAGACCACTGTTGACCCCTTGTTGGATGTGAGACCACTATTGATCCATCCAGTTGTGTGTGAGGCCACTCTTGATCTATTTGTTTGGATGTCAGACCTCTATTGATCCATCCGGTTGTGTGTCAGACCTCTGTTGATCCATCCGGTTGTGTGTCAGACCTCTGTTGATCCATCCGGTTGTGTGTCAGACCTCTGTTGATCCATCCGGTTGTGTGTGAGACCACTACTGATGCACCCGGTTGGATATGTGACCACTTTACATCCCTCCTGTTGGAAGTGAGACCAAAATTTATCGATCAGGTTGGAAATGAGACCACTGTTGATCCCTCCAGATGGAAATGAGCCCTATATATAAATGTTCAGAGGACAATACTGTTGATCCCTCCCGCTGGTTAGGAGATCTTTCTTGATCCATCCATTCCTCCGACTTGATGTTAGACAACTATAATTGATCCCTCCGGCTGGATGTGAGGCCACTATTGATCCCCCCGGCTGGATGTGAGACCACTATTGATCCCTCCGGTTGGATGTGACACCACTATCGATCCCCACGGCTGGATGTGAGACCTCTGTTGATCCCTATGGCTGGATGTGTGAGCTCTGTTGATTCCTCCAACTGGATGTGAGACCTCTGTTGATTCCTCTAGCTCGACGTGGAACCACTGTTGATCCCTCTGACTGGATGTGAGACCACTGTTGATCACTCCGACTGGATGTCAGACCTCTGTTGATCCCTCCGACTGGATAAAAGACCTCTGTTGATCTTTCCGAGTGGATATGAGACAACTGTTGATCCATCTGCTTAAAAATGAGACGACTGTTGATCCATCTGGTTAAAAGTGAGACCACTTTTGATCCATCTGGTTAAAAGTGAGACCACTATTGATCCATCTGGTTGTATATAAGGCCACTAATGATACATCCAGTTGGATGTGAAACCACTGTTGACACCTCTTGTTGGATGTGAGACCACTATTGATCCATCCGGTTGTGTGTGAGACCACTGTTGATCCATCTGGTTAAAAGTGAGACCACTTTTGATCCATCTGGTTAAAAGTGAGACCACTATTGATCCATCTGGTTGTATATAAGGCCACTAATGATACATCCAGTTGGATGTGAAACCACTGTTGACACCTCTTGTTGGATGTGAGACCACTATTGATCCATCCGGTTGTGTGTGAGACCACTGTTGATCCATCCGGTTGGATATGAAACCACTATTGAGCAATCCTTTTGGACGTGAGGCCATTTTTTATCAATCCAGTTGGATATGAGGCTACTACTGATCCATTTGGTTGGATTTGAGACCACTATTGATCCATCTGTTGGAAGTGAGACCAATATTTATCTCTCCGACTAGATATGAGACCACTGTTGATCCCTCCAGATGGATATGATACCTCAATATAAATGTCCAGGGGACAATACTATTGATCCCACCCGCTGGTTGTGAGACCTCCCTTGATTCATCTATCCCTCCGACTTGATGTGAGACCACTATAATTGATCCCTCCGGCTTGATGTTAGACCACTATTGATCCCTCCGGCTTGATGTGAGACCACTATTGATCCCTCCGGCTTAATGTGAGAACACTATTGATCCCTCCGGCTTGATGTGGGACTACTATAATTGATCCCTCCGGCTTGACGTGAGACCACTATAATTGATCCCTCCGGCTTGATGTGAGACCACTATAATTGATCCCTCCGGCTTGATGTGAGACCACTATTGATCCCTCCGGCTTGATGTGAGACCACTATAATTGATCCCTCCGGCTTGACGTGAGACCACTATAATTGATCCCTCCGGCTTGATGTGAGACCACTATTGATCCCTCCGGCTTGATGTAAGACCACTATTGATCCCTCCGGCTTGATGTGAGACCACTATAATTGATCCTTCAGACTTGATGTGAGACCACTATTGATCCCTCCGGCTTGATGTGAGACCATTATTGATCCCTCCGGCTTGATGTGAGACCACTATAATTGATCCCTCCGGCTTGATGTGAGACCACTATAATTGATCCCTCCGGCTTGATGTGAGACCACTATTGATCCCTCCGGCTGGATGTGAAACACTTTCGATCTCCCGGCTGGATGTGAGACCTCTGTTGATCCCTCCTACTGGATGTGAGACCTCTGTTGATCCCTCCGACTGGATGTGAAACCACTTTTATCCCTCCGACTGGATATGAGACCTCTGTTGATCCCTCCTGCTTGATTTTGGACCTCTGTTGATCCCTCCGACTGAATGTGAGACCTCTGTTGAACCCTCCTACTGGATGTGAGACGACTGTTGAACCCTCCGGTGGATGTGAGACCTCTGTTGATCCCTCCGACTGAATGTGAGACCTCTGTTGAACCCTCCGACTGGATGTGAGACCTCTGTTGATCCCTCCTACTGGATGTGAGACGATTGTTGAACCCTCCGGTGGATGTGAGACCTCTGTTGAACCCTCCTACTGGATGTGAGACCTCTGCTGAACCCTCCGACTGGATGTGAGACCTCTGTTGATCCCTCCGACTGGATGTGAGACCTCTGTTGAACCCTCCTACTGGATGTGAGACGATTGTTGAACCCTCCGGTGGATGTGAGACTTCTATTGATCTTTCCGACTGGATGTGAGATATTTGTTTATTTCTCCGACTGGACTTGAGACCACTGTTGACCTCTCTGACTAGATGTGATACATTTGAATAATTTAAACCTTCGAGATGACAACACTGTTGATCCCTCCGGCTGGATGTGAAACTACTGTTGATCCATTCGACTGGATGTGAGACCTTTTATATCCCTCCGACTGGATGTGAGACCTCTGTTGATCTCTCCTGTTGGTTGTGGGACCTCTGTTGAACCCTCCGGCTGGATGTGAGACCTCTGTTGATCTTTCCGACTGGATGTGGAAAAATTTGGATGTGAGATATTTGTTTATTTCTCCGACTGGATGTGAGACCACTGTTGATCCCTCCGACTGGATGTGAGACATTTGAATAAATTAAACCTTCGAGATGACAACACTGTAGATCCATCCGGCTGGATTTATATTTAAGGTGATGTCTGTATCTTGTCATCTGTCTTTTAGCTCTTTTAATCGAACAATAAGGCATGTTTTTCAACTCAGCCTGACGTCACAAATTGGTTGGAGTTCTGCGTGCAAGTTACACGGTCATATTCAGTAACAAATGACGCTATACAAGGCTTTGCCGTTATCACGCCTACTAAAATAATAAAGTAAGACAACCTTACGCTGGCCAAATTATTAAAAATATATGTGCTTTATTCAAATGCTATGAAGGATATCTAATTTTAAAAACATTTCGTTTTGCCAACAACCGCAACATTTTTAACAAAACGGGATCAAATTCAATAAAAAAATCAAAATTATTTTCCTTTTAATTGAAAAGTATTATTGACCCTTGAACTATCTTCATCAGTACATGTTAGCGGAATAAAACGGTAATATTAGTCTTAGATAGTTCTTAAATATCTTTATTTTTAAACTTTAGGTAAGCTGATTCATCTACTAAAGAAAATACGAAAGTACATTGCTTAAAGCGCGAATCTGTATAATCACAAAACTTCAAAAGTTAATATACATTCATTATGGTAAAATTTTAACCACCATTAATTTTGTTTTTAAAACTTTGTCATATGCTTGAAGAGATGTCTAATTTTCATTTGTACCATGCTTGACATGTTTTATTTGTGTTTTCTATTCAAGAGCTTACTTTGTCTAAGCGACTTTTTTTTTGGGGGGGGGGGAGTTATCATTTTAAAATTAGCAATTCTCTTACGACTTTAACAATTTCACCGAGAGACTTCAGCAATGTGGTGCACAGTCATTATCAATACATACATGTCTGATTTTGCGATTAGGATTATAATTTTTAGTACTAATTATCAAAATATTAGGTGACAAATTAGAAAAGTTATTCAGTGTAGTTCAGTCACTGAAGACTTGCGTTAAAGGGGTTGTACTCCGTATGATGGAATAGCGAAAAAAAATTTGTCGAAAACTGACATAAGCTTGGCATCGATGTGTACAATGCATTGAAACTTACTAACTGAAGTACCACATAGTTTAAAATGTATTTAAGTTTAGCAGTTATTTCGTATTTTTCCATTAAAAAAGATTACTGGGTATGTCTAACAGGTAGAATTCTTTCCTTATGCGTGATTGGCTAGTCGGTGTTATCACGTGATATTACTGAGGTAGATGTATAGCTTAATTATGTCACCGATTTAGAGTAAGCCGTCGTAGCTCAGTGGATACAACGCTGGGCTGCAATTCTGGCGGCACGGGTTCGAACCCGGTTTCTGACACATTTTTTTTTTGTTTCACATTTTTGTACTTTTTTTACAATTATGATATCAAAGCGTTAACACATTATATTAGAAAATTGTCCTGAGATTCGTTACAGAAAAAAAAATGTTTTGGTGCCAACCTGGTGTACAGTCCCTTTAATCTATATCTACAATCCGGTTTCTCGTAGGAACTAGCCTTCACAAGGCCGGACAATGTGCTCATTGTCAGTAACAATCAGCTAAAATCAACATATACTGTGTTTCTTATTGCAAGAAACCATTCTGAATTCCTCGGCCACTTTTATCGAAAACAACCCCGGCTGTATTTGGACGGTTTACATACTAAAAAATCGGTATGTTTAAGTCCGCTGCAAGTAGATCGAGCTATCAATTTAAACTTAGATCAATACATATAAGCTAAAATACTACATTTATTTAATGATATAATTCAAAAATTTACGAAATACCTCTACTGATCTACCGGCATACATCCTAGGTTGTTTTCGATAAAAATGGCCGAGGAATTCCGAATGGCCAGAAACTTTCCGTTGAGATTCTTATCATTCTGTCCGAGCTAAAGTGAATTAAGATTTCATAAATTATTGTATAAACTAGATCCGTCAAGCAAATGCTACAACAAGCGACGACTTGTTTTAAATTAACCTTTGGTAAATCTCAAAGCACTTGCATTTATATGTGTTAGGTATATAGGTGCAATATAGTATATTGTTGAGCATGGATTAAGTATTTTATATAAATGCTTGGATGATTGCCTTTGGAAATAATTTAACTGGTCGTTTTTCTTTCAACAATAACTTACAACTGAAATGCAGAATGTGATGACTTTTTATGTTAATTTATTTTTGAATAAACAGTTTTTCCTCTGCGCGCTTAAGTGTTTGTGTATCCGTTTACGTTCGACAAACACTGTAAGACCAAGTTGAAGTATATACCATTGTTTACTCCTATATCCTTAGACCCAGTTGAAATATATACCATTGTTTCCTCCTATATACCTAGACCCTGTGGAGATATATACCATTGTTAACTCCTATATACCTAGACCAAGTTGAAATATATACCAATGTTTCCACCTATATACCTATACCCTGTTGAAATATATACCATTGTTTTCTCCTATATACCTAGACCCAGTTGAAACATATACCATTTTTTCCTCCTATATACCTAGACCCTGTGGAGATATATACCATTGTTAATCCTATATACCTAGACCAAGTTGAAATATATACCAATGTTTCCACCTATATACCTATACCCTGTTGAAATATATACCAGTGTTTCCTCCTATATACCTAGACCCTGTTGAAATATATACCAATGTTTCCTCCTATATACCTAGACCCTGTTGAAATATATACCAATGTTGCCTCCTATATACCTATACCCTGTTGAAATATATACCATTGTTTCCTCCAATATACCTATACCCTGTTGAAATATATACAAGTGTTTCCTCCTATATACCTATACCCTGTTGAAATATATACCAATGTTTCCTCCTATATACCTAGACCCTGTTGAAATATATACCATTGTTTCCACCTATATACCTAGACCCTGTTGAAATATATACCATTGTTTCCTCCTATATACCTATACCCTGTTGAAATATATACCATTGTTTCCTCCTATATACCTAGACCCTGTTGAAATATATACTATTGTTAACTCCTATATACCTAGACCCTGTTGAAATATATACCATTGTTAACTCCTATATACCTATACCCTGTTGAAATATATACCATTGTTTCCACCTATATACCTAGACCCTGTTGAAATATATACCAGTGTTTCCTCCTGTATACCTATACCCTGTTGAGATATATACCATTGTTTCCTCCTATATACCTATACCCTGTTGAAATATATACCATTGTTTCCTCCTATATACCTAGACCCTGTTGAAATATATACCAATGTTGCCTCCTATATACCTATACCCTGTTGAAATATATACCATTGTTTCCTCCTATATACCTATACCCTGTTGAAATATATACCAGTGTTTCCTCCTATATACCTAGACCCTGTTGAAATATATACCATTGTTTCCTCCTATATACCTATACCCTGTTGAAATATATACGATTGTTTCCTCCTATATACCTATACCCTGTTGAAATATATACCATTGTTTCCTCCTATATACCTATACCCTGTTGAAATATATACCATTGTTTCCTCCTATATACCTAGACCCTGTTGAAATATATACCATTGTTTCCTCCTATATACCTATACCCTGTTGAAATATATACCATTGTTTCCTCCTATATACCTAGACCCTGTTGAAATATATACCATTGTTTCCTCCTATATACCTAGACCCTGTTGAAATATATACCATTGTTTCCTCCTATATACCTAGACCCTGTTGAAATATATACTATTGTTAACTCCTATATACCTAGACCCTGTTGAAATATATACTATTGTTTCCACCTATATACCTAGACCCTGTTGAAATATATACCATTGTTTCCTCCTATATAACTAGACCCTGTTAAAATATATTCCATTGTTTCCTCCTATATACCTATACCCTGTTGAAATATATACCATTGTTTCCCTATACCCTGTTGAAATATATACCAATGTTTCCTCCTGTATACCTATACCCTGTTGAAATATATACCATTGTTTCCTCCTGTATACCTATACCCTGTTGAAATATATACCATTGTTTCCTCCTATATACCTAGACCCTGTTGAAATATATACCATTGTTTCCTCCTGTATACCTAGACCCTGTTGAAATATATACCATTGTTTCCTCCTATATACCTAAACCCTGTTGAAATATATACTGTTGTTTCCTCCTATATACCTATACCCTGTTGAAATATATACCAGTGTTTCCTCCTGTATACCTAGACCCTGTTGAAATATATACCATTGTTGCCTCCTATATACCTATACCCTGTTGAAATATATACCATTGTTTCCTCCTATATACCTAAACCCTGTTGAAATATATACCAATGTTGCCTCCTATATACCTATACCCTGTTGAAATATATACCAGTGTTTCCTCCTGTATACCTAGACACTGTTGAAATATATACCATTGTTTCCTCCTATATACCTAGACCCTGTTGAAATATATACCATTGTTAACTCCTATATACCTATACCCTGTTGAAATATATACCAATGTTTCCTCCTATATACCTAGACCCTGTTGAAATATATACCATTGTTTCCTCCTATATACCTAGACCCTGTTGCAATATATACCAGTGTTTCCTCCTGTATACCTATACCCTGTTGAAATATATACCAGTGTTTCCTCCTGTATACCTATACCCTGTTGAGATATATACCATTGTTTCCTCCTATATACCTAGACCCTGTTGAAATATATACCATTGTTGCCTCCTATATACCTATACCCTGTTGAAATATATACCAATGTTTCCTCCTGTATACCTATACCCTGTTGAAATATATACCATTGTTGCCTCCTATATACCTATACCCTGTTGAAATATATACCAATGTTTCCTCCTATATACCTATACCCTGTTGAAATATATACCATTGTTTCCACCTATATACCTAGACCCTGTTGAAATATATACCATTGTTAACTCCTATATACCTAGACCCTGTTGAAATATATACCATTGTTTCCACCTATATACCTAGACCCTGTTGAAATATATACCATTGTTTCCTCCTATATACCTAGACCCTGTTGAAATATATACCATTGTTTCCTCCTATATACCTAGACCCTGTTGAAATATATACCAATGTTTCCACCTATATACCTAGACCCTGTTGAAATATATACCAATGTTTCCTCCTATATACCTAGACCCTGTTGAAATATATACCATTGTTTCCTCCTATATACCTAGACCCTGTTGAAATATATACCATTGTTTCCACCTATATACCTAGACCCTGTTGAAATATATACCATTGTTTCCACCTATATACCTAGACCCTGTTGAAATATATACCATTGTTTCCTCCTATATACCTAGACCCTGTTGAAATATATACCATTGTTTCCTCCTATATACCTAGACCCTGTTGAAATATATACCATTGTTTCCACCTATATACCTAGACCCTGTTGAAATATATACCAATGTTGCCTCCTATATACCTATACCCTGTTGAAATATATACCATTGTTTCCTCCTATATACCTAGACCCTGTTGAAATATATACCATTGTTAACTCCTATATACCTATACCCTGTTGAAATATATACCATTGTTAACTCCTATATACCTAGACCCTGTTGAAATATATACCATTGTTTCCTCCTATATACCTAGACCCTGTTGAAATATATACCATTGTTTCCTCCTATATACCTATACCCTGTTGAAATATATACCATTGCTGCCTCCAATATACCTATACCCTGTTGAAATATATTCCATTGTTTCCTCCTATATACCTAGACCCTGTTGAAATATATACCATTGTTAACTCCTATATACCTAGACCCTGTTGAAATATATACCATTGTTTCCTCCTATATACCTAGACCCTGTTGAAATATATACCATTGTTTCCTCCTATATACCTAGACCCTGTTGAAATATATACCATTGTTAACTCCTATATACCTAGACCCTGTTGAAATATATACCATTGTTTCCTCCTATATACCTAGACCCTGTTGAAATATATACCATTGTTGCCTCCTATATACCTAGACCCTGTTGAAATATATACCATTGTTGCCTCCTATATACCTACACCCTGTTGAAATATATACCAATGTTTCCTCCTATATACCTAGACCCTGTTGAAATATATACCATTGTTGCCTCCTATATACCTATACCCTGTTGAAATATATACCAATGTTTCCTCCTGTATACCTATACCCTGTTGAAATATATACCATTGTTTCCACCTATATACCTATACCCTGTTGAAATATATACCATTGTTTCCTCCTATATACCTATACTCTGTTGAAATATATACCAATGTTTCCACCTATATACCTAGACCCTGTTGAAATATATACCAATGTTTCCACCTATATACCTAGACCCTGTTGAAATATATACCAATGTTTCCACCTATATACCTATACCCTGTTGAAATATATACCATTGTTTCCTCCTGTATACCTATACCTTGTTGAAATATATACCAATGTTTCCTCCTATATACCTAGACCCTGTTGAAATATATACTATTGTTGCCTCCTGTATACCTATACCCTGTTGAAATATATACCAATGTTGCCTCCTATATACCTATACCCTGTTAAAATATATACCAATGTTTCCTCCTATATACCTAGACCCTGTTGAAATATATACCAGTGTTTCCTCCTATATACCTATACCCTGTTGAAATATATACCATTGTTTCCTCCTGTATACCTAGACCCTGTTGAAATATATACCATTGTTTCCTCCTGTATACCTAGACCCTGTTGAAATATACACCATTGTTTCCTCCTATATACCTAAACCCTGTTGAAATATATACCATTGTTTCCTCCTATATACCTAGACCCTGTTGAAATATATACCATTGTTTCCTCCTGTATACCTAGACCCTGTTGAAATATATACCATTGTTTCCTCCTATATACCTAGACCCTGTTGAAATATATACCATTGTTTCCTCCTATATACCTAGACCCTGTTGAAATATATACCATTGTTAACTCCTATATACCTAGACCCTGTTGAAATATATACCATTGTTTCCTCCTATATACCTAGACCCTGTTGAAATATATACCATTGTTTCCTCCTATATACCTAGACCCTGTTGAAATATATACCATTGTTTCCTCCTATATACCTATACCCTGTTGAAAAATACACCATTGTTTCCTCCTATATACCTAAACCCTGTTGAAATATATACTATTGTTGCCTCCTATATACCTATACCCTGTTGAAATATATACCATTGTTAACTCCTATATACCTAGACCCTGTTGAAATATATACCATTGTTAACTCCTATATACCTAGACCCTGTTGAAATATATACCATTGTTAACTCCTATATACCTAGACCCTGTTGAAATATATACCATTGTTAACTCCTATATACCTATACCCTGTTGAAATATATACCATTGTTAACTCCTATATACCTATACCCTGTTGAAATATATACCATTGTTGCCTCCTATATACCTATACCCTGTTGAAATATATACCATTGTTGCCTCCTATATACCTATACCCTGTTGAAATATATACCATTGTTTCCTCCTATATACCTATACCCTGTTGAAATATATACCATTGTTTCCTCCTATATACCTAGACCCTGTTGAAATATATACCATTGTTTCCTCCTATATACCTATACCCTGTTGAAATATATACCATTGTTAACTCCTATATACCTAGACCCTGTTGAAATATATACCATTGTTAACTCCTATATACCTAGACCCTGTTGAAATATATACTATTGTTTCCTCCTATATACCTATACCCTGTTGAAATATATACCATTGTTGCCTCCTATATACCTATACCCTGTTGAAATATATACCATTGTTGCCTCCTATATACCTATACCCTGTTGAAATATATACCATTGTTGCCTCCTATATACCTATACCCTGTTGAAATATATACCATTGTTGCCTCCTATATACCTATACCCTGTTGAAATATATACCATTGTTGCCTCCTATATACCTAGACCCTGTTGAAATATATACCATTGTTAACTCCTATATACCTATACCCTGTTGAAATATATACCATTGTTTCCACCTATATACCTAGACCCTGTTGAAATATATACCATTGTTAACTCCTATATACCTATACCCTGTTGAAATATATACCATTGTTTCCTCCTATATACCTAGACCCTGTTGAAATATATACCATTGTTGCCTCCTATATACCTATACCCTGTTGAAATATATACCATTGTTGCCTCCTATATACCTATACCCTGTTGAAATATATACCAATGTTTCCTCCTATATACCTAGACCCTGTTGAAATATATACCATTGTTGCCTCCTATATACCTAGACCCTGTTGAAATATATACCATTGTTTCCTCCTATATACCTATACCCTGTTGAAATATATACCATTGCTGCCTCCTATATACCTATACCCTGTTGAAATATATACCATTGTTTCCTCCTATATACCTAGACCCTGTGGAGATATATACCATTGTTAACTCCTATATACCTAGACCCTGTTGAAATATATACCATTGTTAACTCCTATATACCTAGACCCTGTTGAAATATATACCATTGTTAACTCCTATATACCTAGACCCTGTTGAAATATATACCATTGTTTCCTCCTATATACCTAGACCCTGTTGAAATATATACCATTGTTTCCTCCTATATACCTAGACCCTGTTGAAATATATACCATTGTTGCCTCCTATATACCTATACCCTGTTGAAATATATACCATTGTTGCCTCCTATATACCTATACCCTGTTGAAATATATACCATTGTTTCCTCCTATATACCTAGACCCTGTTGAAATATATACCATTGTTTCCTCCTATATACCTAGACCCTGTTGAAATATATACCATTGTTTCCTCCTATATACCTATACCCTGTTGAAATATATACCATTGTTGCCTCCTATATACCTAGACCCTGTTGAAATATATACCATTGTTTCCTCCTATATACCTATACCCTGTTGAAATATATACCAATGTTTCCTCCTGTATACCTATACCCTGTTGAAATATATACCATTGTTTCCACCTATATACCTAGACCCTGTTGAAATATATACCATTGTTTCCTCCTATATACCTATACTCTGTTGAAATATATACCAATGTTTCCACCTATATACCTAGACCCTGTTGAAATATATACTAATGTTTCCACCTATATACCTAGACCCTGTTGAAATATATACCAATGTTTCCACCTATATACCTATACCCTGTTGAAATATATACCATTGTTTCCTCCTGTATACCTATACCCTGTTGAAATATATACCAATGTTTCCTCCTATATACCTAGACCCTGTTGAAATATATACTATTGTTGCCTCCTGTATACCTATACCCTGTTGAAATATATACCAATGCTTCCTCCTATATACCTATACCCTGTTGAAATATATACCAATGTTTCCTCCTATATACCTAGACCCTGTTGAAATATATACCAGTGTTTCCTCCTATATACCTATACCCTGTTGAAATATATACCATTGTTTCCTCCTATATACCTAGACCCTGTTGAAATATATACCATTGTTTCCTCCTGTATACCTAGACCCTGTTGAAATATACACCATTGTTTCCTCCTATATACCTAAACCCTGTTGAAATATATACCATTGTTTCCTCCTATATACCTAGACCCTGTTGAAATATACACCATTGTTTCCTCCTGTATACCTAGACCCTGTTGAAATATATACCATTGTTAACTCCTATATACCTAGACCCTGTTGAAATATATACCATTGTTTCCTCCTATATACCTAGACCCTGTTGAAATATATACCATTGTTTCCTCCTATATACCTAGACCCTGTTGAAATATATACCATTGTTTCCTCCTATATACCTAGACCCTGTTGAAATATATACCATTGTTAACTCCTATATACCTAGACCCTGTTGAAATATATACCATTGTTTCCTCCTATATACCTATACCCTGTTGAAAAATACACCATTGTTTCCTCCTATATACCTAAACCCTGTTGAAATATATACCATTGTTGCCTCCTATATACCTATACCCTGTTGAAATATACACCATTGTTGCCTCCTATATACCTATACCCTGTTGAAATATATACCATTGTTGCCTCCTATATACCTAGACCCTGTTGAAATATATACCATTGTTAACTCCTATATACCTAGACCCTGTTGAAATATATACCATTGTTAACTCCTATATACCTATACCCTGTTGAAATATATACCATTGTTAACTCCTATATACCTATACCCTGTTGAAATATATACCATTGTTGCCTCCTATATACCTATACCCTGTTGAAATATATACCATTGTTGCCTCCTATATACCTATACCCTGTTGAAATATATACCATTGTTTCCTCCTATATACCTATACCCTGTTGAAATATATACCATTGTTTCCTCCTATATACCTAGACCCTGTTGAAATATATACCATTGTTTCCTCCTATATACCTATACCCTGTTGAAATATATACCATTGTTAACTCCTATATACCTAGATCCTGTTGAAATATATACCATTGTTGCCTCCTATATACCTATACCCTGTTGAAATATATACTATTGTTTCCTCCTATATACCTATACCCTGTTGAAATATATACCATTGTTGCCTCCTATATACCTATACCCTGTTGAAATATATACCATTGTTGCCTCCTATATACCTATACCCTGTTGAAATATATACCATTGTTGCCTCCTATATACCTAGACCCTGTTGAAATATATACCATTGTTTCCTCCTATATACCTATACCCTGTTGAAATATATACCATTGTTTCCACCTATATACCTAGACCCTGTTGAAATATATACCATTGTTAACTCCTATATACCTATACCCTGTTGAAATATATACCATTGTTTCCTCCTATATACCTAGACCCTGTTGAAATATATACCATTGTTGCCTCCTATATACCTAGACCCTGTTGAAATATATACCATTGTTAACTCCTATATACCTATACCCTGTTGAAATATATACCATTGTTTCCACCTATATACCTAGACCCTGTTGAAATATATACCATTGTTGCCTCCTATATACCTAGACCCTGTTGAAATATATACCAATGTTGCCTCCTATATACCTATACCCTGTTGAAATATATACCATTGTTTCCTCCTATATACCTAGACCCTGTTAAAATATATACCAATGTTGCCTCCTATATACCTATACCCTGTTGAAATATATACCATTGTTTCCTCCTATATACCTATACCCTGTTGAAATATATACCATTGTTGCCTCCTATATACCTATACCCTGTTGAAATATATACCATTGTTTCCTCCTATATACCTAGACCCTGTTGAAATATATACCAATGTTGCCTCCTATATACCTATACCCTGTTGAAATATATACCAATGTTGCCTCCTATATACCTAGACCCTGTTGAAATATATACCAGTGTTTCCTCCTATATACCTAGACCCTGTTGAAATATATACCAATGTTGCCTCCTATATACCTATACCCTGTTGAAATATATACCAATGTTGCCTCCTATATACCTAGACCCTGTTGAAATATATACCATTGTTGCCTCCTATATACCTATACCCTGTTGAAATATATACCAATGTTTCCTCCTGTATACCTAGACCCTGTTGAAATATATACCATTGTTGCCTCCTATATACCTATACCCTGTTGAAATATATACCCATGTTTCCTCCTGTATACCTAGACCCTGTTGAAATATATACCATTGTTTCCTCCTATATACCTAGACCCTGTTGAAATATATACCATTGTTTCCTCCTATATACCTAGACCCTGTTGAAATATATACCATTGTTAACTCCTATATACCTAGACCCTGTTGAAATATATACCATTGTTAACTCCTATATACCTAGACCCTGTTGAAATATATACCATTGTTAACTCCTATATACCTAGACCCAGTTAAAACATATACCAATGTTTACTCCTATTTACCTAGATCAAGTTGAAATATATACCATTGTTTCCTCCTATATACCTAGACCCTGTGGAGATATATACCATTGTTAACTCCTATATACCTAGACCCTGTGGAGATATATACCATTGTTAACTCCTATTTACTTAGACCCTGTGGAGATATATACCATTGTTAACTCCTATTTACTTAGACCCTGTGGAGATATATACCATGTTAACTTCTATATATCTAGACCCAGTTAAAACATATACCAATGTTAACTCCTATTTACCTAGATCAAGTTGAAATATATACCATTGTTTCCTCCTATATACCTAGACCCTGTGGAGATATATACCATTGTTAACTCCTATATACCTAGACCCAGTTAAAATATATACCAATGTTAACTCCTATTTACCTAGATCCAGTTAAAATATATACCATTGTATACTCCTGTTAACCTATTTTTTCTCCTTTTTTTCAATCTTAAGGTTCAAAATAGTACTCCTTTTTTAGTAAATTGAAATAGCAAGCCTCAGAATTTTTGGTCCTATAAACAAGATATTTGATGATCATTAAAGATCTTGTTTATAGGACCAAATATCCTTTATGAAACTTGTATTATATGTTTCTTTTCAGGATCTATATTACGTTACGTATTTCAGATTTGCTGTATGAAGGTAATGTATATACATTAGTTTTTTTTGGACATTTTCAGGTGTAATTTTTCTACGTGTTCAATATGTTGTAAATCATGTCGTTGATAAGGTGATTAGTTTCATCAAACACTTCGACAAACCTGTTTCCAAAATAATATTTTGACAGTGCTCCGCCAGACGGCGATATTGTGAAAAGTTTAAACTCTCAATCAATCTATGGTTTAGACCGAAATATTGCCTTCCGACGTAGCATTTATGACGCAATTTATCAGGTGGTATACACACACTGAAATATCTCTCGACGGAAACGAAAGAGGTTATATAGTTTGGTGTAGCTTTACCCCCGACGGTATTAGACAAGAGTGTAATATACCTCTACGGAACTGTATGCCGGCCTTTTTTCCCCTGGTTTGCACGCGCTTTATATGAGAACAGTTGGACAAGTTTCTTCTGGTTCCCACTTGCTAAACCACATATTTTATTTTGAGTCAATCGTACCGACATTTGAAAGTAGTCCCCATATCTTATGCATGTGAAACTTATACAAGCTTTTTAAGTCCGTCTATGAATATTTGTGAGGGAGGCAGGTTGTACAGCCGATAAACTAATGTAGCATTTTATATAGAAACATTGCTTGATAACTCGTTAATTCTCTCAAAAACGTAGCTTAAATTAGCAATAACAACGTGACGTCGTATTTTACACTTAGCTATTCTGCACAATGCTAATACCACTCCCCACTCCAATGGATATTACTCCTGCAAACATTTATACTTACTGCCGAAAATGGTACCAAAATAATCATGAATAAATTATCTATCAACTGTAGTACGGGCCTTAATCTTAAATGTTCAACAGTTTTCTAATTTTAAATAGCAGCTAAAATGGCATCTATTCAGTCTCAATATACATGCAGTGTTAATGCCACACGTAAATTTACAAGGAGCGACAACCAGTAGTCAAAATATCTCACTCTGAATATTGAACTCATTGTTATTTTTATATAATGCATATCTTAATATCTTATTTAGTATTTTGGGCATTAAAATAGTCCTTCCAATAACTTTTCTTATCTTAAATCTCAGTTTGTCAAATTTATTTCGTATGTTATTGATTTCTTTGGATTTTGTATTATGGTTTTGGTATTTTTGTTATGATTAAAATATTGCTAACTTATTTTGTGCAGTATGATAACCATTGCTATGTACGGTTTATACCTGTATTCTGTATCGACTTTTATATGTAATTATTACATGTGTATTGATGATAAACTATATGTTCAAATCCGAATATAATCATTCTGATTCTAATTTATATGACCTTATAAAATACAATATAAAATCAGCAACAATCCGTGGAATAACCATTAATATCTATGATAATACGCATTTTAACACAGATAATATTTCATGCATACGTTTAAAGTTCAAGTACACAACTAGCTATGAATTGGTAATGTTCACTGAAATTGAAAATGAACGCTAAAGCTACACTCTCACAGATTTACCGTTTTGACAAAAAAAATTATATTTTTTCCCTCGGAATAAACATTTTTGCGTAAATATCTGTAAACAGGTTATCAAAGACTGCTGACAAAAATCTGATCCCATGTTGTCATATTTCCGTTCTTAAATAACTGTTTTATGGCTTAAAGCGTTTCTAACGGTTTAAGAAAAATGTATAAAACATCAATTTTTGAACTTAAATAGAACAATCTGTGACAAAGTTTTGTCAGCAGTCTGATATGACTGGTTTACATGAATTTTCGCCTAAATTGGCTCGTTCGAAGAGAAAGAATAAAACAGTTGTCAAATCGTTCAATCTTTGAGAGTGCAGCTTTTACAACAAATCAAAAAGTTTATATAAATTAATGATAAGGCCTAAAAAAAATGTTTGTTTCGGGTAACATCCCAAAGTTATGGTAGGTAGGGATTTTTTTCAAAAACACGGTTTGTCATGGGGGTATTTTTCGAGACAAATGAGACTTCCTTATATTTATGTTGTTGAGATATAGAGCTTTATTTCAATTTCATGTTAATTGGGGTATACAAACTTGCAGTACAATACAAATATTTTACATTCTGAGCTGACAATTAAATTGAAACAAAAATACAATACATTTAGTATTGATGCGAAGTGAATAGATATCATTTTGGAGAGGGTTAGAGTTATAGAAAATGTATGTAGCCAAGCACAGGTTCGAACACACTACCTTCAGTATAGAAGGTCTTTACAGAAGGTCTTGAGTTCGAAACCTGGCTAGGGTTTACATTAGCTATGGTATACATTTATAACCCAATCGTGTTTAATACATATATTTTGTTTACAAACCATGGCCTATTAAACTAAAATACTGACCTATTTATTGACCTAAAAATGTAGATATTAAGAAATCTTTCAAGACAGGGCTTCCCGTCTGTTGCTTTAACAACAATTACTTTTATAAAATAATGTAATATCATTAATGTTTATATGGTTTTGACAGCTCAATGCTCATCAGCCCGTCGGAATGGCATCCATACGAAAACATTATAACTGTGATGCATGCTCGCATTTTGTTCTAACGATATTGATGATAGACATTGAGAAGTAAAAATATTTGGTACTGTAGTGGCCTTAATTTTTACGATGAGATATGTTGTTTATATATTGAAAAGAAAAATACCTTGAAAAAAAATCTAACGAGTTCGAAAGCGCATTGTCGATTGGTAGCGGTATTTCCAGAACCAATCAAATACGGCGTTACAGACGAAGCGTTCATCCGTGTTTATTTCCCTTTGAAGCTCTCTTTTTCCCGGAGGAGTAAAATAATTCGCGGACGAATAAATCCTCGTTATGGGAATGGGAAAAAAACGTAAGGGTCGGCAGTTTTTTGTAGGTAGGGTCGGGTTACCCAAAACAAACATATATTTTTTTCGCCTAAGCCCCAAAATGATACAGTGTACGTAATTTTCTTATGAAACTCGACATCATTTTGAGGAAGTCATTTCGAAACGAAGAACCTATCACGCAATACAAGAGAAAATTTACACTGTTGTTCAGGTACATTAGAATATGAAACAAGAAGTTAAGGTCAGTCATCAGGTACCAGTTTAAAGCTTTCTTATCATGTATGGATTTCCAGATTACATTAAGTAACATTAAAGGGGCGTTACACGTCATATAGATGACACACAGTATAATAACTCGGCGTGATATTGTTCTGAGCACTTTTTGGTGTCGGGGCGAGTTTCTAACTGTTTTGTTTTCTTCGGACTTTCCACAATATTGGTCAATACAGTCAGCCATTTTTATAATAATAATGGTGTTATTCATAAGCATTATCATAAACGGAGCTGCGAAAAAGAACGTTAAATCCAGGGTGGAAAGAGCTTCCTGTGTTAATATCGTCGATCCATCGAGATCACACATCGGCATATTTGCACTCTTTTCTAAGCTACTTCCGAGTAACAACGGAGAGAAAACTACTGATACTGCCACGGTCACAGCCGCTGAAAAAGTACATGCAGAATTCAATATTGCTTTGAATATCACATTATATTTAATTAATAACAAGTCCATTAATAAAACGGTGAGCTTGCATAAAGCAAAACAACAAAAAGAATGGGCAGGCAACTAGAAGGGTAAGCACTTCTGTAGTGCTAGACCAAACCCTTTTTGACATGTTTTCCTCATGACTTGTATAAACGATATTTAATTGAAAAATAAACCTGTGAATATGACAATTTATGTTATGATTCTTGGTAAAATATCAAACTAATTTCACTGTTGTTATTTTCACTGTAATATATATATATATATATATATATATATATATATATATATATATATATATATATATATATATATATATATATATATATATATATATATATATATATATATATATTCAGTAGGTTCACTACCCTTGTAGATCTGGGTTACCGTATGACTTCAATTCTGAAATGGCGTAGCAAAATGTCGTAAAATATTATGTTTCTTAAGCCAATTAAGATAACGATGAATTCCTTGAAATTCGATGAAAACGTTGTTTCATAAATAAATAATTTGTGTTGAAGTTGGACTTCTTTAATTATCACAATATCTACTGTCTTATGAAGTCTTTGGTATCAGTATAGATCCTTCAACATGGATTTAGAAATTTTGCGCAGAAAACTACAGAAAATGGCAGATTTCCAAATGAGGAAATCAACACATATGCGTTTTTTGGAGAACTGCATATCAGAAAACGTGGCTCCAACTGGTCTGAGGCTAAAACTACAAGTACAAGTTGGAGATAATGATCATCTTCAAGCAGTTGTTGACAGAGTGCTAAACAAGATGTCTTTGGAAATTACACGGCTCGTCGCAGAAGATCATCACAGACAACTTCATAACTCCAAAGGTAAAATGCTTGAACTTGAAACACAGTTTAAACAACTGATAAACAATGAACGTGAAGCAAATAACATTTTCACATGAAATCTATGAACATGTTGACACCAAGAAAAATGCAATTGTTGCGAAACAAGAGAAGAAGCTCAAACAACTTGTTAAAGCACGCGACTGTATTGCAAAACAACCTTCTCCAGAGACATCTCCGCCAGAACAATGTGAAAATAGAAGGGAAAATGCTCAAACTAAAAACGGAAATGGTTCAACCTTTAGAACATTGCACCAGAAAAAAATGCTTATAAATAAAGATAAGCATTCAAAAAACGCGCAGTCCCCGGGCACCAACAAGACCAGCTACAGCGAAGCCGTAAATATGGGAAACAACAACAGCAGCAGCAGCAGCAGCAGCAGCAACATAAAAAAACACGCAGTCCCCGGGCACCAACAAGACCAGTTACAGCGAAGCCGTAAATATGGGGAAACAACAACAGCAGCAGCATCAACACCAACTCCAGCAAAAAAAGCAAAGGCAACAGAAAGATCACCGACACCAACAGCAAAAGAATCAACAACAACAACAACAACAAACCAACCATCAACAGCAACAACAAACACAAAACAGAAATGGCAACATCCCAAAACAACACTGGAGAACGGTTACCAAAAAGAAAAAGAATCATCGAGAAAAGGAAACCCTGTTATCAACAATAGAGAGACTAATCCAGTGCCTACGAAATCAACAAGAAACCGGAGATTCGTCAGACTTTCAAGCAGGAGGAAATGGAAAAATACACAAGAAAATAAATAAAGAAATTGAAAGGGGTAAGAAAACTGTTTTAAACCTATCAAATAAGATTTTAAATAACAACCACTACCGCTTACTTGGAAAAGGTTTGAAATACTGTGTAACTCCGAAACCCCATAGTCAAATTCAATTTAAACAAGACATATTTGAATTTACAAGGAGGCTCAGGCTTAAAGAATTTTTCGGAAATCGAGAGTATAGTGAGCTCTCAACAGAACATGAGAATACCACTGAAAAATGGCAAAATAAGAAACAAAATAATTCTACATTCATTCCTCATTCAGGTCGAGATACTACCTTGGATTTTTATATAGATGCAATTACAAATGAACTTTTGCTTCAAACCAAAAAATATAAATATCAGTCAAATATATCACCTGAAGAAATTTCGGCATTAAAAGATCTCCGGGAAGATAAAAATATCATAGTAAAAAGGGCAGACAAGAGTGCCACTATTGTCATTATGAATCGGACAGATTATATAAATGAAGTAGACAGACAACTTGAAAATGATATACATTATTGTAAACTTTCAAACAACCCACAAGAACAGTTCTCCAAGGAAATTATACATGCAGTGTCAAAAATCAATAACATCAGTGAAAAAGTTAAAAGCAAATTACTCCCGTGTACTAACAATAGAGTGCCTGCTTTCTACGTCCTGCCGAAGATTCACAAAGATGTCAACAATGCTTTACCGCTGGGATACCCGGGCCGACCTATAGTATCGGGATGCGAATCATTAACAGAAAATAAATCTTCATATGTTGACAGCGTCTTAAAATCTCACATGGAAAATTTGCCATCTTTTGTAAAGGACACTACAGACTTCATCAAGAAATTACGATCTTTATCCGATTTAAAAAAAAGATGCATTTTAGTGACACTTGACGTCAGCTCTCGTTATACTAACATTCCACATGATGATGGTATAGCAGCATGCAGATCCTTCCTTGAACAAGACAAGTCTAACTCTCTTGGATATATTGAGGACATCTCAAACTTAATCAAACTTGTATTAACAAAGAACAATTTTCAATTCAACGATGCAAACTACCTACAGATTTTAGGAACAGCTATGGGCACGAAAATGGCACCGTGCTTTGCATCTTTGTTTATGGGAAATTTTGAAAAAGATTTTCTTAAAAACTGTTCCAAAAAACCGTTACTATGGTTGCGTTTTCTTGATGACATTTTCTTCATATGGGAACATTCTGAAGATGAATTAACGGCTTTTCTTCACGATATCAACAAAGTCCACAAAAATATTAAATTTACAAATAATGTCTCTAAAACATGTGTTTCATTCTTGGATGTCCATATCGAAAAAGACTTAAAGGGTGGTTTGGAAACAAGCGTTTTTGAAAAATCATCAAATTGCCACCAATACATAGAATACTCATCGTGTCATCCAAAAAAATGCAAGGTCGGCATCCCCTACAGCCAGGCTAAACGCTATATAAGAATAACATCAAGTGATGAACGTTTCCATGAGGAATGTGATAAACTAAAAACCTATTTTGAAGAACGAAACTATCCAATTTCTGTTATAGATGAAGCTGTTTCGAAAACAATTTCCATCAGTGCAGAGGACGCCTTGCAGCCAAATGTTAAATCATCAGAAAAAGACATTATTCCTTTAGTGTGTACTTTTAATCCATCATTACCAAACATACATAAATTATAAACCAATATTGGGGACTACTCAGATATTCAAAAAGTAAAATTGTCCAAGATCTCATTAACTACAAACCAATTGTTGCATATAAGCGGCCTAAAAATATTCAAGATATACTTGTGAATTCTAAACTTACAAATGTTGTCACTAACGGGTTCGTTACTAAATGTAATAGATCCAGATGTTCACATTGTTGTACTATTTTTGAAAATGACAAATTTTCAAGTACATATTTTTGCAAAGAATTTAAGATAAAACAATGAATTTTCATGTTCTTCTACAGGTGTTATATATGTTATCAATTGCAAAAAATGTAAAAAAGTAATATGTTGGTCAGACACAACAAAAATGTAGTCAGAGAATGAACAGTCATAAGTTTGATATAAAGCATTTTCCAGATTCATATACAAATGTGTTTGAACATTTTAATGCTCCTGACCACAGTATCAATGATTTTTCTTTTATGCCAATTGATAAAATTGAGAACAATTGGAAACGATTATTAAAGGAGAGTAAATGGATGCACATTCTTGGCACAGTCATTCCTAATTGTATGAATTCAAACATATTATTTTAATTCTTCTTGCAGAATTAAAAAGAATCACAAAATTAATCTGGTTTATAACTGTTTTAATGTTGCATAGTTTATACTGGTTTATTGATGTTTGTTTATGCATTTATATTGCATTTTACCAGTACAATTTTATCTCTTTAGATCCTATAAGATCCGCAAAATTTTATGCTATATTTTGACGTTATCAACGTTGACGTCATTTGATGTTGACGTCATTTCCTGTTCATTATATACATACAACCTGATGAAGGCCGAATGGGCGAAACGTTGTTTCATCAATAAATAATTTGTGTTGAAGTTGGACTTCTTTAATTATCACCATATTAATATACCCAACAAATTATATGTTGATGACGTGACAAGATAAATTGTTTTATATAAACCGCCGGGAGGCCACTAGCTACGGATTTTCAAACTCAATCATTTTTTTTTAAAGTTCAAAAACATCTTATAATTCCAATTCAAAAATTATTATACCAAAAATGTGAAAAATTATTGATTTTTTGTTATAAATATGCATTTTGTACTGTATATAATATATTCGTTAGTTCAAGAGACCTACCAACGACGAGAAGGGCATGTTTTGGTTTTGACAAAATGTTCATTTTGATTGGTGCACATAGTCCCAACATGCGTTCAGTTGACACAGCAACTAGTATCCAAGCCGATACGCATGGCAAAACATAGGTCAAGTAAGCAAAGGTTTTACACATAGAATCGGAACTTCTTCGAACGTATCTATGAAGAGCATTTACAAGCCAAAACTCTGTTGCTGGAATGGTCAATACAAGTATGTCCAAAATGGCCAACGCCGAGAGGTAAATGGAAAAAGAGCTTTTCCGTCGCTCCCCTGAAATAAAATAAACATGATTTGAGGGAATTTTATTAATCGTATGTCTCTTATAAGTATGACAACGGTACGGAAAAACTTTAACCTCGTGTCCACAATAACGCTCGTCCTTATGGCAACAAATTACCAGAATAAGCATTATTATTTTAAACTTATACATTTTGAAGATCCCACTTTCCAACGAGTAATTCAGTTATACATACAAGTGATAAATGAATATGTGTTTTAAGATCAGTACTTCATTGTTTAATAATCGAGTTTTATTGTAAGGTGACTTAATAAATTCATTAAATAAAACTAAGTTTTTATGATGTTTTTAGTATTTATTAGGTTTCTGTTTTGAATGTTCTAGATTCTGTTTTCCCCATGTATAAGTGTTTTAGAATGAACAGGAATCTTTTAGAATTTGAGATATGTATAACTATTTATAGATAAGTGGTAACACGAATCTAATTACGTTAACCAGTACGTTAGTATGTAACTTGTACATTGAAATTCGCAAACCATAACTAGTTAACCAGTTACTGTTTGGAGCCAAAAGTGCATTTATAGCTAAGTGGTAACACGAATATTATTACGTTAACCAGTTAGTATGTTACTTATAAAGTGGAATTCGCAAACCATAACTAGATAACCTGTTAATGTTGTACAGCTGAAAAAGGTAAAAGGTGGCAGTTCGGGCACTTTTTTTAGTTTCATGATATTTGATCTTACCAAAAGAGTAACGCGAATATTAACTAGCTAGTTAATTATCGCGAAAATTGGTTAACACGAAACAATTCGCGAACGTTAACAGGTTATCTTACGGCAGTTATATGCCACCATAAAATTCTTATGTGAGGATTACGTTTCATCGTTTTGAGGGAAATTCTCAGTATATACATTCAGAAATACCAGAATCAGTGAAGAAATTGTGTGAACCATTGAACTTTGGACATTCTTTCTTATTCTAGATGGTATATTATTATATAATTATACCAGATTTGTTGAGCGCCCTTTTCATAAAAATATATATTCAAGGGCGCTCTACAATTAAACATGTGACATATCGCAGATATGTGGAAATCACAAAAATAACATATTTAAACATTTTAAACCAATTCAAGAGAAACTCAAATCTTGTTACAAAAAAAATAAAATAAGGAACGTCAACAACATGAAAAACAAATATATATATATATAGTTACTGTAGTTTGTATCGTAAAAGTTAGTGGGGATAAAAACAGTCACAGTTGTTATCTATACGTTGTAGGAAGTTTTGAAAAGGTGTGTTTTGAGAGCTCTTTTGAATGAATTGAGTGATGAATCTTTTCTGAGATTGTCCTGGAGAGAATTCCATAGTTTTGTGGCAGCAACTTTGAAACTCCTATCACCGTAGAAGACCAGTCGACATTTTTGTGGCACAAGGGTGGTTGCTGCACTTGCTGATCTCAAGTTTCTAGATGACACGTAAACCTCTGCTAAGTCTCTCATGTAAACCGGCGACTGCCCATGCAAGGTCTTGAAAGTTTGAATGATAATTTTGTATTTAATTCTATCTTGTATTTGAAGCCAGTGAAGATCTTTAAGGATTGGTGTTATGTGTTCAAAACGGGTTGTTTTCGAGACGTGCAGCTGTGTTTTGAACAGTTTGCAGTTTGCTAGTTGTTAATTTTGGCACGCCATACAAGAGAGCATTGCAGTAATCTACGAGGTATGTTCGGAAAGTTCCCGGACTGTACAAATAACTTTGTTATTTTTCAACGTAGAGCTTTGAAACTTCGGTCAAGTTGAGACACATATATATTCATTTTGATAATAAGCGGACATTCGCCTAAGTCAATACATTCTAAATATATTGTATCCATAGGAACATACTATTTGCTGTTGTGGAGCAAGCCTTATATATTCCTATAATGTTCACATTAAACGCATTTTGTAACGTTAAAAAACGCGGGAAACGTCATCTTGATGTCGAACCACAACATAACGGCATTAGTAAAATACGCATGACATCATTTGAGCAGAAACCGCCTCGCAAAACAAATTCCAAAACAGGTGCTCAAAGCAAACATGCAACGCGAAATTATTGAAAAACAGCGTGTTGTGATACATTTTTCCAGAGTTTAGATGTTTCACCGTCGAAAACATTGATAAAGTTGAAGAAATCGTTTGGAGACCAAACTTTGAGTCGCACAGCTGTTTGTTGAGTGGCACAGACGCTTTAAGGAGGGGCGCGAGTCAACATCCGACGACGAAAGATGTGGAAGGCCGGCACTTGTGGCGAAAAAGCGCGAAATGGTAAAGTCGATGCTTGATAGGGACCGACGAGTGTCTACACGGGATGTGACCGAGGAATGTGACATTGGGGTAGCAACAGCTTATAAGTTAATTACTAATGAGTAAGATGACAAAGGTGTGCACACGTTGGATACCAAGGCTGTTGGATGACAATCAGATGAAGGATAGGGTGAATAAATCATTGAACTTTTTGAGGTCCTATCGACGTGAAGGGGACAGATTTCTTCAAAGAATAATTACAACGGATGAAACGTGGTTTCATCTGTTCGACCCAGAGACTAAACAGCAAAGTATGGTCTGGAAAACATCGTCTTCACCAACACCAAAGAAGGCCCGGGTGACGAAATCGAAAGGATAATTCAAGTTCATCGTATTTATGGACGCCAACGGTGTAATCTTGACACATGCGGTCCCGGCGGGCGTTACCGTAAATGCAGCGTATTATTCAAGGGTAAACATTTTTATAAACACATTTATAAACGAAATTTATAGATTTATATAATCATGCTATGAATCAAATATAGAGAACTGATGCATAAATTCAATCATTACAGCAGTGAAACGGTGTAACCTCACAATGCATTATTTTTCAAATAGTCAAATTGGTATTTAATTTTGTGTTATTTATTGAACAGGTCATGAGGCGTGATATGGTCCAAGCACTGTGCAAGAAGAGGCTCGGCATGGAAGAGGACATAGAAAATGTTCTCTTACACCAGGACAATGCCCCAGTGCACAGGGCCCGGTACACAGAGTTGGAGTTGGATGTTCTCGGGATCGGCAGGTTGGAGCACGCCCCCTACAGCCCAGACCTTGCGCCACTTGATTTTGCGCTTTTCCCGGCCATCAAAGCCCAGCTACGCGGAATCCGATTCGACAATCTCGAGAGCCTACGTCGTCACGTGCAGACAATAATGTCTTCATTTGATAAACAATGGTTTCAAACTGTTTACACATCATGGGTCAGGAGACATGAACGTTGCGTGCAAGCACATGGCCACTATTTCGAGAAAGAGTAAACTGAATTGACGTTGACGTTATAAATTTTAACGTCGGGTTACTCCGCCATATCGTTGGTACATGTTTTAAATTTATTGTAACTTTTGTACTGTTATATGTATGGAATCGAAATTTTAGAGTGATATGGAATAATAGATGTAGTACATCCGTACTTAGTTTCATTATAATACAATGAGCCTTTCTAATCGTAATCGTGATGTCACAAGCGAGTTTATAAGAGTTTTGGTGGCAACAGTTGTCAAATAAGGCCGAATGTGACCAATCTGGCCATAGCATGTTCGAGTCACCGAATTAACGTGCTGGTCCATGTGCATGTTCGAATCAAGCGTAACATCAAGGTTTCGACCAGTTTTTGATGGTTTTATGCTCGAATCGCCAATTTCCAGTTCTAGATTTTCAACAAGTTTTGAGTGTTTTTGACTTGAAAAAAGAATTAATTCAGTTTTGTTCTGCATTCAATTTTAACATGTTTTAATTCATCCATGAGATGATTTCTTTAAGGCATTGTTCAACTCGCGTGATTGTGACTACCTTCGATGCTTGGTCAGCTTGGTTAAACGAGTTGGGAGTCGTCTCCATAAAAATGGTGGTTTAGACCATGGTTTTTACAGATAGACCCGACTGGCTTAGTGTACATCGTGTAGAATTTTGGACCCAGTACCGATCCTTGCGGAACACTGAATTTCATAAGGACCGGTTCAGAGAGTTTGCCGTCGATGCATACCGTTTGGTAGCGGTCTGTTAGGTATGATGCGATCCATTGACGAGGTTTATCAGCAAATACAAAGTCAAATTCGAGTCTTTGAAGAAGGGTGTTATGGTCAATGGTGTCAAATGCAGCCGACAGGTTCAGCATCACGAGTACTGTGACATCACCTATGTCTAGGGATTCGAGAATGTCGTTCTGAACTTTTACCAATGCCGTTTCAGTTGAATGAAATTTCCTGTATGCTGACTGGTTTATTTCATGTAATTGATTGTTTGTCAAATGCTCCTCAATTCTTCTGTTTACCACTTTTTAGAGGATTTTTGAGAGATGTGACAAATTTGAAACTGGTCTGTAGTTCTTGAGTATGTTTTTGTCAAGACTAGGCTTTTTTAACGATGGCCTTATTCGTGATGCTTTAAATGATTTAGGCACGATTGAACTTTGTAGAGAGCTGTAAACAATTTCAGCAAAATTGGTAGAAGTTCGCTTATACACGATTTCAAGAGCCATGTAGGAAGAGGGTCTAATTCACAAGACTTGTTTGCTGACTGTTAAACAAGCTTTATCACCTCCCCCTCTGTTGCTGTAATAAACTATCCATTTGCGCAATATCACGTAGTTCTGTGCGTCGATCTTCTGGAGGTTCTGATACACTCTGATGCTGAGATGAAATGATTGTTTTTATTTTATCTATAAAGAAATCGCTGAACTCCTGTGCTAGTACTTCTGGTTTCTTACCCGATGGAAGTGTAACTTTGCTTGGGCCATTCAATAGATGTTTCGTTATTTTGAACAAACTTTTTTGGTCCCGCTCACTTGATTCTACTTTCACTTAGTAATAATCCATTCTTGCATTTTTCAACATTTTGTTAACGATTGCGCATTGGTTCCTATACATTAAATGGTCAACGTTGAGTCTTGAAATCTGCCATTTACGTTCTAGCTTACGTTTCACATGTTTGGCACTGTGCAGCTCCTCCGTGAACCAGCGACAAGATGGTCTTAATGTGATGGTTTTTGAACACAAAGGCGCATGATTGTCTATTAAAGCTGAAAGTTCACTATTGTATGATGAGACAAGAGTGTCTGCATCTGATGTGCTCTGTGATAATTTCAAAAGATCGGATGATAGAATATCAGCTTTGAATGAATCAACGTCAATCGACCGAAGTTTCCTGTATGTTACAGTTTTCTTTACCGGAGGGTTTTCGCGGCAAACGAAATGGTCGTTAGCTATTTTGCCAGAGCTATGTTCGAATTTGTTATTTGAAATTTCTTTTGTAGAACTGTTAGTATTTAAATAGTGTTGTTGTTGTACAAAGTTTGTAGCTGGTTTCTCTCTAACTGTTGCGTTTGGTTGCCGTAACACAAGAATATTTTGTTAAATAAATTATTTTTCATAGCTCTTTTTTCTTGCAACGGTAAAACGGAACCGTCTGAAAACGGAATTTCAAACCATAATAACCAAATCGAACGAAAGACGGACTTACTTGTTAAAAAGACCATGAATGTCAGGAGGTTTCCTAAAACACCAAGCACGATCATCGGCGATACCAAGACTGTGCATGTTATTTTTACCCATTTGGCTGGATTAGAGAAAATTTCATAATCTTCATAATCTCCAGTGAAATTCATTTTTTCTCTTAGTAAATGTTATTTTTTAAACACACAAAACGTCCCTCTTTGCGGATGTTACACATACATCACACCGAAAAATGACATTTCATTATTGAACGTACGTTAAAAGTATATATTATGTTTTAAGATCCTTGAAACATTGAGGATAACATCATTTGCATCCTTGGTTGACGTCAGAGTTTCTTTTCTAACAACCAATAGCTTGATCGATTTATGTATCAGTCTACAATATCAATTAGACAGTGAAGTATAATATCCGCGTAGCACAACATTAATTTTAAGGGTTTACAATAAAAAATAACATGTATGTATAGGTTAGAATTTATTAAGTAATTTCTTCATGAATAAGTTACCTAAGGAAGCGTGGTTTCTTATTCACGAAGAAATTACTTAGTAAATTCTAACAGCGCAGCGGTAGTATATTTTGTTTACGTTCAAGTCGTACCTCGAACACAATATATCCTATTTCACGTTACGCATCATCAGCAAGTTGAGTTTGTCTAGATAATTCTTGAAAATAGAATCCCGCTTTGTTAGCGTTGCACTTACCATTACTATAATGGCTTAGCGTCGATCAAACGTAGACTTTGAAACGTTGTCCTGTTAGCGCACTTTCCAAGACCTGGATTGATTTCCAACCTGGGTGCATATAATTTTGGTTGGTGGTCACAAAGCCGGATAAATGAGTTTTCTTAGGGATCTCCGGTTGTCCCAGCAACACAAGACTACTTTGTCTCGAAACATCGTGGCAAGGAGAGGGACAAAGACTCGTTCATGGTTTGTAAAATGAACTTTTAACGAAACAAATATGACGAATAAAGAGCGGCAAATTATAAGGAGTGTTAAAACTAAGATACCGACAGCTTAACCCTTCAACAAATGCTGATATTTGCTCAAATATTGTTTATGAAGACCACACTTTTGAAAAATGTTAGCAATGCGATTCGCCAAAACTTTTTTCCGTGTTTGGTTGATCACAATATCACGTGATGTTACCAATGTTTTAGATAAAAAAAATAAATAACCCTTTCAGGTTGTAGTAGTCTTTGTGGTGGAGTGGTAAAGGCTTCGATTACCTTTTTTCTGGTGTGTACGGGCGTGGGTTTGCTGGCCAATAAACTCAGAATATTTTTTCATACCTTAAGAGTATTTTTTCAGCAATTTCGGTAACGAAAGGTAAAACAATTAGGAAATACGTGTTTCCATATGTATTTTCGGGAAGACAAATTTTTGGTACAAACATAAGCGAACCCTTGTTTTCAAATGCTTTAAAATAAAATTAAAGTTTAAACCGAACGGAAACAGCTGTGTTCACGCTTTTGATGTAGTTTGTGCTTCAAAAAGGATAGGTCTTCCAGAATGTGCTTCTAAAGGATAAGTCTTCCATAATGTGCTTCCAAGAGATAAACCTTCCAGAATGTGCTTCCAAAAGATAAGTCTTCCTGAATGTGCTTCCAAAAGATAAGTCTTCCAGAATGTGCTTTCAAAAGATACGTTTTCCAGAATATGCTTCCAAAGAATAAGTCTTCCAGAATGTGCTTTCAAAGGATAAGTCTTCCAGAATGTGCTTCCATAGGATAAGTCTTCCAGAAAGTGCTTCCAAAAGATAAGTCTTCCAGAATGTGCTTTCAAAGGATAAGTCTTCCAGAATGTGCTTTCAAAGGATAAGTCTTCCAGAATGTGCTTCCATAGGATAAGTCTTCCAGAATGTGCTTCCAAAAGATAAGTCTTCCTGAATGTGCTTCCAAATGATAAGTCTTCCAGAATGTGCTTCCAAATGATAAGTCTTCCAGAATGTGCTTCCAAAGGATAAGTCTTCCAGAATGTGCTTCCAAAAGATAAGTCTTCCAGAATGTGCTTCCAAATGATAAGTCTTCCAGAATGTGCTTCCAAAGGATAGGTCTTCCATAAGTTGCTTTCAAATGATAGGTCTTTCAGAATGTGTTTTTAAAGGATGAGTCCTCAGTATATGTTTCCAAAAGATAGGTCTTCAAGAATTGTTTCCAAAGGATAAGTCTTCCATAATGTGCTTCCAAAGGATAGGTCTTCCATAAGATGCTTTCAAAGGATAGGTCTTTCAGAATTTGTTTTTAAAGGATGACTTTTCCAGAATGTGCTTCCAAAGGATAGGTCTTTAAGAATTTGTTTCCAAAGCACAAGTCTTCCAGTATGTACTAACAAAGGATAGGTTTTCCATAATGTGCATCCAAAGGATAGGTCTTTCAGAATTTGTTTTTAAAGCATGATTCTGCCAGAATGTGCTTCCAAAGGATATCTCTTTAATGATTTATTTATCATCATTACACAAAATCTAGCATTTATAGTTTCTAGAAAACTCCTATGCTGTAAAACAAATTAGAGGTGTTAACAGTGAATAATTGACACTCCTGAAAAGTAGCCGGAGTTTACTGGTTTGTTTGCGTACTAGGGATTCATACCCAAAGCAAGGTAAAGGGCCTAATACCCCTTTTGAAATTTGTTTCTTGCGTCATCTATGTCTATTTAAATCATTTTTAGGTACTTGCCATTGTTTTTGCAGCAAATGTCAAAGCAAAACACAATCTTCACAACTGTACAGAAAGTTAAAAGCTCTCAATACCGATTTCAAGATTTATCCTGAACTTAAAGGTGCGATGTTACTCACACACAGGTTTACCATATTTAATACAATTGTTTTTATACACCAAAAAGGATTAATAAATGTCACAAACAATTGATCTTATGAAGGATACTGTACTGAATTTGAAAGAAAGGTGCAGAAAACACGGAATTTCTACCTTATGAGATAATAGTAGATCACAGTGAATCTTTTAGCCTTTACCAATCATTTAATATTTTTGCGTTTTCAGCTATTAAATACGCGGTTATAAACTTGTTATCAGTAATAAATATTTTCCATAAATGCATCATTCAGTGAGAATGTGAAGGTTTATCACTCAAAATTAATGTTTGTTATACATGTGTATGTATTGATTTTGAATAAGAGTGTCACTTTAAGAACCCCGGTGTATCTTTTCTTTCGAAGATCCATTCGTCCAGGATGTATCGACAAGCATTGCACACTAACATTTGTACTCTCTAGAAAAGTCAAATGCTGTAAAAATATCAAAATATATGAAGATCTTTGTAGCTTATTCGAACATATTTTAGCTGGAATGTGACAGATGTTGATACTGATAGCTTATAAAACCATGCTGGAGTCTCTTTCCTGGGTACAAACCAGAACTTGTGTTCACTTTGAAAGGTCTTGAGAAGGAACCCCCGGTGGGAATTGAACCCACAACCTTTTTAGGGAGAACGGATATTTAGTAATACATCACTCCCACATTCCTGAACATGTTATATGATGAACAGGACTGAAAACAATCTGATGATATACTTACCTTCTGGCCAATACAGGTACACACAAGGAGTACAATCAAATGAAAACATTTTCAACAAACAAACGTAAACTTTTACGGATTTTTATTTATTTGAATATGATCAATAATTGATAAAACATATTATTTTATTTAATTGGAAAAAGTTAGTATCAGCTATATATAAATTATACAAAATCAAACTATTCAATACAACTAAAATCAATATAAAACAAATAAAAATATAATATGCATTAATAAGTACAGGAGTATTTAACACTTTCATTTTCAACTCAACTTGATCATTATAAAGAAATGAAAAATAAAATAATAATTGGTAAACCACTTGTTTATAATTTGCATTGCTGTGTGGATTCTGTTCGTAATTACATGATATAAAGGAAAACAAGTATGTCAGAAATAATTTTAAGCAAAATATGTCATTTATCTATCATGCGTTTATCAATTGTGTCGACTAACATTATAGCCTAAGCCTTCACGAATGACTGGTTTTGAAATATGATCAATGTTACACACGGTGCAGAATAAAATGTATACAAACAACAAAAACACAGGTGTTATATAAGCAGTGTAGTTATCTACAGTATGACATAAAGCAGTGAATTAAGACAAGCTAACCCTGAAATTTGTTCCAGACTGCTAAGAAATATTCTTTGGCTCAGTTTTATAACAATATACAGCATAATTATATTCTCATCCATTAAATAGTAGCTACATTTCTAAAATTAGAACATGGAATGTTGATCAAAAGGTTATTGAATATATGCCACTGCATCATAGGCATGAAAATTATAATAGCTTAGGCCAAAAAATATCAAAGTTTCATGTAAATCTGTTTTTGTTTTAAAACACCCGCGTCTTTACAAGGTATTTTTTGGCATTATTGCACTTAACACATTTGATTTTATGATGATCTTTTTAATGAACTTTTGAAAAACTTTATCCAGCCTAACTTTCCTAACAAAGAAAAAATTAAACATACTAATTGTAGGCCATATCAAAACAATCTAAATATTATATTTATAACTTATAGTTTTCTGTTTAATAATGCTGGTACAAACTTATATATATAAAATCATATAAACAATTAAAAATATATGACTTATAATGAAATGGAATGCTTTACTGATATTTCATATGTATAATGATATTTAGTCCTCATATATTGCATTGTTTTATGTTATGAATTCAAGCAATTGTCAATTCATTCAAGCCAGTTTTAAACCTGATACAACGGGATATCAACCTGATATTTCATATGTATATTGATATTAAGTCCTCATTTTGCATTGTTTTGTTTCATGAATTCAAGCAAATGTCAATACATTCAAGTCAGGGAGTTTCAAATCCAACAAAAGCTTCAAACACCCAGATTTTGAAGGTTCATACTTAGTTAAGATTTTTATTTCTTATAATACACAATATAAATTGTAATAAACACATTAGAGCAAAACACTTCCAAGAAATGAATTTCTTACCACAAGACACAAAAACTATGTCATTTAAAACCTGTTTGCTATAGGACATTCCTTTCGAATTCTGATATTCCAACCCTTATGATAGTGGTGTATAAAGCGGTTCATAAAAAGCATAACAATACAGGCAAAATATATAAAGGCAGGGGGTTACATGTATAGTGAGTCTGCGTATGAACATGAAATACAACACTGAGTGATGGGTTAACACAGTTCAACTTTTTTTTTCTTTTTGAGACCAATGTAAGGTTGCTTCAATATCTTGTACAAAAATGGAGGTCCCTGAATATCATTTACCAGATGAAAATATCTGCAAAAATAGAACTTCTTCATTTATATCTTGCTATTTAAGGTTGCAGACTCAAATGAACTCTCTTTAACCTACGTAGACCCACTATACTTGTACCATACCGTACAGAAAACAATGAACAATTGATTTAACAAGAAAAGAATGAAAATGATTTTTCAAACAATCAATTTTAAATGAAAAAACAGTTAACAGTATTTTTTCAAACAATCAACTTCAAATTAGAAACAGCTACGGAAATAAATGTAAAATCAACAGGAAACTTAACATCTGGCCCTGATTTCTCGAAACTTCTCAAGTTTAAAAGGCTTAAGTAGCTTATTTTGATAAGCAAAATTTCATTCTCAAACTTGTTTTTAATCAATAAAAATTAGTTTATTGTGATTATCTGCCAGATAACCTCCATTAAAAGTCTAAAAGTTTCAAAGAATCAAATATTACCGATATTATAGAAGAACAAAAATAATAAGCTTAGGTGAATCATGTTATAACAGACTTAAGATAGTTTCAAGAAATCGGCCCCTGATTTTTTTAGTGAGTTGTCATATCAAAATCACTTTATAATTACTTGAACAAAATTTAAATAATACTTTAGCAGCAAATTTGCCTCGATATGGAGATAACATTACAATCACAACCATTTTATAATAAAAAGTTATACATAACTTACCATATCTAATATATATTTTAGGATATAAATTTATCCATGGAATCATATTTAGCATACTCGATTTATATTCGTATTCGCTCACACGCCACGTATGATAATCACATAATGATAATTATTATGGTCAGTTTCACATTCAATCATACAAAATGTTATTAGAAAACAAGGTAACAATGTAAATCCAAAAGCTATAAAAAAATATTTCAAATACCTGCAATCCCTTACATAAGCAATGAACTTTTACAGCAAACAATAATAAAATGAGGGATTTTAACAGCTGATAATAGTCAATCCTAAAAACAAGCTGAGAGTCTGTTTAAGTATGAAGGATTCATTATGGCTGTTATCAAACTTGTCAGAGATATTACGCCCATAAAAATTCTGACCCGATTTGGTGATGATTGGACAATTTAGGATTCTGAAGTTATTGATCGGACAAGACTGATTTTAGGTAATTTCTATAATCAAGAGCAAAAAATTCATTGACTAGAGCAATATGACTGGTTATTGAACTTGTCCGAGATTTTATGCCAATTCACATTCTGACCAATATTGATGATGATTGGTCAAAAGGCTTCTATGGTTATTGATTTTAGGTAATTTCTATTTTTAAAGGGTGATAACTCTCAAGCATCACAAGCAATATGGCTGGTTGTCGCACTTGTCAGAGATGTTACGTCCATACACATTTTGACCAAGTGTCACAAGCAATATGGCTGGTTGTCGCACTTGTCAGAGATGTTACGTCCATACACATTTTGACCAAGTGTCACAAGCAATATGGCTGGTTGTCGCACTTGTCAGAGATGTTACGTCCATACACATTTTGACCAAATTTGGTGATAATCGGAGAAAGGCTTCTAAAGTTATTTATCGAACAATACAACTTTTAGGTAATTTCTATAATCAAAGGGTGATTACTCTCAAGGGACTTGAGTGATATTGGTAGTTACTGAACTTTAGAACCCCTATATAATAGAAAACATTTAGGTTCCTGATCTACAAAGCAGTTAAATGATATGTATAATCAAAATCCACTAAACTGACAGTGAACTTAACCAATAATTCACCCACTTAAGATTGAATTTAAAAAAGAATCTAAAAAAACATGTTTCTAAAACACTGAAACGTGTTGCTTTGTTTAAACCAGTCATTTGAAATGAAATATTTTCAAATTTGTTCGGGTATTTTTTTGATAATCCTCAGTAATATGTTGCAGTGTAAATATTGCTGATAAATTGCTCTTGTTCAGAGAAAAATATTAAGTTTTCCTATTTTGAAGCCTCATTTAAACACATACGATCATTTGTATGGAAAACAATCATAATGGAGGTGTTAAATAAGCCTTTGCAGTGTTGGCAATTAATGGATATGGGTGAAAAAGTGGTCACTAACAAAAACATCTCTTACTAGATAAACATAACTATTCTAGATGTATGGAGTATCCATAATGTTCAATTCAAACCATGTTTTAGATATAATTTTCAACATAAAGTATGTGTTTTGATATTTTAGAAGGTCCAATCAATGTTCATACATGATTTTACAGCTTTTAGAATACGTGTAACAGTTGTTTATTATTTAGCATACTTCAAACACATATGATTATGATATAACATAGCATTTGAATCATTCCAAAATAAACATTATGATTGATATGTAAGAAAAAATTGTACAAATGGCACAAGACTAGATAAATAACTGAATATACAGAAAGCATGAAAACTTTTATAATTTTTTTTTGGTACATTTTTTGTACAAAAATGCAAACACTATTTAGGCCAGAGTCATTTCTAGGCTTACATGAATAATAAGATTGTTGGTGTTATGGGTATAGTTTGATGTAGAAATAAACATGAAATATGGCGTACAGATGTTTGATATCAGTCGGTACACTGTTAGATGTGTCAAGGAACTTTTGGATCACCCCTCAAAATAATCTAACATTATATAAATGTTATTTTATAACAGTTGAACAGCTTTCAGTTTCTGTGATCAAGAGTGAAATAAATTTTGATCTTGCAACTAAATTCAAATGAAATGACTTTTACTAAATTTTAACATAGAGGTATATACAAATTGAGCATGCTATTAAACTAACATGTATTGCAACATAAAAGCCATACATGAACTAAGCTTTACTACTAGGTATTAATATGCCAACAGTTTTAATAATAATTTAAAATTGCAATTAGCCAAATATAAGAAACAACTAGTACATGTCAACATAATCATATAAGTAAAAGCTTATCTACAGTAAATGTATTAGTTACATGTATACATAATTTACAATATTTTTTTTTTTATTTCAAGCCACAACAGTATAAAAATATAATAAAAGGTACAGATTTATTTTTGTTAGGACTAGAAATAATGCAAAGGGTAACTTTTCTGCTTCATAACACAGCCAATTGCATACATGTTTGATAAATTGCCCACAGGTTATCTCCAAGCTTCGTTGCACATTTAAATAAATTAATTGGTTAAATGTAATTTAAAATCATTTGACAAATATTGACCAATCAAAAAACAGTTTGGCTAACTTCAAATGACCAAATTAAAAAAAAAAAATCTGTTTTATACAATTGGCTGCTGATGTAAAATTATTTTCGTTCAATATACACACACATAACCACATTTACATGTAACAATTCAATGACCATTTTACACATGAATAGATCTATTATGAAATTTAAAAATAAACTCAAAACAACATGACATTAACAAACTGCCAAATGCGATAACAAGTAAACTATGGAATAGCATTCAGTAGGTGCAGGGATTTCATATATATAAAAGTAAAACGATTAAACTGTTGAGCTTATATATGTCAATGTGGAGCAAACATTTAAACAAATTGTAGGCTAGATGGCCACCAGAATATCAACCAAGAAAAGGATAGTAAACACACAATGATTTTAATTACTAGTAATTAATTCATAACAATTTTGATCTTTGGCGAAACCAATAAACCTGTAAGAAATTCGTCGATATATAATCATACAACTATGATAAACAAACACATGCAAAATTGCTTATCAAGAATATAAAAGAAACATTTGGCTATTAAATTTTAATAAAACAAGGCATAAAAATATATTTGTATTCAGTTTACCAATTCACCCTTATTTTTGGCACCGACCCTAATTTTCTATTGCCGTTTAATTTGTCTCTTTTGGGGGATGAATTTCAGTAGTTTGTGGCTCCGATTTTTTTTTTAAAAGATGCCTGTTTTTGAAGAGAACTCTAGCTCACGTTGACGAAGAAAAACCAATTACTCCCCATACATTTTGACAGTGAAATTTAAACAAATTTACTGTAATTAATGTAATCCCTGTAGATTGTTCATATAAACCAATGATTTGGGAATTTCCAAAAAAGCAATATTGACGTCAGTTAAAATGTGCTTAATTCAAACATATAAAACACCAACATTTTTCATTAATTAATAGAAATCAGACAAAATAACTGTACACACACACACACACACACACATACACACTATCACAAACACTTAAAACTATTTCTAATTCAATCTACATGAAAGTACATTGGGAATTTGCTCAAGTACACAGGGATTTGCTCATGATGAATAAGTTTTGAAAATATTAATTTAATAATATAAACAGCCTTTACAGAACTTCCATGTAAATGCCAGACCTCCCCAGACCGAACTTGGTGTGCAGAATGGGAACTGTCCAGCTGATGATGATACCCAGGGTCATGTATGTTATAAATCTGTATGGAACTTGAACTTTCGGCAGATGTTTGTCGGTCTTCCTCAGTCTGAAGAAAGCCAATACTCCTTTCAATGTGACCGTCTGAACCACAGTTTTAACTAGTACCAGAGTTAAAACTCCGATCATAAACCTTAAAATTGCACTTGCAACGCATTTAAGCGTTGGCATGAAGATTGGAAATAGTTCCTCAGGGGGTGCAACCGTGGTTGTCATGCCGTTAAAGTAGTTCCCCCACTGCCCAAGGAGACACCCAGTTGTTGTGGCAATGATTTTCACCGCATCTCCACGGGTGTTATTACCAATCTCCGGGGCAGGGTAGAGAATGGTAGAGAATGCCAGGCAGAGAGCTAGCAGCACAATGGGGGATGCAGGGCTCGTCTGAATGAACCAGTCTATCTGGATACGGAATGGCAAGATCACCATGGCAACCATCAGGGAGATCAGGCAGCCACATACAACATCCTGCAAGAAAGTAACAGGGTAGGATTAATTAATATAAAATAGTTTATCGAGACAGTGGTCAAAAGTAGTGCAAACCCAGGATGCTGCAATGGTAATTTTTTTTGATGACGGTCAGAGCCTGAATAGCAGAGCTGAATAAGTATATTTAACAGAAGATAATGAACTTATATGTACTCGACTTTGTTTACAAATGCAATGGATTTGTTTTTTAAACAGTGCTTCATTATATATGTAACTATGTTATCATTACAGTATGACATTTCATGATTATGAATAAGCGGAGTGAGCGTAGCAGGTCATTTCTGTTTAGATTACAACCTCATCGGCTGATGCATTGACACCACAAATTCTGCCGCAGGGTGTGTGTTTTGGATGAGTGGCACTAGGCGGGTTTTGAAACACCGGCAAAAGTCAAAATTCTTAATGATTAAGTCTAGTACTTAATGATTGCCCATCTCCAATTTCATTCGCTTAAAATGTAGGTTGTATTCTAAATATAGTTTTTCACAATAATGGCAATATGTTATCTACATCTACCCTATCTATGTTACATTGGAATATAGGTACTGGATGGGTATGCTTTTATCAAGAGAAGGCTTACTTATTTCATTCCTTTAGTGGTTATTATGACAGACAATATGGCATTAAATCAAAATCTGATAAATTTATTTCGGCTTTACAATGCAAGACAATTAATATGTTGAACAAGCTAGGTAACATGAAACCTGAAGATTATACAAGATTTTCAAATCAGGGCATGGTGCTACATAATAAGAACAGGGTGATAAAATAAGGTAAAAAAGGCTACATGTTTTAGTATAGAGAAGTGAAGAAATTAAATACAATTTAGACAAAAAAAGTGTGTTTAATTGCAGTAGTTTTAGGTTTTAACTGCCAGATATGTAATGTTTCAGGGTATTTGAAGTCACAATTATCACTAGCTCTTAAACAAAACAAAGTAAATAATCACTCATGCTGGTCTCATGGTCAGGGCAGAAATGGGCAACAAAAATAAGGGCAGGTTGTTGACCTTCCTACAGCATGGTGTGTAACCCTCCTATAACTCTTAGGCTTAAACGTTATAATCAAGCAACATGTATTAGGTTTTCAATCTACATATATAAATAGAACTTAAAACATAAAAATAGCTCAATTTAATCCATTAACATTGAACATTTCAAAATGGTTCAAGCTAATCAGTTCACACATTTTAACATTCGATAATATTAGAGTGATTCTTTGTCCATAAGCGTCAGGTTGATATTTCAAAATCTTCTGTAACCAGGCAGGTAAAAGCAAATACAGTGCCATAGAAAAAACAAACCTCTTTACATCATGTATATATATATATACAAATGACAGTGATAAAATCTTAAACATTATTGTAATTCATGACAATCATTTCATAACTATTGACATTAATAACAAAACTTAAGCTGGATTTAGCAAACAAAACTTCACTGAATAAACTCCTTTTCTTAATGTTTATTTAGATTGTAATGAAAAGTAACTATAATAATAACAGCCTAACTAGGATAAAAATTGTGATTTTTCTAAATCATGATGTATGACAAGGCGTAATTATTGACATTAATCATGAAGCTTAATTGGATTTAGCAGATGATATCATAAAATTAAAATAGATGTAATAAATTCATGGCATTTTAATCTACAATAATTTAATTATAATGTTGATTTATATTTTCAAAGTATGGAACTTTATTTGGAATGTAAGTTGAAAAGTAAGTTTCAAGTAAAAAGAATTAGCCTGACTTAATTATTAAAGTGGACTTTCAAAAATGTAAGATCACTTGGACATTTTTTATATGACTCAAATGCATGTGAAATGTTAATATCATATTTTGAACTCCAGTGACTGTCCGACTTGCCACTGTGCTATTTATTGGTTAATGAATTAGATAAAATAAATCGTTCATCAGGTTCAACCTCTTGTTGATGACAAAATAAATGTAGTATTTCATCAGTTATATACATTTACGTCAACAAACTTAATCACGTAGGTTGACAACAAAACTGGCATAAGTACTATGAATAAAGATAAAGACTTAGTTTAGTATGGTCCAAAGCTTTAACAAAACAAACATGTAGGCCCTTAAGGTTCAAGGTCTTTGATTTGTTTATCAGTTAAAATGATAGTTTATCTCTGACTAGACCCCATCTTTTTTAAGGTGAAGTTTTATCATTAAATCATACACTATGATATAAAAACATCTTGACTGATTTAAATTATGTACAGTACTTTTATTATCTTATTATTATCTTACTTAGAGCAGTCGCCACCATTTAAAGTTATGTTTATCATCAATGAAACTGTGGCTTTATGCATGTACTATTCAACTAGTTTGTGACACAACAATAAAGCACTTGTAAACATGTGACATTGAATCATACTTTCACTAATGAAGTTAAATACGAGTAAACGGTCAGGTTTTATCCTGATTCACTTGAAACCTGACCAAGACTTGACTTGAGTATTTCAAAATACTAAAATGCACACAATACTCATAATAAACAGCTCCATTATACACACCATCCTGACAAATTCATTTTAAAGAAATGACAAGCTTAAATATTAATTGTTTATATTTTGATAAAGTTATAACATAGAAATGTATAATTATCAAACAAAACCCAATTGTTGTTTTGTTAGTGCAGGTTTGACTCTGGCTTGCTGAACATTTTTAATCACTCAGCTGAGTGCCCTGCTCCTGACTGGATAAACAAAAGATGGGAAGAAATATGGTTCTGTAGCATTAACCGGTATACAAACATTCAAGTAGCTATAGGTATACAAACATTCAAGTAGCTATAGAGTATTCAACAGACCTTCTTACAGGTGTATTTTAAGACTTTGTTCCTTGATCTCACATAAAATATAACAAACTGGTATTATCCCTTACTATCATCTCATTTCATATTGTTCCTAACAATACTTTGATAAAACCATATAATTGAATTGTACTCTGATTTCTAAAGGAGTTTAATCCTAAATTTACTATAATGTTTTTAATTGTTAACTTTCACTACACATTTATGGTCAATATTTGAGTTTAAAAGGTGACGGGTCAATACAATCAGGATCTATAATAGGGCATGAAAGAGTTTTATGTATACCTTGACAAAGTTTGTGTACTATTTTAAATAATTAATGAAATAACCAACGTCTGTGCCCAGGGAAACTTTCATGTTGGCTTTGCGTTAATTAAGATTGTCCTTGCTATCCTTAACAGAACTCTAATGAAAGAGGTCAGTCTTATAAACTGATAACTCATTTATTGGTATTATGTTTGCAGTCATGTCCATTCTGGCAGGTAATATAAGTCTTATTTTCATCAAATAATTCTGTTATGTACCAGATGTATACAAAGTCATGTTGATTCACCAATAAACTCTGTAACTGTCTGGCAATCAGATTCCTAAAATAAAGTTTAAATATGAGATGAGAGTTTGAAGTGATATTATTGACTTGTCTTGAAAATGTTACCCTCAATCTTACACTCAGAACACCAAGTTTACCCTTCATATACCTACCAGTAGTGAGTGAACGCCTAGGTAGAGTCTGCTACCACACGTCATCAGGCACCAAACTGTTGCAACACCAAACGCAACCTCAGCTGGAACCTGAAATAGTAAAACAGTTCATACTAAAGTCTCTTTCAAGATACCCATTATAAATCATCAAAGACCTTACTGTCAACAATCATCATTGGCCAGACTATAACAAATCATCAACAACCAGATGGCAACCAATTATCAAGGACAAGATTGTAAACAAACATAGACCAAATTATTAACAATCAAGGACTGAATGGTTTCCAATGATCAAGGACCAGGCAGTTAACAATCATCAAGAGCCAAACTGTTGACAATTATCAAGAGCTAAACTGTTGACAATCATCAAGAGCCAAACTGTTGACAATCATCAAGGAACATACTGTTAACAATAATCATTGACCTGACTGTTAACAATCATCATGAACCATATTGTTAACAATCTTCAATAGCTGGACTGTTATCAATGATATATGAACAGCCTGTTAACAATCATCAAGAACTAGCCTGTTAACAAACATCAAGGACCAGACTGTTAACAATGATCAAGGACCAAGCTGTTTACAATGATCAAGGACCAGACTTTTAACAACAATCATTAGCCAGACTGTAAACAATCATCATTGACCAGGATGTTAACAATCATCATTGAGCAGCCTGTTAACAATTATCAATGACCAGACTTTTAACAATGATCAAGGACCAAGCTGTTAATAATTATCAAGGACAAACCTGTTAACAATCATCATTGACTAGACTGTAAACAATGATCAATGACCAAACTGTTAACAATCATCAAGGACCAGACTGTTAACAATCATCAAGGACCAGACAGTTGACAATAATAATTGACCAAACTGTTAACAATCATCATTGACCAAACTGTTAACAATCATCATTGACCAGACTATTAACAATCATCATTGACCAGACTGTTAACAATCATCATGAACCATATTGTTAAAAATCTTTAATAGCTCTTAGTAACAATGATGAATGAACAGCCTGTTAACAATCATCAAGGACTAGCCTGTTAACAAACATCAAGGACTGGCTGTTGATTTATCATCAAGGACCAGCCTATTTACAATCATCAATGACTTGACTGTTAACAATGATCAAGAACCAAGCTGTTAACAATCATCAATGACCAGACTGTTAACAACAATCATTTGCCAGACTGTAAATTAGCATCATTGACCAGGCTGTTAACAATCATCATTGACCAGACTGTTACAATTATCAATGACCAGACTTTTAACAATGATCAAGGACCAAACTGTAAATAATTATCAAGGACAAGCCTATTAACAACCATCAAGGACCAGACTGTTAACAATCATCATTGACTAGACTGTAAACAATGATCAATGACCAAACTGTTAACAATCATCAAGGACCAGACTGTTAACAATCATCAAGGACCATACTGTTGATAATCATCAATTACTGGGCTGCTAACAAGGATCAAGGACCGGTCTGATTACAATCATTAATTACTGCGCTGTTAATTAACAATGATCAAGGACTGGCCTTTTACCAATCATCATGGACTGGACTGTTAACAATCATAATGGTCACCAAACAATTTCATGCCAACCCGGCAAAATTTGCCCAATCAAGTCTAAGAGTAATTACATAATCATTAGGGACTTTGAACATATGTTGAGACTTCTACTTAGTTGTTTTTTCCACAGGCATCACAGCATTCTCAATTTTGTTTAGTTTTAATGATCCATTACATAAACACAAGTCTCAAAAATGTCAACATTGAAATGAAAGTTGTCAACATTTGAATGTTAAAAGCTTTAAAACCATTGTGGGTTGTCAGTGTTCTCAATAAGAACAGGCTGGCAGCCAGAATTATAAGTCAATGGTTGAAATGGCAATTTTGCCAGTTCAAATTTGGAAAAATAAGTGAATTTTAAGTAGCAGAAGTAGACGCTGCATGGTCGGTTTCATTACTAATTGAGAGAATTCAACTCAAAATTATTGAGAACCCTGGGTTGGAACTTCTTAGAAAGATACTTAGAACAAAGTTCACCTTTTTGCGGGCGGTTTTTGCAAGCAGTTAATAAGAAACTTCGAAAAGCCTTATTTTTGAAACCTTAATTTGCAACTTATTATTTTTTGCTGTATTTTTAAATATATTGAAATCAATTCAACTGTAATCAAACAAGTAAACAAACACTTGGCCTCGGATGATAACATGTATATATACATGCATATATAATATACCAAGCAATGAGTATATAATGTTTAGAAACTCCCAGACTGGGACTCAAACCTGCAACCACTGTATCAGACCCAGACCTAATGGACTGAGCTTTCTGATCAACCCCTGGAATATAATCAATTACCAAGATAGTGGAACTGTTTGTATAATTAAACATATATCTTTAACATTGGATGCATTTCAACTATATTATGATAATTGATAAGACCAATCTGAAACATAAAATTGGAAGTTCAAAAAAGAGGACTATCATGGACTGGTTAAAATCTTATAAATTACAAAATGTGTTGGTTTATAGTGTCTCCCCAGGTTACTAAACACTGTTTTTGCCATTAACTGAGACTTCGCCACATGAAATACATACATGTAACTAATATCTTAAATAATTTTAAGATAATGTATTTTAAATAAACAAAATATGGACTGTAATTATTATAATAATGAATGTTCCATTTAAACAAATATACAAGAGACAAGAGATATCAATCAATTAAAATAAACAGACCATGAAGACGTGCCACATGATTGAGGTTAATATCTAGGAGAAAAACATTATGCTTCGGCTTGATGACTCTAGGTGAGTGTGGTATTGAATGAAAGGTCTATTGATTAGCTATTGAGACTTTGAAAGGTTTTCAATGTTGCAAGTGACTCTTTTGTAAACAGTTGTGTTGTACACTCACTGGTCATGTAGGACAGAGCTGGCATTAATTAAAATTCACTCCTGAAGGCCTAAAAACACCTGTATTTAGGGCAAACCAAACCCAACCTGGTAAAACGCTGTGACCCTAGAGATTTTTTATACCCTTGATAAATAAAAAAAATCTGATTTTCTGAAATTTTCTTGGGTTGTCTACCATGTGAATTCCAGTAAGTAGTGGTAATAGTATTTGTATATATTTCTGTACTCCTTAATCAGACCTGTATAAGATTATATTAAGATAAATTTTATTTTCAATCATGAGTCATGGTATATGACATGTATGCTAGTCTGAAATTCAAATCATATGAAAGAGCCTAACATTTACCCTTGCAAATTCCGCAATGCACTCACACCCCCCCCCCCAAAAAAAAAAATGTTAAGGGTAATGTACATCCTTTTCAGGTAGTTTTTTTTTGTTTTTACTCATTACACTTTATGTAAGAATATTATATTCTGTATAAAACTTATACAGTTTATAAAGGGTTTTTGAACTACATGTATATTAAAACACATACTTAACCAATAAATACAGAAGGGTCAGCATATATTTTGTAGGTAGGGTCGGGTAACTTAAACCAAAAGTATTTTTTTACGCCCAGCCTTAGACACTATCACTTTGTAATGACAACTGCTTAATTTACATGCATACCCTCAACCAATGCCTAACTGTATCAGTAACACTGATAGATGGTCAGGCCTAAAAAAAACAACATTTGGTTCGGGTTACCCGACCCTACCTACAGAATAGGCGCCGACCCTACCGTTTTTATAGTCAGTTTAAAAAAAAATGAAAAACTAAAAAAAATAAAAATTGCTTATACAGAAGACAACTTTAACACCATTCTCCAATGATGAAAATGATATTCTTATATAAAGCATAATAAAAAAAATATAAAAAGCCTACCTACCCTACCTATTTTTGAAAAGGATGTAACCCTAACCACACAATTATTTTTTTTAGGCCTCAGTCAAACTTTTCTCACTTGCAACATTCTAATGAAAAAGACTTAAGTTGACATCACAATGTTGTTTTAAACTTAATAAAAAATGTTAGTAAAATCTACAGTACTGATTGTAAGCATTAAGCAAGCAGTGATGCAATGCTGACAACTCAACAAATATTCATTTTAGCCATAATTTTGGCTTTGCAAGTAGTATGGATACATACAGTTTTAACCATATTAAAAAGGCGGGGTACTGCAGAAAAGTGACAGGGTGCTATATTTGGAGAAAAGCGCTCATTGTATTGGTCAGAAGAACTGAGTACCGGTAGTTTTAATTTTGAAAAAAAATGACTTTGGTTCTGATGGCAATAATAAGCAACCAAAATTTGTGTACAGTACACTACTTGTGGGACAATCTCTTTTTGTTTTACTTGGCGTATTTTTGGCACTGCGGACACAAAATCTGGTTTGTTGATATCCGCTTTTCTCTGCGTTTACACCCTCAAATCCTTCGTGGCCGATCAGTGGACTGAAGAATTACCATGGCCGCATTACCTTATTATTTTTATTTGAAGTAAGGGAATAATGATTACGACAATATCTTCACAGATTAAATTGGCGATTTTTGAACCCCTGAATATGAGTTACCTTGATCCATAGCTTTATAACGCAATAATTAACAACACGATGAAAGTATTATCAAGAATGTGGGGAAAAAAAGTTAAATAACACAACTTTAGAAATTATGACAGAAAAAATATTCACACTTCGGTGTTCGACACTAACGGGGTCCCGGGATCCCGAGGACACCAATTTTTCGGGAGGAACACCTGAACTTCAATGTCCGGTATTCTGTCGGGACACTTAAATTTTGACCGATAAAAGCTAAATATCAATAAATAAATAGCGTTTCATGAATTAATTACCTAAATTTGGGTCCCCCTAACTTTCTTGACAGTGCATGTAAAAAAGATATTAATATTAATATGTCGCACACACTTAAGCGAAAGTATGGCTGACCTTTTCACTATAATTACGTCATGAATCTATAAATAAACAGGTCATTTCACAGTGCGCTTGCGGGTTAACGCTTCCGCTTTGTTGTTTACATTATCAACAAGGTCAGAGGTGACAGACTTTAATAATCAGTACAATAATTATGGTGTCAGAGGTGACAGACTTTTATAATCGGTACAATAATTATGGTGAACTAGTTTGCTCATGTGTCAGAACCGCCCAAAAATATGCCAAAACTGCTGACTTTAATGCCTTAATGATGCGACCATCGAGTTGTTACAGTAACATTTACGGCACAAAAGACTGGCATCCTACGGAACTAGTTTACTGGGAAGCCATCCTACTATTCAGCATTCTTTGTTTTATGCCTTGATCAAAACATTATAGAAATAAAATTCCCAAAGTTTTATTATTTATCTTCAATCAATGGATAAAAAAATTATGACATTTTGGCGTGAAAATAAACATACACTATTTTCCAGTTGTCTGCTCTCTCAGTATGCACTACACTTGTTGGGCAGTCTGATTGATTCACAAGCCAGATGTATTATTCCTACTGCTTTTCAATCAAAAGCAATGACATCTGACAAGACCCTGAACCATGGCATTTTTAATGCGTATATTCCGAAAATCTAAAAATAGTAACAACATCAAGTTTTTGTTTACATTGTACCCATTGTGTGACTTAGACATTCTACCACTTTTGAACCCAATCTACCGACTTGAGACCCAAATCTTCCTCTCTGCCTTTGCCAGAGGTTCACATGGGTGATATTGTGCTATAACTAACTTGTCATTGCATGCTGTTGAAAACATGTATAATATGGTGTATACTTGAATTACAAATTGAAAAGTAAAAGGCACTGGATTTGTATGTTCAATTTAATATTAAATCAGGCTCATTAATGAAAAAAAATGTAAAAAATGGAAGGGACTCTTAATTTCAGAAAGGGACACCTGATTTCAGATGTTGGTGTCCCTTCGGGATCCTTTGGGAAAATGGTTAGTGTCGACCCCTGCACTTACACGGTACTTAACACCTTCATTACTCCAGTCCAATTAAAGTTCTCAAGAACTTAACACATGCTAACTATAGCAATGCATACAATCCAGAGTTCCTCTTTAAGGTTAATAAATCAACATGATCCCGCAATCACAGGCGCTACCTGCAAAAAAACCTCCACGGAAAACGAGCAACTCAGTGAAACTAGGCAGATTTTAGACAGGAAAGCGGGTAACATACTTGGCGGATTTCCATGATAAATTTTTAAAACCCTCGGAGTGACCGAGGAAAGTGGTAGTTCCGCGAGGTATGTACTGTAAGTTGAGTTTAGATTTCAGGACTTAATAGTCATCTGATGTCTTATTTTAAACCTCCTTATTCTCATTTATTACCTGATATCGATCAACGATGACGATTGCCATTGTAAATGGAATAGAAGAAGCAGCAACAGCATGGGTAGAAGGTAATGAAAACTCCTGGGCAAAGTCTACATCAAGTCTCACAACTGGAGGTGTAGCAGGGCGCTGCCATTGGAAAATATCCTTCATCACAGAGCCGATATACATTGATATGGACCAGACTATGACAGTTTGGCGCATCAAATATGTGTCAACATTCCATAACAAAAATGGTAAACAGGTAAGGTAAAATTCTTCATCTCCAAAGAAAGATGCAAACTTAAACCAGAAATAAACCCATTTGTGTCTGATTTTGTGTGGAGTGATTTTGTACAGCTTGCCTCTGCTATGGCCATTTTCTGAATCTGAATCATCCGAACTGAATGGGGGCACGCCCTCTTTTTGCAAGTCGTTAGTTTTCACTGAATTATTGTTCTTGTAACGTCCATGAAGTACATAATTCTCAGTGTCCCTGACTTTAACATATTTTTCATACTGTTCCTCGCCCATGTAACCAGGAGTGACATCAGTTTCATCTGCTGTCATCTGATCCGGCAAACCTTCCACCCCACATATTTTCTGAAATTTCGCGACTATTTGGGGACTGTTCAAAAAGTTGACGATACCCATTTCTCTCGTGAAGATTTGCAGTGCGAATAAGATGTTTTTTCACAAACAATGGCTAAAACCTTTATTTCGACTTTCTTAAGCGATAATTGTTAAAAACAACAAAAATATTTCATTTTTATCCACCTGAATCCAGTACCTGACAGTCGCCAACGGTATCACGTGACACAGCAGGTCAAGGCTAGCAAACGACGGAAATAATCGTACCTGTTCGGTATTTTCCGTTAACACTACCCTATAGTGAAATTGAAGTCAAAACGGTGAGGTGTAAAAGATCGGACCGGTTTTGTTCATAGGATCGGTTATTCCCCTTATCAAACTAATTAATTTACGATAGAGATACTAAACATGTTTCTTAGTCATACGTATTCTTAATGTGCAGATAAAGAACCAGCCGCCAGTCGGCTTTGTGTTCCGGCAGTCGCATGTTTGAGACCCACACCGATAGGGCGTGCTGTCCCTCTCGGGTTAACTTTGATAAATTCACACATTATGCATATGTATTTGTGTTAATGTCGCCGCCAATTTACTAAAGATGAGAATACTCCGGTTAGGACGACATACAACCAATATGGCACTTGAATTCCGAATTTGGTATTATAAGAAGGTATCACCTCTTACAACTTGAAAATGATATACTTAACATCAATTACAAAACATTTATAATACGGAGAAACTTTACTACTATTTTAAACTAAAACCTAGACAAGAAAAATGGCAACACTGGAACTCATAAAAAAATGCAGAGCAAAATATTAGAAATGTTCAGCTCCTCAAATTTAAGCGATGCATTAAGACTAAAGCATCCCAAGATACAATAAACTTGGCGCTCGAACACAGAACCTCACATCCACTGTAAACTTGACTACTTTTTAGTTTCCAATGATTTAATAAACATTTTAGAAGAAACAACTGTAAATCCCAGCTATAAAACAGACCACTCACTTGTGTCAATTAGTTTAAACACGTCTAAGATAAAAAGAGGCCCGGGGTATTTCAAAATAAATAACTGTGTCTTATTAGATCCAATTTACCAATACAGCTTAAAATTGCAGAAAAGGAACGGTAAGTAATAACACCGAATGCAACCAAGATTTATGAAATTGGTATGGAATTTAAAAAGTTAGACCCTTGGGCAGTGCTTTTCTTACCTATGCCTCTGCAGAGGCCTTATAGGGCCGGATTTTATACATACCTTATAGGAAATGTATTTAGTGGTCTCTGACCTCAATTTTATTGGATATTGGTCGAAGTTATTCGATTGGTGTCGGGTCAACTCGGCCCAATTACTTTTTCGGCTTGGTCAAATCGACCTTGTCCGTTTCGGTCTACCTTTGAAGGGAAGCGTGCCTATGGAATGCCGATTGGTATTATGTTGTTCACTCCTAATATGCGGATTATTTAGAGCCGTTAATGTGTTAGAGTGTTAACACCGAAAACACCTTTGATAATTGAAAATTTCAAAGGATGTTAAGGATGTTTATAAATTTGTTAAAACTAATTATATTGCATAATAACTTAAAAAGTTTGAAGCACACTTTTTTTAAGATTTAAATGATATAGAATCACAAAAGGAAATGAGCAAAAATGGAGAACAATACACATGCATATAAATTTGGTTAAAAATCATTAATGTTAATTGTAAACTCATTTACATGAAAGTATTCCATACTATTATTGATTGTTATATGTTTAAATATTATCCTGTATCCTTGTAATATGAGTTCGACTGAAGTTAGGCAACCAAAGCAGGTTGTGTACTGTGACTGGTGCCAGCGATGGAACACAGGTAAGGAAGTATAATGTAGTGATTTTTCGTGAAAATATGTATATGTTTTTCGGGGAGGGCCATTTTCTATTGTTGACATTATTTATATCACGTGTGTATATGATTTACAATAAAATACGATTAAACTAAATTATGTATTGCCACGTGTCAGGGAGAAAATGTCACTTCAATATTGATGCTGCAATTTGTCAAAATACAAGGGACAGAGACGCCCAAATAGCATGTTTTATATTGAAGTCAATATTACTGTTCGGTATGTATTTTACATAATAATGCATACATAAAACAACTTGATTTTAGGGATCTCCCAGACCGCATGCAGACAGGCATCTAAGACCAGCGGAGGTTTGGCGTTTGTCTGCCGACCATGCCTGGAATAGAAGTTACTTCAGAGAGAGAGCCTGAAATGCCTACTCTCAACATGAGCACAGTAGATGCTATGTGAGCGGTATGATAGTGGTGAGTTATTGATGCATTATTGTTAGTATTGTAGGACTACGCTCCATACACTTAGAACCTGCACGAAGAGGTGAGTTATCAATGCATGTTTAGTATAGTATCGTTTGAATTATAACAATACTAATAAAATAACCATGTTGCAATTAAGGCTATTTCAGGTCCCTGAGGTAACAGCCGAATGTACCACTGCCGACATCATAGACAATGCGGTATTCATGCAGGAAAAGTATCACTTAAAGTATAGTACTTTATAATACTAGTATAAAACCTATGCCGATGGCACAAATATTTCACAAAGGCAATAACAGTGCTAAAGAATTACATTCCTTCAGAGAATCAGACGGAAGAATTGCTGCAATGACCTGATGACATCGAAAGCAGAAGAGCGCTGGAACTTAATAAATACTTCTTATTTAACTTTATTGCAAACATTACACCATTAATGCTTTCATTTCTAAGACAAAGTGTATAGTTGAGCGTGCTGTTCTATGACAGCTCTAAGTTTGAACTGTTGTTTTCCACCGTTTGATAATACATGTTAAAAATACTCTGCGTCATATTGATCGAGTGGTCATGGTTGACAAATTGTTACCAAACTTGGCAGGTAAGAAGAGTTAATGGAAACATTTCATGGGAATGCATTGTGGACCATGAGGTAAAGGTCAAGTTCACTTTTACTTAACATAACCAAGGTTGAAACTCAATATCTTTAGTTACAGTTGAACTATTACAAAGGAACTTAGTATATAGAAAGAGTTTATAAAGACAGTCACCTTTTATGGGATTTCGTTTGGGACCTTGAGAGTCATGGTCATTGTTGATAAAAAATAGAAAAACGGTTGAATCTCAATGTCTTTAGTTACAGTTGAGATATTGCAACCAAACTTGGTTTAAAGAAAGAAGTTAAAAATACCTTTAATGGGATTGATCTTTAGGCCCCTTTGGTCAAGGTCACTGTTACTAAAGGTAAAAAGGTCGAAACTCAATATCTTTAGATACAGTAGAGGAATTGCAACCAAATTTGATATATTGCAAATTTGAAAGACATTTCATGGGATTGAATATTTGACAACAGGGGGTTTAGGTCACTGTTACTTAAAATACAAAGACAGTTGATACCTTTATCTTTAGTTACAGTACTTAGAGATACTACAACTAATTGTAGTACATTAGAATAGTACATAGACATTTTATGTGATTACTTGTGTGTACTTGTCTTAAGTTTAACAGCTAATATTACTTAGTATATAGCAAGTGGTTACATAGACATTTCCATTCGATTGCATTTGGGGCACTGGGGGTCAAGGTTCCTGTTCCTAAAAAATAATGGTTGCAACATTTGTTGAAGTGTTTATGTGAATCATTGAAAACCTTGTTTGGTCGCTAAGTGGCATTTCTTGTTATTACTAAGTATTTTTTCGAATATAATCTCCACAGGGGTTAGTAGTTAAACATATCCATCTCTATTGCTAAAGTCCCGATTGCCCTGTTGACTAGGCCGTTTTTTATATTGTTTTTTCTTGACTTTCCCGGCGTAGGTTCGAGCCCCATTAAAACCAAAATACTTTTTTAAGCAAAAACTGTATTTTTTTTCTGCAATTTCGATATCATAGAGTAAAATAATGATAAAATACGTGTTTTCAGATGCATTATCGGGAAAACTAATTTTGGTCCAAAACATGAGCGAGTCACTTTAAGTATAACACTGAGTTCAATATGATTCAGACATAATATGCTAGGATATTATCACTTAAAGGGAGACTCCATTTGTTATTATGCTTAACTGAATAAAAAATAAAGTGTATTTCTTTTGCAGGTTGGGAGAAACGCTGGTATGGCAGCACTGACATGCTTATGGGAGAGGTGCAAGTTTGCAAGATTGGGGAATTTAACAATGATGCAAGTGATGATGACAGTGAAGAGGTGAAGTTGCCACCTGTCTCAAGTTCCTCCGCCTCATTTGGCAGTTAAGTCATTCCAAATAGAACCATCTCTCAGACAGAGTTTCGGCAGATTTTAGCAAACACTATAACGTTTTTACTTTTTGAAAAAATAAAGACATACAAAACGTGACCCTGATACCTTCTCTAGCTGTTAACAAAGGACACATCCAGATACATTTTTATGACTCTGGAAATGATGTTTTGATTCAGTTGGGACCATTGTTTTTAACATTTAATGATAGGGGTTTTCACACGATGTATTTTACCACTGCTATAGTGGTCTGGATGGTGCTGAATGGCAGAATTTGTTGCACATGTGTCAATGATGGAATGAGTTTCATGAGCAGGTCAAGTTAGATTACTTGAAAAAATAAGTGATATCTCCTTGCAATGTACGTTTGCCCTCTGATGAGTGTTTTATAGATGATGAATTGTGTCAAATTGAATGAATTTTGCTTTAGATGTAAAAAATATAATTATTGCAATTTTGTTTGGCTTATAATAGTACTACCTTGTCTGTGCATTATGACAATTATTATTAATATATGCATCTAAAGAAGGCATACATGTACTGATGTTTTAGAATTATGTTTTCCCCAATGAATGTGGGGGGGCCTATTGTTTTTGCCCTGTCCGTCAGTCAGTCCGTCAGTACGTCACACTTCGTTTCCGCTCAATAGCTTACTAACTCTATGACCCATGAACTTCATACTTGGTATGCACGTTGGTCATGGCCAGGACATGGCCCCTATCGATTTGAAGATAAATAGGTCAACGGTCAAGGACGCAGTGAGTTCCAGGTGAAACACAATATGTAAGCGGTGACCTTCAGCTGAAATTTTTTTGTTCTAAGGTCTGAATTAGTAAATGACTCCTATTGATTTTGGGACCAGTAGGTCAAAAGTCATGATCGCGGTGACCTTGAGGTGAAACAGTTTCTGTTGAATTACTAAAGAATGCTTGCACCTAGAAACTTCATATTTGGTATGCCAGCTGGTCATGACTAGTTGATGATCCCTACTGAAGTTTGGATCAGTTGGTCAAGGTCAAGGTATTGGTCGCAGTGACCGTGATATACAAAACAGTTTCCGCTCAATTACTAAAGAACGCTTGCACCTAGAATCTTCAAACTTGGTATTCAAGTTGCTCATAACTAGGAAATAACCCCTGTTGATTTTCAGGCTAAACGTTCAAATGTCAAGGTGACCCTGAGGTCAAATAGTGGTTTCCGCTAAATAACGAAAGAACTGCTTGGCCTAGGAACTTCATACTTGGTTTGCTAGGTAGTTTTGATAAGTAGATGACCCGAATTGATATATAGGTCAGTAGGCCAAGTTCACATTGATCTTCAGGTAATAATTTGTTGGCCACCAGTTCGTTCGTCACACTTATTTCCGCTCAATACTAAAGAATGTTTGGACCCATGAACTTCATACTTGGACCCAGGCGCTTCATAGTTGGTATTTGAGCTGGTCATGACCAGTACATGACCCCTACGTGTATTCATTTCCAGTCCCAAAGTTGAAAGTGCTGTTATTCATTGTCACCTACGTCCACACAATGGTTTTAAAAAACAATGTCTAGTTTAGAAAACATTTTGACAAATTCAAGCACCACTTCTTACTGTGACTATTCGTAAGTAGATGTTTTTACTAATACTATTGACTAGCGAAATAGTTAATTAATCATTATGGTCCAGATAATTCGCAAACAACAATAAAAAATATTCGTGGTAATTATTGGGATGAAAATAGGAAAAATGATGGTCACTATGTGGTCACTATTTGTATTTAAAATAAATATGTTTACCACTTTTTAATATGAAAAAATAGCTGAATAGCTGTTGCGTGTACACTAACTCAACTTATTAGACAAACACTCTTGTTCAAAGTGAGATGCGAAGGAAATCGCAGATGCTCAAGAGCCTATGCAGAGCAACATTTCTGTAAAGTGATATCAGTGCAGGACCGATAGTTATGGATATAAAATTTCGACAAAATATTTTCCATTTTTCTCTTCCAGTCAATGGCCATAACTCTTAATCTGCAATGGGAAAGACGATAGACATGGCATGTGCACAAAAGTGCAAAGTAATCAAAATTCCTATGATTTTTTATGAATGTAGGTACGATACTTTTTGCCCTACTTGCACAAAATTTGTGACTGGACCGGACCAATCACGACGCAACCTAACAGGACACAAACTATGGCTCTCGAGTAAGACTATGGGTCTTGTGGACTGCACTCTCATTGCTTACTCTCCGTGATATCTTAAATTTCATTTAAACCCCTCTAAAAGACCAGACAAGCAGCTTTTTTTATTTAAGTCATAGTGAAAACTGTAAAAATAAAAGGGGGATAATTCAGCAATGATAGAGAGTAGGATTATGATTCTAGGGCACTTAACTTGTGCATGTTGCCCTTTGTCTACAGTTAAAGTTTCTTTGATATTCAATCGGTATTTTTAGAGCCGTTTGCGGTGAGCGGGACATAGCTGTCACAGTGGTGGTTCCGTGTATGTGCGAAAGTGCTTGCGTCAGGACTGAACTTTGCCCGAGCTGTATCTTGACCATGCACAATGGGTTTTGTGGATTTTAAAAATAACTGTCCATAAAGGTTCCCCATTATGAGGCGGTGAGTCACACTAGACCGATTTCTGTACTTCAAAGGTCAAGGTCACACTTGGAGGCTAAATTTCAAAATGAGTACTGGTGATATGACTGGTCCGGACTGAGCCATGTCCGGGACGTATCTTAACAATGATTTATAAGATTTTCAAAAATTATCGACCTTGATCGACTTAGAAAATTAGCTTTTAAGGGCAGCTTGGACTTGTTACTTATAACTCAACAACAGTTCATTCATTTGACTTCATATTTCACACAGTTGTTCAATGCCATCATGGAATTAAGTTTCATGATTCCATATTATTCTTAATAGGTATAATATGGCCCTTGATCGACTAAGAACTTTTCAGGGCAGCTTGGGGGGTTAACTAATAAATAATAACCCCTTAATTCAATGGAGTTTATATCTCATCCATTTGTTGACGGCCATCATACTATCAGGTTGCATAACTCCATGTTATCAAAAATTACGCGCTTCACGGGAATTGACATTTTGAGAGGGGTATTCAAGTTCGCATGAATGCCCCCGAAATGAATTTCAATCCTTAAATATTACTCATACAGCTCCACTATTTTAAAGTGTGAATGCATATTCCACAGGAGGTTTAAATATGATTTATTTTATATCATATTAAATACGTTATGAGCACTGAACAACAAAAATTAAATAATATATCGTGTATCCAAATATGGGAGAATGTTTATTGTTGTTATATTTAATTTACAAGAATGACATATTTTCGTTCGGGCGGGCGGGAGTTCTTTTCGTCAAATATTACTATGGTATCGAAATATTTGAGAATAGTTTGACATATAGTGACCAAACTTGGAATATAGGAAGAATGTTTGGATACATTTCATGGGATAGCGTTTAGGGTCCCTAGGGTTAATGTCAAAATAACTGTCACTAAAAATAGTTAAAAATAGGTACTGAATAACTTTAGTAAGGGTTGACATATTGTAACCAGACTTGTTATACAGGAAGATTTCATCGGATTGCATTTGGAAACCCCTATAATCAATAGCAAGGTCACTGGTATTAAAAAAAGGGGTTGAAAAATTGTGACCAAACTATGTATAAAGGAATAGTTAATGGAGACCTTTCATCGGATTGCGTTTCGCGTCCCTACTGTCAAGGCCAAGGACACCGTTTTCTGGGTTCCAATGCAGAAAAATTGGAAAAATAAGGAAATTTTCTGCAGCCCTCTGCTATACAATATAGTTCGATATCAAACTGTAGGTTAAAGTCTGTAAATTATGAAAAGTGAGTTTGGCCACTTGGCGGCTCTTGCAAAAATAAAAATCCAAGATGGCGCCCAAGATGTCCGACATTAGTTGCCATTTCAGTAAAATTCTGTGTTTGAATATAACTATTTCCACAAAATAACTACGAGAGAATATTCATATGGATATCACTTTTCTCATAATGTACTTCAATTTGACATATAATCTTAGCTACTTAAAGGTCAACATTAAGGTCATTTTAAGGTCAAAGTATAAAAAAATACCCTAAATACCCTTAAATTCGATTTCCTCTGTTTACTTTTCTTCTTTTGTAATTCATTTATGTTTAGTGTGTGTCAAAAAGTGGTGGCAGAATTGCAAATTGTGTTCTGCTTCATTTAAAACAGAGCATATCTAAGTGCTTGGCATGTATCTATTTCATTATATTATTTTTGTTGACAAATTAATTTGATCTCTCCCATGTCAAGTTGAAGGTCATTTCAGCCATTTTAAGGTCATGGTCATTTTAAGGTCAAGATATATGAAAGTAACCCGAAAATGTTTTTCCTGTATACTTTTTTCCATATTCATTTTAATTTACGTTTAGTATGTGTCTTAAGCGCCAAGGATAATACAATTTCAGTGTGCCCATTAAAGGTGATTGCAAGTTTGCTATTGCTGTATGAGTCTTATCGCAATTTGCTAATGTTACAGTCAGTTGATATGTATATCTTAATTCATGGCATGTATCAATTTCATACTGTGCTTCATGTCAACATACTAATCTGATTGCTTCAAGGTCAATGTCAGTTCAAGTTCAAAATACACTGGAACACAAACAGTTGGGAATGTTGGTTATTTTGTCTTTTTATTTTTTAATTATGTTTATATCATTGCGTTATCTAACAAAATGCTTAGCAGAAAAGTAATTTCCCCTCTGTTTAGTTACTTTTAAGTGAAAAGTTTAAAATATGTTATGGGGACAACTAGGTGTCGTCAAAGTACATGTTTCCAAATGCGGTTTCCACGAAGTGTTGTTTCCAAAATACTTTATTATAAGTACATTGAAACTCTTTCATTTTAAAACATATATCCATATAAATAGATGATAGCTATTTTAAAATGTATTTCATATTGAAATACAAAATTAAGCTATTCAAAATCAAGGTTAAAGTCATTTGAATGTCATAATGCAAATATGTTAAATAACTTTGTTATTATTTTATTTATTTTTGTTAAGTTTTATTATAAAAATGTTTATACATTACCAAAATCACCAAGCAGTTTTAACCATAGTTCAAATATTTATGTTACTAAAATAGAAAAACGGTTGATATTGAATAACTTAGGGTTGACATATTGTAACCAAACGTTGAATATCGGAATGGTATATAGAAAGATATTAGGGGGACCTTTCATTGGATAACTTTCGGGGCCTCTAAGATCAAGGTCAAGGTCATGGTCACTTATATAAAAAAAACAGTTGAAACTGAATATCTTTGGTTAATGTTGACATATTGTAAACAAACTTGGTATGTAGGTATAGTTTATGGAGGACGTTTATGGAATTGCATTTGGGTTGACTGTCAAGGTCCCTGTTTCTAAAAAAAGAAAGATAAAAACTGAATCTCACAAGGAAAGCTTAAGTTCTTCAGTCAAACATCGAAAACCTGGTTTCGCCGGATGGTTGCTTTTCTTGTATCTTTTAAATAGTCCGTCAGAAGAAATAGTTTACTCTTTTTTGTAAAAAGTTTCTAGAAGTGAGAACAGGAACTCGGGGAAGTTTTTGTTTGAAGTCTCAATTATTCGAAGTCAATGATGTAAGAATCAGATGCAAGCAAAAACCCTTTCATATTTATTACCGATAAATGTTTATCACCCTACGCTTTCTATGACATATTTATCGAGATGTGATCCTAAGATTGTGCAAACAGTGTAATTTAGTATAACTTGATATTTTGCTGACCATTGACTGTGTTATATCGCATATAAAGTTTTGTTATTATATGCCTATCAAGTTCCTTTTCCATATCCAACATTGAAAATACAGCACGCCGTATTGAAAACTCCGTATCATGATACTGTCATTTTCTGATTCCGTATCATGCGAGTACCGTGTGTAATCTCGGAACTACTTTCGCGTTGCTAAAGATAGCGTGAATAAAAACTGGTAAAACCTGTCAACTTTTAAATACATTAAATTATCTAACTTTACTCGCGCTCTAAAAGCATGTAAATATTCAGGAACATGGTTGTCATGCTCGTCAAAGAACCACGAGGATAAGCATGAAGCTGAGAACACTTCCAATTTATATAGACAGCTGCTTCAGTGACTAGTTGTTTGCCATTTCGAAGTCCACAAATTGTTGCATTATCCATGTTTATTATCATAAATATGAGCAGCTCGCCAATACAAAGAAAAAAGCGAACTCGCGTCATCGATAGAAAAAGCAATTGACTCATGAAAATCTCTCCGTTTTTCATATTATGATCGTCAAAAAATCCCACGAATATTTACTTTGTTAAAAGTGGCCGCGTTACGTCTACAGGAAAGGACCATTAGTGTATACTCGTAAAATAAGTACCGTTTATTGTTGTTATTCTTTTGTGATGTGACATTTAATAATTGTTCTCGTATAATTTATTTGTTAATTTTGCTAAAACACAAACTAGTTTGTTCTTATTTTGCTCAATAAAGTGAATTCTTTAACTTCTGACTCCGTTTCGGTGTAGTAGCCTCCCTTGACTTCATTACACAAAACTATATAACACATTCGAATTCATACGCGCATTTGACAGATGGCTGTAAATTTAAACAAATTTAAATCGAAAAATAAAAAGGAATAATTAAATAGGCAGGTATATAACAAATTAAATATTACGAAAAACGCCTTTCTGGTGATCTGTATCACGTCTCGTTCGGTGAGTAAACATGTATCCATGTTTACACACCGATCTCGACGTGATACAGGTCACCAGAAAATCGTCCTATTATAATATCCCCTATATATGTGTTATTGCTTGTTTAAAAAAAATGGCATATTGCCACATATTAACACTCCTATTGTGTTTCATTAGATGATAGGGATTTTTTCAATGGCATATACATTTCGATGAAGGAAATATCTTCGGAATTCCCCCGATCGTTATAACGCAACGTTTTTGAATGGTCCTATGACGACCAATGACGTATTATTGTAATTAAGTTATGTGATGTCGATAAGAAATAATTGACGTTATAAAAACCAAGTTTAAACTGTACTCAAATATCATGGAGGTCATTTTATCAACGCTGTTGAAGACATTTTGCAAATAAGAAATGTAAATATAAAAGCTGAATAGTTTGGAATTGCAAATCATCTGTGTATTAAAACCTTTGGTCAGTGAATAGATTATCGTGAAGTCCTTTAAACTCTGTTCCCCTCAAATGTTTAAATACAACGACAAACCTCAAACTAAAACATCCAATTTATAAATGAATATAGAATAATAAAAATAATCTTCATCTTACTAATACACTTATATGAGCATTTTTGACGAAATATACCCGATGGGTATGTCGTTAGATAAACGTCTTGGCACCATATTTTCGAAAGTTCTTAAGCACAAAAAGTTTAAGTAGCTTATTTCCATTATCTAAAATTCTTATTTTATCTTGGTTTGACTACATAAAACATAGTCTATCGTGCCTATTATAACGATCATTTCCTTTGAAATCCAAAAGCTCTAAATAATGTTAATCATACGCGCACGAATCATACCATAATATACAGTGAGCTGAGCTTAATCCTGTTTCCGGTACTACAGATGTTTTGAGAAATTGGGGGCACATTCTGAGGTGTATAGAATAATCCATGAGTGAGCAGCTTGGATGTTTTTTATTTCATTCATTTACACCATTGACAATCAAGCAGCAGGGCAGTTGTGGAGAGCTGGATTCCCATGATGAGGATGATTCTGTAATGGAAATAAAGATGTATATGCTGTAAAACGGTATCCTATATGTTGTACACAGGTAATGTATTTATACTGTTGACGTTATGTCTTAATAACTCTCGGCAGTTGAACAAATACAGCTTATAAAGGTCAGTGCCAGGGTAAGATGACAGTGAAACACAAATACGTGTATCATAACTGTCCATGGACGGTCTCAATAAATCCGAGATCAATTTTAATCAATAGAGATAAGGTTAGGTTAGTTAAGGGCAGCTTTAACGCATTTGCTTAAACACCGGTTGTAGGGTGACCCATGTATTGCCAAATTTGGTGCGAATTGTAACTAGGCCTACCAGTTATGTCCTAGCATTGACCACCTAGCTCTGCCCAATTATCATTGAACTCCTAGGTTCAAATATGATTCTATGGATAGACATGTTTCTCCATCCAGTATTTAGTAAGATGTGTAATCTTTATATCAAAATAGTTTTAACCATAGTTCAAATATTTATGTTACTAAAATAGAAAAACGGTTGATATTGAATAACTTAGGGTTGACATATTGTATCCAAACGTTGAATATCGGAATGGTATATAGAAAGATACTAGGGGAACCTTTCATTGGGTAACGTTCTGGGCCCCTAAGGTCAAGGTCAAGGTCACTTTTATTAAAAAAAGAAAATAGTTGAAACTGAATATCTTTGGTTAATGTTGATATATTGTAAACAAACTTGGTATTTAGGTATAGTTTATGGAGGACGTTTATGGAATTGCATTTGGGGTGACTGTCAAGGTCCCTGTTTCTAAAAAAAGAAAGATAAAAACTGAATCTCACAAGGAAAGCTTAAGTTCTTCAGTCAAACATCGAAAACCTGGTTTCGCCGGATGGTTGCTTTTCTTGTTTTTTTTAAATAGTCCGTCAGAAGAAATAGTTTACTCTTTTTTGTAAAAAGTTTCTAGAAGTGAGAACAGGAACTCGGGGAAGTTTTTGTTTGAAGTCTCAATTATTCGAAGTCAATGATGTAAGAATCAGATGCAAGCAAAAACCCTTTCATATTTATTACCTATAAATGTTTATCACCCTACGCTTTCTATGACATATTTATCGAGATGTGATCCTAAGATTGTTCAAACAGTGTAATTTAGTATAACTTGATATTTTGCTGACCATTGACTGTGTTATATCGCATATAAAGTTTTGTTATTATATGCCTATTAAATTCCTTTTCCATATCCAACATTGAAAATACAGCACGCCGTATTGAAAACTCCGTATCATGATACTGTCATTTTCTGATTCCGTATCATGCGAGTACCGTGTGTAATCTCGGAACTACTTTCGCGTTGCTAAAGATAGCGTGAATAAAAACTGGTAAAACTTGTCAACTTTTAAATACATTAAATTATCTAACTTTACTCGCGCTCTAAAAGCATGTAAATATTCAGGAACATGGCTTTCATGCTCGTCAAAGAACCACGAGGATAAGCATGAAGCTGAGAACACTTCCAATTTATATAGACAGCTACTTCAGTGAACTAGTTGTTTGCCATTTCGAAGTCCACAAATTGTTGCATTATCCATGTTTATTATCATAAATATGAGCAGCTCGCCAATACAAAGAAAAAAGCGAACTCGCGTCATCGATAGAAAAAGCAATTGACTCATGAAAATCTCTCCGTTTTTCATATTATGATCGTCAAAAAATCCCACGAATATTTACTTTGTTAAAAGTGGCCGCGTTACGTCTACAGGAAAGGACCATTAGTGTATACTCGTAAAATAAGTACCGTTTATTGTTGTTATTCTTTTGTGATGTGACATTTAATAATTGTTCTCGTATAATTTATTTGTTAATTTTGCTAAAACACAAACTAGTTTGTTCTTATTTTGCTCAATAAAGTGAATTCTGTAACGTCTGACTCCGTTTCGGTGTAGTAGCCTCCCTTGACTTCATTACACAAAACTATATAACACATTCGAATTCGTACGCGCATTTGACAGATGGCTGTAAATTTAAACAAATTTAAATCGAAAAATAAAAAGGAATAATTAAATAGGCAGGTATATAATAAATTAAATATTACGATAAAACGCCTTTCTGGTGATCTGTATCACGTCTCGTTCGGTGAGTAAACATGTACACACCGATCTCGACGTGATACAGGTCACCAGAAAATCGTCCTATTATAATATCCCCTATATATGTGTAATTGCTTGTTTAAAAAAAATGGCATTTTGCCACATATTAACACTCCTATTGTGTTTCATTAGATGATAGCGATTTTTTCAATGGCATGTTCATTTCGATGAAGGAAATATCTTCGGAATTCCCCCGATCGTTATCACGCAACGTTTTTGAATGGTCCTATGACGTCCAATGACGTATTATTGTAATTAAGTTATGTGATGTCGATAAGAAATACGTGGCGTCATAAAAACCAAGTTTAAACTGTACTCAAATATCATGGAGGTTATTTTATCAACGCTGTTGAAGACATTTTGCAAAACAGGAATGTAAATATAAAAACTGAATACTTTGGAATTGCAAATCATCTGTGTATGAACACCTTTGGTCAGTGCATAGGTTATCGTGAAGTCCTTCAAACTTTGTTCCCCTCAAATGTTTAAATACAACGACAAACCTCAAACTAAAACATCCACTTCTTAAATGAATATAGAATAATAAAAATAATCTTCATCTTACTAATACACTTATATGAGCATTTTTACGAAATATACCCGATGGGTATGTCGTGAGATAAACGTCTTGGCACCATATTTTCGAAAGTTCTTAAGCACAAAAAGTTTAAGTAGCTTATTTCCGTTATCTAAAATTCTTATTTTATCTTGGTTTGGTAAAACATAGTCTATCGTGCCTATTATAACGATCATTTCCTTTGAAATCCAAAAGCTCTAAATAATGTTAATCATACGCGCACGAATCATACCATAATATACAGTGAGCTGAGCTTAATCCTGTTTCCGGTGTAGCGTGAGAATTATCAGACCGTGAGATTTGCAAGATCTTACAGATTTCACACTACGGCGTGAGAAATGTAAGTCGTGAGAAATGTAAGACCGCTGCATCCAATGCACTTATAGGATGGTGAATTATTATTGAAGACGTATATATTGTATGATGTCCGCGTTTGTCCGTTTTGTATAAAAAGGGGATACAAATATTAATATGAAAGACAGTGTTTTTGATATATTCCAATTAATCGCCATTTAATGTCATTTTGTATGAACAAATCTAATAAAACTTGACTTAATTAACAGAATATAGAACGGAAACTGGTGGTGTTTGATTGACAATTGTAAGACATTATTGTTAGACGTAATGTTTTATTGGCCCTGAAAAGGGCCGTTTCGTTATATTCCTTAACTACCGGTACTGCATGATACAGACACCTGAGCAGAACGCGATTACCCTCGTGCGTGAGGTGTACACCGTCGCTTGAAATGTGCCTGGTTGGCACAACTGCCGCCGTCTTGATCCGCTGGGAATTGACGATCAGGAAGACATGCCGCCGCTTTTCAGCTGACGCGTGACGTCTCGGCAGGAGTTCGACGACACTACTAAGTGCCGCCTTCCCGACGAGACGGCGGATCTGCCCACATATCTCAAGCAGATCCTCAACGATCTCGTCCGGCACTCTTTTTCACATATATCAGTACGCCTGCAACTGATTCAAATATTTACAACCGTCGTGCCACATGATTTTGAAATAAGAAGTATATATTGATAAATCTATATAAATTCATCTATATGTACCTTTTTTCCTCTGTAAAGCTATGGGGAGCAAAACAATAAGTTCATAAACATACACTGCACAATAATTTTTCGTACAGCTATTCTCACTGACCTGTCATAGATATTTTTAAAATAGACGGATTTGGCTCGTATACCTCTGCGGATATCAAGGTTGTTAGCTTCAATGTGAGCCCGGCCGTAACAAGTCACAGGCTTAACAGACATGTAGTGGCCTTATGAACGCCAATATATATTTGGTCAAAATGCCTCCACAATAAACTCGATTATTTCCATTGACCACAAATAACTTGACACATCAATAGCTGACGTGCCAGACGATTCCTCAACAGTATCATTTAGTGCGTCGTACATATATCTGCTCATAATGAACCAACAGGGTACTAATGAAACACGGAGTGTTGGGAGAGTCTGTCGTTTCGAGGCACATTGAAATATGACAGCCCCGTTTTCCTCCTCACACTCTGATGCATCGGCTAAAAAGGTCGACACTGCGCTTTTACCCGACATGTGTCTGTTAAGATTATGTTTTCCTTTTTAAAGATTAGTGAGTAAGATGTTGAAAGGTGCTCATACAATTGTGAATTGGTGGAACCTGAGTGCATAATTAGATTTGCCTCTCCTTATCTATGCAACATCAATCCCTTTCCCTTTCCCTCGCCACTTCGTTAGATCTAAGTCCAGTTGTGTAGGTTTTCAATAAGGTTGTTTGAAATGGTCCTTGCATCACTTCGTGGCAGTTCTAAAAAAACATTTATTTCCTTACCAACAATATACCGCACACAAACACTCATCTGTTCTGTTACACTAATATCAGTCATTTCATCAACTATGATGCCAAAAAACTGGCATTTCGAAACATCACATACAATCTTTTCACGTATATAGTCAACCATACATGTAATGTTTCCATTTGGAATTGCGATGTATACTTCGCTTTCTTTAGACTACTTTTCAGGTTGTTAGAAAGTTGTTCATCATGTCTGCTTATCCAGTTAATAAAGAAGTTAAAATTGCTATCCTCGCGGTTTTGATCTTTTAACCACCTCCCTCTAAGAGGAATTTCTCGTGATGAAAGTGTTATAATAACTTGGTGAACTTTGGCAATAAGAACATGTCTGTTTTCGAATAATTTATCGGAATAAGCTGTGCTCAACAACGCATTTATCGATTCTGTTTTTCCTGTACAAACTTAATAAATATCACACTAGCGGTTACCTCTTTAATACACATGTGTTTTAGAACTGTTGTGACTTGGTAAGATACCTATTTTAACCCTACACAGCATTTTCCAATCTTTAAATGGTGAACAATTAAATTCTATGTGCCTAACATCTGCATGTGCAAACACAAATTCACTATCGGCATACCGTAGCCAGTTACAGTGCGTCTCCCTAGAAATGTTGAACTTTCTCTGTTTAATTGCAGGTTACTTGGAACAGTTTAACATTGAAGTTAAGAATGTTAAAGATCTCTTCATACGAAAACTGTTTATGACCAAAACTGCTAAATCCGGACCAACTGTAAAGAATGTGGAATACAACATTGGAGCAGGCAAAGTAGTTACGACATGAAGTGATAAATACCGGTGCTGCTTGCTTTCGACTTTTTTACATCACACAGGCGTTTTATTTATAGGTCATACTAGTTAAATGCAGTTCTTCTCAATGAATCATTGTCGGACCTGGACCTTAGTATCACTTTGTGCAAGTCGTAATGATTTTGTAACCCTTACGTTCATGACCGTAAATCTTGACAATGCAGAGGATCATATCAATAAAACCGTCTGCGCCAACCACTCAAAATGTGTCCAGGTCCATCACAAACCCCGATTCTTGGCCTATACGAAGCGATGTCTACCAATGTAGGGTAAAATTCATGCGGATCTTTTGAACAATGGCGCGCAAAAATTGCTGTCGAACGGAGTCGGACAAGGCTCAATAACAGCGAGGATCGTGCCTGAACTTGCCTTAGCATCTATAGCTGTTACTACGACATTATGCATAATTGTTCTTAGTTCTGTTATATTGTGGTGGTGTCTCGAATTCAGATGCAAATTTATTACTTTTCATTACCTTTTTTTTATTTTTGCATTGCAAATTTTAACCGATGCTGCTGCCTCGGTGTGCCTCAGTGTGGCTACGGCGCTGTACAGAAGCAGTTGTAATACCGATGTTTGTAATGCTACTCGCAGTTTTACGAAATGTTTACGATCACCCTTTAAGTTATTTTCATAAAAGAACACAGCACTTTACAGAATGGGTAGTTGTTTCGGCAACATATCAAGTTTACAGTTCGTCAACCTTAATAATATAATTAGCAATTAATGTTATCACTGTGTTCACTGTTCAGTGCTCAAATTCATCTTACTTTTTGTAAATGTATGTATGGATATAATAAGGATTAACTTCTTTGAATGATCTTGCTTTCTTATGATTGAGGAATTTGTATTTATTGACCACCATTTCTAGACAGCATCTGTTTTGAAGTTCAATGCTTCGTGACTCGTCGCCAACCAACAGAGTAAAAACGGCGTTGAATAAACAATTGCCATCACCGGTGCTACGGATAGCTATCTTGTTGGTCGCCTGATATTCCCGCAGGTATGTATTGGCTATTTCGTCCTGTTGGTGTGTTTCAAAATCAGAATGAAGTCTTGTTTGAATAGGTATGTCTTTGACAAACAGTTTTTCCTTTTTACTCCATTTACTAAACTCTCAACTCCTATATCTGAATCACGCCTAAGTATGCACTGGTTTTCGTTATATTATATAGGTAATATTATTTATTTTATTATTCCAGATATGTCTTCATGAACGCCGGAGGAAATGACATCGATGGGCAGTGTCGACCCGAAGAGATCGCTACCAATATAATGAGGCTAGTGTCTGAATTGAAGCAGCGTGGAACAGAGCGTGTGTGGGTGTCTGCCATCGTCCAGAGAGGAAGATTTCCGGCACATACGAACATGACACCAACAAAAATCAGAAAATCAGTAAATGAAAGACTTAAAAAGGCTCTTGTGGATGATTATGTCGACATGGGGAAGCGTCTGACATTCACCAGACATTATGATAGAGACTTAATTGGTTCACCCGGGCAAAAGGGAAGGTGGCATGGACGTGTTTCTTGGAACAGTCCTAAGGTCATTCGCAAAAACGCAAAGGGCAGACAAGCGAAACGTCCTCATGAATGAGGATAATAGACTTGTAGTGAGTTTAAACTGATGTTAAGTTTTATATAAATGTTTTTATTTGTACTCCATGATATGTTTCATTGCTATGTACGTGCTTTAAATTGAATGAATAAATAATGAAATAATCTTTGATTCCTGGTCTACTTATTGCTTAAGTAAATTATTGCCATAAATCAACTCAAATATAACACATATATACTTATTCACTGGTTTCGTATTTTAGTCATACCGGGTATGACTAAAATACGAAATAGTCTATTTTCGCGAAAATAGCTTTGTTGACTAAAATACGAAAATAAGATTAGAAATGTTTGTCATTAGGTAGTTTTTTTTTTAGATAAAAACTTTGTTTATATCATTCTTATATCCAGGTGACGGTTATTTAGCATTAATTAATGATTTTATCGAAAATAAGGCTACTTTGGGCGGAAATATTATTATTTTTTGGTGAAAATAGAATTATTATTTGGTACGAAATCATTAAGATATACTAAGATATATGTATTATATTCAAGAGGGAGGACGTAATGTGATTTCTGGCAAACATTAAGTGAGAAAATTTTCATGGCAAACAAAATGGCGTTTTTTTATTGACAAGTGCCGATTCTGGGACCATTTTTGCCTTGTAAGTTGATCATTTACCAGGAGCGTCATAGAGCGCAGTAATTTTAAATAACTAAAAATAGCGTTTTTTACGATGAATTATGTTTTATTTTAAATAAAAGTCTTGCAAACATATATATTTGATTGCGCTTTATTGAAATGGCATACTATATCTTTCATAAACCATACTGAAATAAATGAAATAAGAAGTGGCGCGTTGTTGCGCGTGACTCATCTTACATGGGGTATGTAAGATGGGGTTTTCCAGCACTGGTCACATGACCGGAATGATAGTATCTGTCATGTGTTCCCGTTCCGAATAGAAAAATCCGACCCGAGGGCATCGCGTTGCCAGGTAACGAGGCTTGCCGAGTTACCGGCCACGCAGCGTGCCCGAGGGTCGGATTTTTCTATCCGGAACGGACACACATGATAAATATTTTTTCTAGCATACATATATTTTATGGAGAAAATACATAAAAAAACGCATTTTTATAAGTATCACCAAAAAGCGCGTGCGATGATGTTTACTGACTTCATGACGCGCAGTAATTTGTATTCACTGCATACGTCAAGAAGTTCCTACAGTATCACGTCTTTTAAGGGTTATTATGTTTTTTGTTTTTGTTTTAAGTATATTTTTGTAAAGTTAATGTTAATGAAACTTATCTATTTAAATCTCATAATTATGATTACATAAAGTGTATTATAAAAGAAATTGAAATTATTACGTCACAGCGCGTGACTCATCTGGCAAGGGGGGATGCCAGATGGAGTTTTCCAGCACGGCTGAATTCACCGGAAATGCCTATCCGGTGTGCTAGAAACACACGTCCGGTTTGCAAGAAAACCTAAGAGCGTTTAGTTGTAGATGGATTAATTTTCTTAGCATAAGTAGTAGAACATAATCCATCTACATCCAGGCTACACCACGTGGAGGCGCTCTTGCCATGGCCCGTGTAATGAATGAATGAATGAATGAATGACCTATCGAATAAATGTGAAGTTTAGTCGGTGTGTAAGACACCCGGTGAAGCCGAAGCCCCCCTTCCCGACTAATGATCGAATGAATGAATATGTGAAGTTTAGTCGGTGTGTAAGACACCCGGTGAAGCCGAAGCTCCCCTTCCCGACTAATGAATGAATGAATATGTGAAGTTTAGTCGGTGTGTAAGACACCCGGTGAAGCCGAAGCTCCCCTTCCCGACTAATGAATGAATGAATATGTGAAGTTTAGTCGGTTTAGAATACAATCTATATTCTCAGCCAATGAAATTGCAGATAGGCATTCAATAAGTTCTAGCCTGATTTTGAACTTCCGCAATGAGTTTAAAGGTCCCCCTACTGTTATGTTTATGCCTCAATAGGAACAATTAATTCATTCCATATTTTGTTACATCATAGGGTGGAGTCTTATACTCTGGGACTGGTTACATTCTTCAGCCTGGTTTGCCTGGCAATACAGCAACATGTACACTTTTGTTAATAAGATATAAATATTTTTATTTTTACTATTAATAATTCTTAATCTGACCTGGGGCGGCCCCTGTGGTTGGTTATATATGAGCATTTTCATGTACAGGTGCCATATACCACCCCTTTTATTATTTTAAATCACAAGTCCAATTACACCAAACCACATGGACAGCTGCAAGTTATAATTCAACTCCCGAGACGGGACAGTACTATTTATTTCTGGTGTTTCCATGTCAAAGGCATTTTTTATTAAAATACCATTATACTTAAAAAATCCTTGGTGCATACCAGTACTCACAACCCCTATCATTGCATTGATAGGTGAGGTTTAAAAAACTTGTTGGTATGCGATCCTTCAATTTATTGAATTTCAAACTAGCCAGATTATATACTGTCAAGAAAATATATGTTATACATGTAGGCTGAGCCTGAAAAAAAATTACGATGTTGATAATTTTATTGATATATTTTTGCTGTTCCTTTCACCCATCATTTAATGGGTATAATTGTAAGATGATATCTTTTAAAAAGATGACTAATAATTGACTTTAGATATATATTTACTGTGTAGACATCAATATAATTTATAATCCAAAGCATCCACGCTACAATTACTGTTGCCAAACTTTTAATATAAGGATGTTATTGTTTTTTAATATTTGTGTAGACATAATAGTGTACTCGTCAAATGGGTATTACCAGATGGCAAGGGTAATTAAGTTTACCCCCCCCCCCCCCGCCCCATTATGCATAATTTTGTTAAGTCTCTTTTGCTATTGTCACCGGGTTTCTTCTTGTCCCTATTTATTTATAACATAACACCACTTCCCTAACAAGTACTGTTTAAGCATAAGATGCAAACAGGCGATTTGGAAATAATGACATTTTTTTATGCTGCTTCCTATTTAGTTATCCTGAGTAAATGTGACTGTGTGAATAAAAGTGCTGTTTTATGAGTTAATGTTAATATACGTTTTAATTTCATATCAATTATTACATAAATTATAAATATTTAATATGTGCTTTTTAATTATACTGTTAAAATGTGTTATTGAAGAATATAGTTCTCCCTATAGTGTAATTATATATAATAATTCATAATTTAACATCAATTCATTGTTATTTTATGTTCTTATTAGTAGTGTTGAACATGATATAAATATATATTCATCATTTACTCCCAGTGCTACGTTAATCTACAGTTTTCTTCATAGTATAGTACATTCTTGCATTTTTAATTATATGAAAATTTATAAATTGCAAATAAAAATCATCTCTAGTCTATAGATTTATATGTGTTATTTTATGAAATTTAAGAACAACTTTCTAATTTTGAGAAAGTATAGCAATTTTTGCCACTTATCAACTATCAACTCTATTGTTACAATACACAATACATCTTCCCAACCCCAACACCATACCATTTACATCACAACAAACAATTTCAGTTTAGGCCACGCCCATATAACATAACCAACCAATAACTTAACCATACACAATTTATAGTTATTAAGCATTCATTCATACCAGCCCCTGATGTAACTTACTATTGTCCAGAACCCATAAAAATTTAATTCACACCTTCATGTTATAATTGCAATCATCTAAATGTATGTCCAATAATTAAGAACAAGTCTAGCAGATGTCTGTAACTGATATTGCAAAGACTATGAATTACCCACTATACCATAATAATATATAGTAACTAGTATCTATGATTTCCACATGTGGCCTTGCAGACAAATGCTTAAGCTTTTCATGACAAATGCTTAAGCTTTTCATATTTCCTTATTAAATATATTTGAGAGAAATATAAATAATAATTTTTGTTTTATAACTCTGTGACACAATGATTACTCTGACAGCCCATTCTTAATAATTAAGATCTTTCTTCATGTCACCTAATTTTTACTTAAATTTCGGTTGCAGAAGTGTATGATATCTGTGGTCTCATATCATATAACATTTTATTCAACATATATCTTATTAATCGTCAGATTATCCATCAGCATTTTCCCAAATGTGGGAGGGCATAATTATGTCACCTTTCTTTGACCGTATAAGTTATTTCAAAAACATTTTTTGAGGGGGGAACCTTTAAGTAAGTATTATCTTTATATCCATCAACATTTTTACAACACGCTGAATTGATTTAAAAGATTGAATATTAAACATGTGAATTGCAAACTTATTATATACCTATGCGACACCATTGGCTCAGAAACAAAATATATCATATATAGTCTCTGTTAAAGCTGCTCTCTCAAAGTTTGATTGACCAGTTTGACCACATTTTCTTGTCTATGAATTAGGCTTTTTCTGCATTAGAGTCTGAAAAACAGTAATATAAGACTACTGACAAAAGATGTGATTGTTTTTTTTAATTAAAATTTGGAAAATGATGTTTTATGGCTATAATGATTTACGCTTTAAGAAATTGGAAATTTTCTGCAGTTCTTCAACTAATTGTGATCTGTTTTATTGTTTTATCTTAAATTACTTAAATTGAAGGCTGAGTCACAAAATGTAAAATAACGTCAGACCTGTCAATCTGTAGAAGGCAGCTTTAATGTTACATTCTAAAATTTAACAACACAAAACTGTGTTCTGGATTGCTGTAAAGAGTGGAACAAAAATCCCAAGACTGAGACAAGATAATAGCATAATTTATGACCGTCAAGTTTCTAAGCCCAAAGCCTCACAGTATTTACAGTTACATGCACAAATAATGATGTGTAATGATGACAAGCTATATTGCTGAATTTCAGCAGACCTGTTAAATATGCACAAGACTGGCTGGGAATATACACAGTAAATGACTCATTGCTTTGCTCATTATTATTCAGACAAAAATCTGGACTGTATAAACCAGTGTATATTTGAGACGTGTTTGTCCAATGACCAAAAACCTGGTAAACACATTGCTGGAAAACACTTAAGAACATACAATATAGTGTGCAAGGGATGGGGGGGGCATTGTGTTCATAGACTATTGTGTAAGGGACTGCTTATCATGAATAGGGTCGGTCGGGGAAGTGGGGTATAAAATGTTTCAAATACTACTGGAAAACATTTGAAAATTCCTTATCTTACATTATTGTGTGCAAGGTGGTGGGGGAGGGTAGGACTGTCATTGGAGGAGTGTATATTGAATGAAACAGATGGCGGCAGTAGGAAAGACTGTAAAAGGGTCTCACAAATGCTTGTTTTTAATAGGAAAACACATTAAATTTCTGATTATTTATTTCGTGAGACGAGGGGGTAGGGGAGGGTGGGGGTTCATTCTACATTGCGTGTAAGAAGGGTGTAGGAAGCCGGATGAGGAAGGAGAGGCTTAAAATGCCCCAAATCAATTTGTGCAAGGGGGTGGAGGAGACTGGGGCTGTCACTGGAGGGCCTGGCGCTATATCAAGTTTGAGGTGTGGGGGTTTCGGAACGATATCCAGAGAGGGAGTGCTATAAAAGGATCTTTTTCTTATCATTTACATCATTGTGTGAGGAGGCTTGAGCTCTCAAGAGAGCTTAATCAAATGCTATTTTATTAACTAAATGTTTTTCCTTTCACCAAATTTAATGTGTGAGTAGGGTATGGTCGGATATTGTCAGAAAGTTTGATGTTAAAGCGGCACACTCATAGATTGAATGTTATAGCAAATTTTTATTTCTTGTCTGGGAAACAGTATGTTTTACTTAAATGTTGAGGGCTTCCATTTAGAATGCCCTATTCAACTTACTTTTTGTAAAATTGTATGCATGAATATAAGTACAAAACGGCTTTTATAAATACTTGTTCCAATATCTCTTCAATTTACTATATGCTTTTATTTCCGGGCCACAGGCTCATTGTTATGTCTTTTTTAAATTTTCTGTATGTTTGTTCATCATGTCAAAAAATAGCTCATTCTTGTTAACATATACCTGACTAATTAATATTCTTGTATCTTGTATATGGTAACTTGGAATTATGCACTTCCTGTCAATCAATTTTGGAAGTTTTTCACCATAATTTGAAAGATTTAAGTCTTTTTTGGCAAATATAACATGCCAATTACACCGATTTATATCATAATAATTAATTTTGCTTGTAAACTGATTGAAATTTTGAGCATAAAAGTAATATTGACACCAGGTTTTGATATTTTGAACTTCCAAGCTTTCAATTTCAAAAGTTTTCTTCACATTTATGGAAGTTTTGGTACGTCCAATGAATCAATTCTGGAATCCATTTCTAAATCCTGAGTCATATACTTTAAAAATTCCTTTAACAGAAGCCCTGAATGTTTGGACACCAGTAGTTGAAGACTGCTGACAAAAGATCGGATTGCAGGTTATCATATCAATGTTTATTATTTATATATGCAATTAGACACTAATTTCTTAAAGCATTTGAACGCTTTTAGCCATTAAACATCAATTTATAAGCACAAATAAGAAAACAATTGGTTTTAAGACAATGACTGTACTGATTCTGAGACAAACATTAAGAAAGTTGTCAAAACAGTCAATCTGTGAGAGTGCAGTTTTAAGACGGAATATGATGTTAAAACAACATCTGGATATGTTTTTTAGATATTTTTTAAAAACAATTTGGAGAGTTATAGTTTGGGGGAGTGGGGTTCTATGGAGTGGGGGGGGGGGGGGTTGGTGGTAACAACGCGCAGACACCTGTGGTGCATACCAGACAACCAGAAACGATTGACAGGTCATATTTGAGTACGTTCATGTTTCAATTTGACCTATTTGAAGCAAAAATATAAATTGTAACAACATGATGTTTATAATGGGTGTAAGTTAATTCAATCAAATGGAAATCTCCCTTAAATTCCTCTAATCGTCGAGTATTCATCGCATGCAGTGACGAATCTTGCATATCTCACGGCCATTACTCGATGATCATTGACCGCCGTCTGCGCATGCGCAGTATGGTAAGTCTGACCTATTTCACGGGTCTTAAGAATTTCATGCCACACCGGTACTACAGATGTTTTGAGATATTGGGGGCACATTCTGAGGTGTATAGAATAATCCATGAGTGAGCAGCTTGAATGTTTTTTATTTCATTCATTTACACCATTGACAATCAAGCAGCAGGGCAGTTGTGGAGAGCTGGATTTCCATGATGAGGATGATTCTGTAATGGAAATAAAGATGTATATGCTGTAAAACGGTATCCTGTACGTTGTACACAGATTAGGTATTTATACTGTTGACGTTATGTCTTAATAACTCTCGGCAGTAGAACAAATACAGCTTTTAAAGGTCAGTGCCAGGGTAAGGTGACAGTGAAACACAAAAACGTGTATCATAACTGTCCATGGACGGTCTCAATAAATCCCGAGACCAATTTTAATCAATAGAAATAAGGTTAGGTTAGTTAAGGGCAGCTGTAAGGCATTTGCTTAAACACCGGTTGTAAGCATATATCGCCAAATTTGGTGCGAATTGTAACTAGGCTTACCAGCTATGTCCTAGCATTGACCACCTAGCTCTGCCCAATTATCATTGAACTCCTAAGTTCAAATAGATGAGAAGAGACGTTGAACCAATTGCACTTAAAGCTTTATCGTATGAGGACTAGCATTTAAACCTACAAGGATTTCGAAGACAATGTCACAGACACTGATACTGTTATATATTTTCTATCGGTCATAACCACTATGATATTCTAAAATTTATTCTATTTTACGTCCAATCAAGATCTACTCTTTCTAGTGCATTTTATTATTACCATAAGCTGACATATTTAAAATAATAATAAAATGTAACTTTACTTCAAATTTACTGGCAATAACTTTTACAATTTGATGAACTTTTGTTTATACTGTAAACACTATTTATTTCAAAATATAAAAATAACGAAAGACACTATGTTAGCTTTCAGCTATCTCCTTAATGCTCAGGATGATGCAACATGCATTATATGTGTTTCAATGTATTTTCATGAAATAGATAATGTTTCAACTACAACTTCATCCTACACGGATATTGGACGAGACTTTAACCTGGCCCGTCTGCAAATGACGTGGATGGGGAAAGCGATTAGAATAACAAAAACGATGAGGCAGTGAAGCGTCCTGGTGTAAGCATTGCCATATTACAATGCCAGGTATACATCGCGAAGATGTCTGTTACTTTAATTACAGTAATTCACATTGAAGTTGAAGCAAAAGTATAGCTATATAAGCACTAGCCGAAAAGTCTAGAAGTCGTAACTCTGTGAAACTCTGTCTTAGCAATCCATGGTCGAAGAAAATAATATGTCCCAAGCCTACACTACCATATACAGCGGGGGTCATAACTCTCCTCTCCGACTGCAATCCTTGTTCGTTCTGTCGATGCCAATGCCCGAAGCGTCTAGGGACCTTTATGGCTCAGTCTCCGTCAGATCCTGACAGTTCCAGACTGACAGTTTCCAACTAATCCCGACCGACAGTTTCCGACAGATCCCGACAGTGCATGCCTCTCGGTAATGTTCGGAGCAATTCTGAACATCGCTGACGGCTGCAGTAGCTATAATATCCCACGCGGCCTTACGAAACGCGATGCTTCATAGATAACTAATAAAACGTTATATTTATAGATGGGCTAGTATATTAATTCAGAATAAATCACTTGAGTTTGCTTGTTCATAGAATAAAAATCACTTACTATCCGGAGGAAATTTAAAAAGTCCACCATTGGAATATTGATGGCGCTTGGGTTCAAGAGAGCGAGGAAATTCACTGAAAGTGCATACAAAGTAATTATCACACCAAAATAAACGCCATTTACTGTTCATTTAGCTTAACACCAAACTGTAGATATATATATATAGAAATGAACGGGTAAAATATCCACTTAAACAGTTCAATGGTGTCTTGTTATATATCACATATAAACCTTTAAATATCTGTATTCGAAAGGGAAACGTGCAGTAAATATTGATGATTACTATTTGAAATTTGATTTAAGGCAGCGTGTAAGTAGAAAATCAAGTTGTTGAAACTTTGATGAACATGAAGACATTATTAACATACGATATAGGCAAATTTATATCAGTTTTTCAAGACAAAACACCAGTGAAATATCAGTTTGTTTCCGTAAGGAGCAATGAAGTCACTGTAAAAACAACACCTTTACATATGAACACTAACAGATAATTAACAATGGCGACTGTGCCATGTGACTGTTTACAAAACACATATACGCTGTTGCGCTATACTTCGTTGTGAATTTGGTTAGGCAAACCTAGCAATCGAGAATAATTAATAGCGCAATTTCAATAGTTCCTCAACAAACCAATACGGAAATATGCATAGACACTGAAAAAGTATTAGGCTATAGTTGGAATTGAACTCAGTCCGCCAGGTCATTACAAATATTAAAATAGCTACGTAGATCACTCGCAAGTGGAGACAAATGGCAAGACCGGGTTATTGAAGAGTATTTAATTATTTCATGCGAATGGACTGGGAGAAGAGTCGTCTCCCATGCCTCATACATATTCATTAAAACGAGATTTTGTCGGACCCTAGAATGTATGAAGTATAACGCCAAAAAGTACCGTGGTTGCCGACGATGTACAACCCTGATAAAACCGTTTGTTCATCCTCTGATTTATATAGATTATAACAATAACAAATATTACGAAATTTTTGGTAACGTATCAACCTTTGTGTATGTTTATATATTTATATACTCGTTTGTTCTAAGTTGTATGTTACTAAACGTTGGCATTGATCATTATAAACATATTTGTTATTGACAATATACATTGTACAAATCAAAGTAAACTGTATGTCTGTATTTTTGTCTTAAATAAATGTCTTCCAAAGAAGCATAAAAAAACGATTTTAGTGCAATGATTACAAAGACGATGATAACTAATCTCCCACGCAGTGACCTCCCTTTATATTTGCCCATCACGTACTAAAAAGTTGGATTTAAGCTTTATAAGGTTGTTGGTATTTCAAATACATGTATTAAAGCTATAAGTGAGTAACGTACCATTGTCGATAAAGTCTAAATAACATGACAATAATAACTGGTCGAATTAAGTCACGTGATTTCTTATCATTCTAACGTGCTATGCGTGGTGGCAGTGCCTCCTGAGGGAAGATGACGCTGTGTTAAGTCTGGCACTTTACCGCACCAAACCCTTAACTCAACTTAAGTTTAAACACTTACGGTTAAGCTCCCCAATTTGGCCAATAATGTCAGCTTCTGTGAGTACGTGATCTCTATTGGAGTCCAGGTTATCGAACAGATGGTGAGCATCAGCGTGAGAGTCACCGTATAAGTGTGAGAACTGGTTGACGAAATCGGCCCTGGTCACTGTACCGGTACCTGTAACAGAAATGATAATTATGAAATATAACATACACTTTCAGCTAATGAAATTGCAAACTCCCTGCGTCAGATTTGGCGTTGACAATGTGTCAGGAAATGACATTGTATTCAAAGTCGTTGCGCTCCATCCGCTCGTTCTTGGTTATTCAGATTTGACATCAGGTCATCTAACTATTACATAGTAGTAAATAAGGAATCGTTGACTGTGCGGTATTTATAGACGCACTGTGTAAGATATTATCGCACTAAAGGCATAAATTGTCAATTTATTTTTGCATCGAATGTACGCTGTATACTACAAATTGAATTGGACTTAAAACAAAACATTCTGATATTTCTAAATATTAATATAATGTAATCATTGAAATGATTACAAAATGTGCATAGAATTTATATATGACAGACAAATAGAATGGTATGACGACACTTCACAATTTGTTCTAAATCCAAATTTCAACAAAAGGCTGAAATACAATTAATATAGATCTAACGGTCATAAACACACTTACGAATATAGGTCTAACGGTATTAAATGTACATTATCTAACGGTCATAAATGTACGTACTAATAAAGATCTAATGGTCATAAATGTACGTAATTAAACATATCTAATGATCCTAAATACACTTACCTAACGGGTCAAACTGTCCAAGAAGTTCGTTTTGGAACTCGTCGAGTGTTATAAACCCATTGCCATCTTTATCTGTGTCTGAGGCGATGTGAGCAATAAGCGTCTCGACAGTATGGCCATGGCAATTGGCACTAAAATTATATCATGTACATGTGACTGTTAGATTAACGCCATACCAAATCGTCTCTATGTTTAGCGTCCGCGGACGGATAGGTTTTGGCCTTCTCGGTCGAATAAACAACACCAAACATTTTATATAATCAACACACTTTATTTTTATTACTGGAATTTGTGCCATTAGCTATTAGATCATGATGCATTCTGTGTGATTCCCATACTCAACACATTTAAGTACAAGTTTTTACTCTTTTTGCATTGGAATATTTTTTACAATTGTGAATGAATAGTCCAGAATTGAATAAGGAGGCTCTCGTGTCTATATTCTACATAGAATAGTAATAGTATTCATACTTCTTTCTTGATAAACTAAAGTAAACTTGTTTTAGCATTAAGTAAGTTATAGTAAGCCGTTCGCCATTGTTTATTTGTCGTTCATTTGATCTGCTTATGTATCCTGTAGTTTTTGAATAAAGTTTAGAAAATATTATAATGGTTCTTTAAAATTGCATTTGTTTATGGTGGTTATTTAAACATTTTTGTCAAATAATTCCACTGAAGTGAAAATATCAAGTTATTTTTCATTGGTTTGGTTTGCTTACCTGTTGAATAAAAAATAATGCAAGGTTGACTTTGATCTAAATGAATATAATGCTTCATTCTTGACGTCAACTAACAAAATTCCCTAAAGCTAACACATAAAGTTACGATTTATCATTTTTAATACTGAATTAAAATTCATTTACCCCAAGGCCACCGATATGCAGCTAGCGAGGACAAGGAGCAACATTGTGTTCAGCTGCAATAGATGTCAATGTCCTTATTGACGATGACAACAATTTGTTATATTAATTACTTTCATATTAAAATATACAAGCTCATTAACACGTCTTTAACGTATACTTAAGTTCCATTTCTTTTCCATAGAAATAGTATATACGCGAAAACGAAACGGTGATATTTATGCAATGAGATAATGCAAATTAACATTATTCATTTTATTTTGAGTAGGTACAAAACTGTTCGATTTAAACTATAAAACGATATGCTTAAATGTTAAAGAAAAAAATGAAGTAATTTTGTTACATGTAATTATGAAAAGTTCTTGCCTTTTACGAGCGCACGAATGCAGCTTTTTCGGCGTCCGTTCTTTTATATAGAGCTGGGTCGTGTGTGCCACATATAGTCCCACATAGCGCAAGGTGAGAGCGCTCGCCCCTTACCTGAAATAAAATAGTAAGACCTCGGTTGCGCTGTCAGATAACGTTAAGTTACATATGTCGGGTCACAGCGCTACATTATGTCATGCACGCACAATTTGGTCAGTTATTTGGTGCAAATAAGGTTCTGATATGATGTAAAAGCAAAATTCCAATTAAAAAATAGGTCACAGCTAATATACAAAACACCATTCTTCCACTGTATAGATACACTCTGTTTAACATATGCAAACTGATGAAGCTTCTTCATGATGTTTAAGTTTTGGCCATATCTAGTTCAACCTTCGACAAATATGCTGTCTGCAATGATGTGCTTTGCCATATATTCTTTGGAATGATATGATTAATGACGTTAATCAACATAAATTCAAAATATTAAAAATATGATAATTAAGACGGCATGTATTAACGAATGAAGTGCATAATTGATGTCATTATCGGGGTATGAACGCAATTGGGCTGGTTAAAGAGTTAGGATTCCGAAGATCAACAATTTTGATGTACATGTATATTGTTTTGCGATGAATTGCGATCCAAACATATTCAAAGATGTAGCGTTCATCGGATGATTACCGCAATTGCCGAAAGGCAGTTAATTTAAGGAATGGCAGTTGAGGTGTCAAAATTGGAATTTGGTCATCACTATTATGTATTCAGTGTATGTGGCTAACACTCTTAATAAGTTATAAGGTTTGTTTATTAAGGACTTAATGACTGTACATTAAATACGTCTTCAAGTTTTCGATTATATTAAACATTAAAAACAAACTTTGAAATAAATGCAAGGAAGCAATCAACATTATAAAGGTTAAACAGAAATCACGTATTACCACTAGAGAATGCTCACGTTACAATTAAACGATAGGAGACGAGTACCGCAAGATAATAAAATTAACTGTTTTGTATGTTACACCGAATTATGTTGAATTCCTGAACCTCTTAACGGATAAAAATGAACATAATTCTAGGAAACTATCAATATCTATGTAACACATTTTATAATTATTAAAGGGCCCACCACAGTGCAAAAGTCGGTTTGTAGGATCAAAACATAAATGTTTAATAAAATAGGTTTTTTATTTAGTTTTGAGGTTCTATATTTAGAAAGCATAATGCACACCTCCGTTGCAACAATTGTAGATGTTATAAAGAGGTGAAAATCTTTTATGGAATAAGATTTTCAATAGAACATTTGGTTTGTTTTGGAAATGTCATCATACAAAATTAATGTCTTTGAGGCAAAATAATCAGGACTACCAGATCAACTATGTTTTATGGTTTTGTGGTAATTGCAAGTATTTTGAGAAAGACTTTAGCATTTTTGTAACCAGAAAATGAATTTTACCAACATTTTGCATTATTTTCTTTAATATATTTCTTTTTTTTTCGAAAAAAAATTAATAATCTAAAACCCGCAAAACATTGTTGATTTTGTAGTCTGGAGCATTTTGACACAAGAATATACAACATGTTGATTTACAGCAATCATGTGTCTTGTCTTCTATTGAACTGGCCAGCCCCTCTGGTGTGTCAATTAAAGGGCAATTATAGAATTAATAGAAAGGTTATGAAACACAATTTAAATCTGTATGTCTTCATGTAGCTAATCGTTAAAGATGAAGTTGCAGTTGGCCTAAAAGATGGTTTGCAAACTATCAACACTTTCCGTAAGTCCACTGACTCACGCTTTGGTCGGTATTGTATAGAAACCATTCCTGTGGACATTGTACAAGACACTACGCATATAAGTTTAACATAGTCCACACTAGTCATTCTAAAATGCCGTCCAGGCTTTTTTTTATGATGGTTAGCCTGGACGTCATTCATAGCAAAATTCAAAAACATGTAAAAACTGTCTATGAAATAAAATGTTCTTCATTTGTATTCTGTGGCTTAAGACAGCCAATAAATACCTTAATTCTTATCAATAACCATATCCATTTTGCAAATTCACAAGCAGCTATTTCTTCAAAAAAGTAATTTAAATACCTGATTTCAGTTGACAGGAGCTTTCTTACTGCCAAAAAGAAAAAAGGTTACACACAACTATATTTTAAGGTTTCAATCTGAAGTAGTATTTTAGTATGGATTGCCTTCCCCTAACACTATCATTATCAGTTACCACACTTTTGTACTTAATGAATTTGAAAAACATTCATCGTCACATACAGGATTCAAGATTTATTTACAAACTATTCTATGGGCAATGTGGAAAATGCATACTATTATACACATGTATTTAAAATAAGACTAAATAATAAAAAAAAACATGTATATCAACAGCATTGTTACACTAAGTGAATCAAAATGTTTTATTGTGTAACCTATTAATCAAAATTCGACTTCAACACGACAATCCAAGTTTACAATAATCAGAGATTTTGCTGACTTATCAATTTATTATGTGTATATATATATTCGCTAGAACAGATGTTTCATGGTGATATTTATATTAACAAATACCTTATACCTCACATCAGAAAACCTATACAAAACTCAACTTAAGGGAATCTTCAGGAAATTACTATTTTTAAAGGAATTGATAGAAAAACATAATTACAGAACATTGTTGTTTGCTTTTTTCCGACTAGAGTGCGTTTTATCGTCAAGCTTAAAGCTTATAGGAAAACAACTAGAGTTAGAATTGTTGTGTGTTTTTTAAAAGAACTATATTGGTAAACAGAAGTAACGCTTATGTGTTTAAGGGGTTAAAACATGACAAAGCCGGGACTCTGTGTGAGAATTGGCCTTCATGCTCTTATAGAATATGCCTCGGGTTGTTATGGGACACTTGTGCAATCTTCGCCGACTTTACATTTAAAATGTCATCTTATAGAAGGTCATATGCCCAGTTTGTGACGTGAACGCGCCAGCGGTTCAAAGAGACGCTATAAAATTTAACAAAGCTTATAAAGGCAAACCGGTAATTTTACCCAGTATTCTAATTTCTGTCATACAAATAAAAGCACACATATAGTATTTATAATGTATGGTCGTTTTTAGACGGGAGGCTAGGTGCGTGTGGGAAAGGGGAAAGAAATATAGAAATGTTTTTATGTCCAATGATGGCAATCAAAAACCTCCAAATAATTGCAGAATTTCAAACCGTCATGGCAGGTTTTTGTCAACATACATACAAATGGTCGTTCACTGGGGAACACCAGAAAACTTACTCGCCTACTGGTAGGAAAAAGGTAGGGAGGAGAGAGCTCGTACAATCACCAGTTGGTACCTGAGGTTGCTCTTACCACAAGTTTGTGACAAATAGTACTTGAAAAAGTTTTTTTGTTGTGTGTCAGAATCTTGATGCTTTAAAGAAACCAAACAAAGGATATTAAGCATACATAAGTTCAAAGACATCTAAGTGAGCGCAAATGAGGGGTAAATTACAAGAATAGAAATTAATGATACGAACTGAAAAAAATGCCATGCATGCAAATGAAAATTCTTCCCATACTTTGCATGATAACATTCCACAAACTTAATGATATTGCTATTTGATTCATTTTGCAAAAACTAAATGTCTTTATTCCAATATACTAACAAAAGTAATAAATGTTTGTAAACACTTCATTCTTAATTTATTTTGAATAAGTTACAGGTTACGATAAGTTGCCTTAACAAAACTACTGCCAATGACACTACAGCTCGTACTGAGCTGTACTAAAGTAACTAATAGTCATGTGTAACCTTAAGCAGAGAAAAGAAAATACATTTGGATATTCTCGGCTACATTCGTTAACAAAAACAATGGTGTTTGGTGAATTTTGATGGTGTTTGAAAATGTATGTTGTTTTAACAATTCGGAACGTGATTATCTTATAATATATAGTGCAATTGATGTAAAAAGGATTACTTTTAACAGGTACAGTGTCCTTTTTTGTTTAAATAGACTAAATTGGAAAATTCTTAATAAATGTGCGACCATTCTGATCGGCATTTTGAATATGTTTACGAATTTTGTTATGAATGACGTCCAGGCTAACCATCATTAAAAAAAAGCCTGGACGGCATTTTAGAATGACTAGTCCTGTCCAGGCTAACCATCATTAAAAAAAGCCTGGACGGCATTTTAGAATGACTAAGTCCACACGTACTCGGACACAGGGGGAGAACCAAAGAGAGTTTTGCTAATGGCTAAATGTACGGATGCGTGTACGTGTTGGTTTCTTATTTTTGCATGACGACATACTGGTGAGTGCACATTTTACTGGTTAAGAAGAACATAGACGAAATCACGAGGAAAGTGAGTTGTGCGCGAATAAGTCGGCTTACATGTGCAAGTTCATAGGCCTTCCACCGTGCAATAGTCGTTTGAATAACGAAAACTTAAAAGTTTAGAAAAAGGTTTTATTTTTTTATTTTCGAGGTTCAATATTTATCATGCATGATTTATATATCCGTTGGAACATGTTAAGCTGTAATAACGCGTTGAGCAATTTTAAAGAAAGAAGATTTTTATAGGATTCCATCAAAAAGCATTCACAAATTCGGAAATGTCTAAACACAAAATGAATATATGTTTGTGTCATAATTGTCAGTACTGCCTAATCAACAATGTTTGCAGGATTTGTGGTGATTGCAGCTATTTTTAGAAATATATTCACATTTTCGTAACAAGAAAAAAAAATCTGTCCACTATTTTTCAAACTTGGTAGGCTAGTTGGTAATTATCAGCAGATTAATCCACTTAAGAGGTCAGGGGGCCAAAGGTCAAGGTCGTTATGACCGTAGACTGAAAATATGATTTAAAACGCATTGGCCTAGACACCACCTCGAACTTGGTAGAGATCCCTTAAACATGACCAGCACCCTAACTGTTTTGTCGTCAGTTGGTCAAAGGTCAAAGTCGTGGTGACCTTGAGCTGAAAGTCCAAATTCGTTCAATAACTGATTCCATGTACCTAAATGACTTGGTATGCTTATGAACTGCATCTGCAATCTTTAAGTCATGTTTCAAAACTATTCGCGTCGTCTTTGATGCTTTGTATCAAAATTAATCTTATTATCATTTTAATTGAAACATATAAAGCATACAACGCAAATGAATGTATATACCAGGTTACTGTGAATAGCCATATTCGTTTAAACGCTGCATGCTCACAGATTGAACGTTTTGACAACTGTTTTTATTTTTGTTTTGTTATTGTCTTGGAACAAGCCATCTTTGGCAAAAATGTATAAAACCCAGTGTTACAAGACTGCTGAAAATATTCAGATCGCAGGTTGTCATATTTATGTTCAAAAATGGATCTTTTATGCATTTTTCATAAAGCGAAAGTAACACTTTTAGACATAAATCATTAATTTTTGAACGTAAATTTGAATAACTGCGAACTGATCTTCAGCAGTCTTATATCACTGTTTTTCAAATATTTACGCCAACATTGCATTTTGAACAAAAAAATAAAAAAAAGTTACAAAACGGTAAATCTGTGAGAATGAATGAGAGAGAAGGACAAATACCATCTCCACTGGTGGTGTTTTTTTTAAGTCGTCAGTTGTTTTTCATTAATGACTGCAATTTTATACAGAGTATAACTCAATATATTTTCAAATGTGATGTATTGTATATTCAATCCAAAGTGAATAAGAACAACCCCAACCTCCCCGGCAATGTTTTGCCGGGACAAGCATATTTATATCAATTAAACTAAATATTAGATAAGAATTACCCTTGAAAATATTTTTCTCTACATTGACTTGCCGAGTTCATATGGTATTTATAAATTGACTATTTCTATAACATAATGTATGTAGTGGCTGGAAGTTATATTATCTCATTGCATGTGTGACATGCAAATTACTTCCTGAATATTACTATCACTCCATAACATTGTATTTGTATGCCCACATTTAATTAACTGATATACTCACTTAGACAAACCGAGCCTCTAGTGTTTTATACCGTTGTTTGTATAACATAGTTGAAGCCATGTGATAATGCTATATTTTGTAAACAGCATAAAATAACGGAGGCCCGGCTTAGCTTTTATACACGTACATGTATATATGGTTATTAATTAACGTTCTCACACATGATCTATGCATAATTATGCAGATTACTGTACCCGATTACGAAAAAGTAATAATGCGTTGTGTACATCAATTCACATTGTTGCATTCGATGTAACCTGAATTAGTAATAAAACGAGTTTTGAGTTGATTCGAGCTGAGAATTCACCCTTTTAAGGATAATATGAGCGGGAACGAAATTAAAGTGTTTATTTGAATTGGATCGCATATTATGCTGTATTGGACTTATCTGGTAAATAGTTTCAAACAACACGTAACTTGAGCAGACTGTAAGTAGAACATTATTGTTGGTCCACATTTTGTACAAGTTATTAGATATTTGCTGAAAAAGTGTATGCATAAACTATTGAATATGTAAGAATTATGACTGTATGAAACAACGTGTATGAATTTAGATTGAAATCAAATTATAGATCATGGGTATATAACGTTAATTATGTATGGGTAAACCATGTTGGTTGAACTTTTCCATTTATTTGTGTATATATTTAAGCAGAGAGTAACGGATATATTTATTAAAAGCTAGTAAAGCTAGAACCAATGTGTTGATATCAGTTTTTAAATTACACTATAACTTTCATAATTTTTATATATAAGTTCTCAATATAGAATTGTATCTGAGTATGGTTAACAAGCAATTAAAGTATCATTTTTGTTATATGCTCGACGATGAGTTTCCTTTTGTTCTTGAATGAAAACAATAAACGCATGGTCAGAAAATATATTTTCATTTTGTGATATATTTTACAGAATCATTAACCTCTCAAAAATCCAAATATAAAACTAGCCATGTATGTATAAAAATTCTACAATTGAGAAAACCCTATCATAGTTAGTACCGATTACTGTTTATCACACCTTGCTTTCTACGATATATTCTTGATATGATCCTATGATCGTTCAACCGATTTGATTTAATATTACTTTATGTTTTGCAGACCATTGACTATGTTATACCGCATATATAATTTTATTTGTGCTTTTCCTTTTTTAAGAAATGGCATATTGCAAAATATTTACACTCCTTTTACGTTTCCTTAGATAAAAACATATTTTTCAATTGCATTTATATTTCGATGATGGCAATGTCTTTCGAATACCTCATCGTAATAACACGACGTTTGTAAATGGTCAAATAATGTATTCTTGAAATTGCAGGTGACATCGATAAAAATATGTGACGTCATTAAATATTCCGTTTTTCAAACAATCGATTTAACACGGCAATCAAATATCTATGAGGCGTATTTTATCAACGTTGTAAAAGACAGTTTGCAAATAATGAGTGTAAATATAAACATTGAATACTCTATAATAGTGATTCATCTGTGTATGAAAACATTGGAAGTCCTTCAAACATGCTTTGACCAAATGAGATGTGGATTTTCATGATGGGGTTTATAACACCTATGAACCTCAAGACTAAACAATTAATCCTTAAATGAATTTCATTTCCTCAAACGTTCTAATGCACAAAAAGCAATAAAACTTAAATAGCTTATTTAATTTATTTAATATTCAGACTTGATCTTGGTGTTACTAAATAAAACGTTTATCGTGCCTATTATAAAGATCATTTCCTTTGAAGTCCAAAATCACTTAATAATCTTAATGTTACACGTGCGAATCACACCGAAAATATAGTGAGTTTAGCTTAATCCTGTTTCCGGGATGTTTTGAGAAATTTGGTCCACAGTATGAGAAGTATAGAATAATCCACGAGTTAGCGGTTTGGAATATTTTTATTTCATTCATTTACACCATTAAAAATCAAGCCGCAGGACAATTGTGGAGGGATGGATTTCCATGATGGGGATGATTCTATAATGAAATTAAAGATATATAGGTTATAAAACATTACTCATTATGTCGTGCACAGGATATGTATTTTTACTGTTGTGGTTAGGTATCAATAACTATTGACAGTATAACAAATACAATACAATTGGATATATCATGTATTAATTCTGACGATGAAAGAACTTCTCGAACTACTGTATAAAAAAAGGCAATTTTGCTTTCAAAATTCGTTCCCCAAAACAAATATATGGGAGGTTTCATTCGTCGCTGAGGGCGAATCAGATATTTGTGCGACTACGATCTTTCACACACGATCTCTGCCAACATTGACCACATCTCCGAGAATGTAAGAGGGTAGATAGTGGTTCTAAATGTGAAAACAAGAAACGAGAAAAAGAAGACATGGAAACTTTTAAAATGCAGGAAATAAAATTGCAATTAAAACCGGCTAGATACTTTAGAAAGACGAGTGAGTGACATTTAAGGTGCAGTGAACGTATTGGGAAACGACATTTGACATATAATGGATGAATTTGCACGATTGCGCTAGGTATCAAGGCGCCATTTTCCGTATCCTGACAAAGATAAAAAAATATTTTATTATCTACCAATCAACATCGAAATCGAGTCAATTACTCTTTCTTGTGCATTTTATTATTACCAAATGCTGTGATATTCAAAATGATAATGAAATTGTAACGTAAGTTCACATTTTCTCTAATGCCATTTTCAAATCGATAAAAGTTTGTATATACTGAAATCACTGATTTTTTTATTATATTACAAAACAAAGAGGTATAATGTTAGCTTTCAGCTACCTCCTCAATCCCTACGATGATGAAACATGTATACTATGTGATTCAATGTATTTTCATGAAATAGATCATGTTTAAACTACAACTTAATACTACAAAGATACTGGACGAGACTTAAACCTGACCCGTCTCCAAATGATGTGGATGGGAAAAGCGAATAGAATAACAAAAACGATAAGGCAGAGAAGGATTCTGGTGTAAGCATTGCCATGCTACAATGCTGGGACTTTGCGGTTCATCAGGTATACATCGCGAAAGGTGTCTGTTCCTTTAATTACAGTAATTCACATTGAAGTTGAAGCAATATGTACAGCTATGTAAGCACTAGCCAAAAGATCTAGCAGTCGTAACTCTCTTACGATATATCATCGAAGACAACAATAGGTCCCAAGCCTACGCTACAATCAACAGCGTGGGTCATAACTCTCGTCTCCGACTGCAATCCCTGATCGTTTTGTCGATGCCAATGCCTGAAGCATCTCAGGACCTCTATGGCTCAGTTTCTGACAGATCCCGACAGATACAGACCGACAATTTCCGACAGTGCATGCCGCTTGGCAAAGTTCGGAGTGACTCTGAACATCGCTGACGGTTGCAGTATCTATAATATCCCACGCGGCCTTACGAAATAGACCATAACTACTACAACGTTATATATATAAGCTAGGCTAGAATATTAATTCGGAATAAATCACTTTAGTTTGCATGTTCATAGAATAAAAATCACTTACTATCCGGAGGAAATTTGAAAAGTCCGCCATTGGAATATTGATGGCGCCTGGGTTCAAGAGAACGAGGAAATTCACTGAAAGTGCATACATAGTAAATATATATATATACTTTCTTTTCAGAAGATTTGGATAATCTAAATAATGTTGATAAATCTGTTTTGAAAAGTTTCTTCTTGACATTATTATTATTCAATGTGTAATTTGATAGCATTTTAAATTCAATGTACATTCCCCTCTGACATTTTAAACTCAATGTATACATAAAACAAACTAATTCAGCTAGGATAGTATAAGATTCCTGCTACGACTGATAGTGAAATGTTGATGTAACTGGAAGAGCTGCAGATTATTTTCTCTTAATGCTATTGTTTTTAAAGAAATGTGAAATCAATAAAGCAATTGAAACTACAGTGGAGAGAATGGTACCAGTAAGACTGATGCAAATGCGCACAATTGCACGTTTATCAGGTCAGAGACAATGTATTAATAATCTAATTGTGTGACATACTAGTATTTAAGACTTTTATCAAATCGTTCGAGGTCTGTCTGATCACGACATGTTGATTTAGAGCGAAGATACATGCCTTATCTTCAATGGAACTGACCTGACTGGCCAGCCCCTCTGGTATGTCGATTAAGGAGCAATAAACAAAATAAAAGAGAGGTTAGGAAACACAATTTAAACCTGTATGTCTTCATGTAGCTAAACGTTAAAGATAAAGTTGCAGTTGGCCATAAAGATCTTTTGCAAACTATCCACGCGTTCCGTTAGGCTAACTGACCCACGCTTTTGTCGTTATTGTATAGAAATTTTCTATTAGAAAACCTTTCCTGTCCCCATTGTACAAGACCCTACTAATAATAGTTTTACATAGATCACATATTGTACGTCTACCCTGTTTATCGACTACACGTTTTAAACTTGTACAAAGACACATACAATTGTTTGATAACCTAGCACCCAGCACATGCTCGGACACAGGGGAAGACAATAGAGAGGCGAAACACTACTTGTACGGATGCGGGTACATGTTGGCTTCTTTTTTGCCCTACGAGATCCAGGTGTGTGTGCATTCTACATCGACGATAACGCGAGGAAAGTGAGTTGTGCGACCTTAGCGAGCCTACAAGTACAAGTTTAATATGAGATCCATGTACATGTTCATTGAACACGTTCATAATGGCATGAACGATAACACTAGTAAAGTGTTGTTTTGTTGTGTGTGTGTCGGGGGGGAGGGGGGGCAATTAACAGCGAGCGTACTAGTACAAGCTTAAAGAAAACTTTGCAAACGAGTTTTCAGCTCAGGCGCAAGTTTTACATGCAAGTAAAAGGGCACGGCCTGAATCACAACCACTTTATATACGGATGCGACTGGTTTCATCATAGCTCGAAATTTTGATAACAAAGTTGTAACTGCCTTGCATGTATTATTGAGATTTTTGGATCGGGAGTCAAATTAAGACTAGCCCACTTACTCAGACGAACACTTTACAATTGAACATATACTTAAAATAAGTTCACTGTTTCGCCAAACTTAACATTGGCCTAAATGTTTCGTATCTGTTTCATATATATCTCTGTTTGCAAAAGTGAACACGATTATTTTCCTTCTTTGCATGACTTTCTATCGTAATCGAATACACCTGTCTTTTTTTTTCTAACACATAGCAGTATAAACGGTATACTTTTTTAGAGCAATTTAGTACCCATTCGATGAATACGAAGCTATTTACTAGAAGCAGATATAAACATGCACTGGAAGTCACAGATGGACTTCCACTTCCACTGTTTTATGCAAGATTTTCCTTAATTGAAGTTTAGGTCATGTTCACAAATTCTGCCAGCTTTTAAAACCTTGCTTATCTGTAAAACTCGACTGTGGATTTCCAACACTAAACAAGGTCACAGTAGCTTGGCTGCAAGGCTGTTCAATTGCCTTTTGAAGTAGGTTGGTTGCAAGGCTGTTCAATTGCCTTTCGTAGTAGGTTGACTGCAAGTCTGTTAAATTGCCTTTCGAAGTAGGTTGGTTGCAAGGTTGTTCAATTGCCTTTCGAAGTAGGTTTGCTGCAAATTTGTTCAATTGCCTTTCGAAGAAGGTAAACTACAAGTCTGTTCAGTTGCCTTTCGAAAAAGGTTGGCTGCAAGGCTGTTTAATTGCGTTTCGAAGTAGGTTGGCTGCAAGGCTGTTCAATCGCCTTCCGAAGATGTTTGGCTGCAAGGCTGTTTAATTGCGTTTCGAAGTAGTTTGGCTGCAAGGTTGTTCAATCGCCTTCCGAAGATGTTTGGCTGCAAGGCTGTTTAATTGCGTTTCGAAGTAGTTTGGCTGCAAGGTTGTTCAATCGCCTTCCGAAGATGTTTGGCTGCAAGGCTGTTTAATTGCGTTTCGAAGTAGTTTGGCTGCAAGGCTGTTTAATTGCCTTCCGAAGTAATTTGGCTGCAAGGTTGTTTAATTGCCTTTTGAAGAAGGTTGGCTGCAAGGCTGTTCAATTGCCTTTCGATGTATTTTGAATGCAAGGCTGTTCAATTGCCTTTCGAAGTAGGTTGGCTGCAAGGCTGTTCAATTGACTTTCAAAGTAGGTTGGCTGCAAGGCGGTTCATTTGCCTTTCGAAGTAGGTTGACTGCAAGATTGTTTTATTGCCTTTCCAAGTAGGTTGGCTGCAAGGCTGTTCATTTGCCTTTCGAAGTAGGTTAACTGCAAGGCTGTTCAATTGACTTTCGAAGTAGGTTCGCTGCAAGGTTGTTGCATTGCCTTTTTAAAAGTAAATCATATACAATAAAATTAAACTATATCGGATAACTAGTTGAACACAAGTGGTCTGTGAATTTTATATCATGATATAAAGATGCGGTGAAATAACGGTGCAGTATACGTGATTTTGTCAAATATTGACTCCATATGCATCCTCACTAGCCGGCGCGTTTTGGCGTAAACATTTGTGCATATGCAATGTCGGAAGCGGAATCTCCGTTGAGTTGGATGCTCGTCCATCTGGGAAACATATAGTAAGAGCAAAACTGAACGAAAATTTGGAAATAGAATTTATATAGAGGATAATTGTTTGTTTTAGTGTAAGATCGTATCTTAGTTCGACGAGTGAAGATATATTTCACGAGTGGCGTAGCCATTAGTGAACTATTCAATTTTGGTGTTCACGGGGCGAAATATATTGTTCTCCTACACTGAAACAAACATTTTCTTTTTCTTTTTATTATATACCTTTATTAGTATTGAAATCCTTTTATTACACTATTTTTGAAAAGAAATGCGCAAATTTGTATGCGCACGTAACCATATTTCGGAAATGACTTTGTTGAAATAGTTTGCAAGCCCTTTGAATGCTAGCGTTTGATTTGGAACTGAGAGCGGGCTAAAATTTCAAAACAGTGGAAAATACTAACTTGATACTTTCACTGTTTGAAACTATGCAATATCAATTTTATATCAGTGGGTAGTGCTGTTTTTCATTACAGTGCCGACACTCACCGTATCAAAATTCAAAATTGCTTCATAACTCTTTTCATATCACTGACCTAAGCTTTTTTCCATTACAGCGCAAACACTCACGGGTACACATTCGATCAGATCGTCCAGATCGTTCTGACTGACACGGACAGCGACGCTGACGGCTTCATCTCCCTCCAGGAGTTCCAGGTCGAACTTCTCGGGCAGTTCGACCTTAACAGTGAGTCATTTATTATTGAAAACCGGATGAAGCAGCCTTAATTCCGATTGGTACAATAATAATTTTGAAATGCTACCTAACTGTGCCTGTGAATCACATATTAATGATGTAAAGCCATTTGGACCAATCGGCCATTTTTCCAACCTCGGATGTTTATGGACCGTTTACAATGTCAGAAATCTTTATATTTAACTACGCTGCAATTAGATCGCGTCAGTCCAGCAGTTAAACTTAATGATATAACGTTTGGGAATATTAATCATTTATGCAATAATACACTTCATTGGCAATCACTTGAAATTTAGTAATACTATATACACGTTAAACATTACACTTTATTTATTCTATTTTTTAATTTTACGAACTTCTTCTACTGATGTACCGGCATACATCCGAGGTTTTTTTCGCTTCAGACGACGGCATCGTGGCCTCCCACGACTTTATCAACCTGTGGATGGCCAAGTACGGTGACACCCACGCCGACACGAACCATTTCTTCGCTGAACTTGATGCCAACAGCGATAAAGAGCTTACTGAGGCTGATATTCTCGCTCAGCTTTCAGAGCTCAACTGTAAGTGTGAACAGTATGGTTTTGATAATTTGTACTTGCACAATAATTGATGAAGTAAACTATTTCAGAATTTGTTATTCGCCATTATATTCATCATCTATTGCGGGAATTGATGTCCTGTGTAATGGCATTGAATTCAACCGTTTCTTTTTTGTAAACCTTACGCATTTAGTACCAGGTTTTGGCAGGCTTTATGTTTTCAATGTAAGAAATGTTGATGATTGTAAAGCTAATTATTTAACTGTATATAAAGCTGTTCTTCTATATTATTTTATTTAGTGGGCCTGTTGGACATCCTAAACCCCAGTGCAGTGCGAATCCCCCTTGCCGACTTCGAGAACTTCATTAGAATCGTGAGTTTTCAATGTATTGATGATGCAATATTGTCGTCTCAATGTTTTAGTGTTGTGAGTTCTTTTTTTGCATTTTCCAGAATTTTGTTTAAATCTAAATTATTCTATATCATACATCGAACCTAGTGTCCAAAATTGGTGATGATAGGTTAAAAGTACACAGTTACATTGCTGACAACATGCAGTTAACTTATATCTTATTTTATTAGTTACTGATAACAAGATTGTAATCAATCGTGTGCATGTATGTAATTACTGCAAACGCAAAAATATTAAAGGATTGGTGACTGTTAAAATATTTACAGGCATCTTCTATCGTCTCACGAGGTAGAAATACTGTGTGTTTTGCACCTTACTTTCAAATTAAACTCGGTATCCTTCATAAAAAAAAACATTGTTTCCGACATTTATTGGTCCGTTTTGGTATATTAAAACAAATACATTGATTGTGGTAAATCTTATTTGGGAGTAAGAGTGAATCTTTAAACAATCATTATATTTTATTTTTTTTAGAGTTTCTTAAAGGCATTCTACAGCAATATCTAATAACCTGTTTTGATATGTCGCAGAACCACCCCCATGGGCACGGACATGGTGGCCGATAGACGTTTCAAGGTCATTTGTTTATGAGTTGTTGGTAACTCTTGTTGGTAATTGTTGATTTTGTTTTGTTTGTTAAAAATAAAACATGGAAATAGAAGAAGTTTTACTTGTGTTTCGTCAGATTTAACCGAACTGGAACCAGAATTGAAACTGTCACATATAACGCCAATCGAAATTATGATTAGTTTTTAAAGTTTGTGTTAATCATATCCAGTATTCCAAATGTCATAACTTTACAGAGACGGGAAGGGAGATAACATTTCTGGTTGTCGAACTTGGTTGAGATATTTTACGCAACACTTAGAATACAATCTACATATTTAGCCTATTGCAACCATTAAGTTCTAGGCTTAATCATTAAAAATTTCAACTTTCGCGGGTGTTTTAGGTCCGCCTACTCATCCGATACACTTTCCCTCGGCCATTGACAACGTGTCAGCCAATAAGGCTGTATTCTAAGTCAGTATTAAGATGACCTGAAGTAATATATTAATGATTAAGAAGGGGTCCGTTTGCTACGCTCACTCCGCCCATTCTTAATAATTGCGATTTTGTGCCATCGAACTATTACATAGTGTCCAAGATTGGTTAAGATCGGTTTAAAGCGCCTGAACACAGTTGCATTGCGGACTCATGTTAATAGTTCTTGGATTTAAATCTATTATGAACGAGAATAATGAAACAAAGCAAGTTAATGTTAGCAAATTTGTCATGACAATATGTAAAACACTGCAAACCCCTCCTGACATGGACTAAATCACATCGTCAATAATATGTTCATATGCAAATCTTTAAGGGTTCACTGATTTCAATTTGAACCTTGTTAGATTTTGTTTGCTATACTTAGATACTTTGCAGCCTGGTTGAATATCAAGTGTGTTCTATATTACAAGTTTGTATTAAATGTATTTACCTCTTTTCACATACGTTATGTGCTGAGTGATAATAAAACTGAAAAATGACAGAATGTAGTCAGGGTATTTAAGTAATTCATGGTCCATAGCTCTTAAGTAAATGGGGTTGCATCGCCTGTTATCAAACTGGGATGAGATATTCTGCCCTTACACGTATTGTCCAGGTTTGGTGGTGATCGGGCAAAAGCTGTTGGAGTACGAGCGCGGACAACGTTGTGGGAGCTTCCCACCCTCCCACTCCACCATAATAAGACGGGCGGGCATATATATAACAAGAGCTGTCACAGAGACAGCGCGCTCGACTATTTCGTCACTTTTCAGTGTAAGGATTGAAAAGTTTTGACGAAACATGCTTGGATCACTGTATTAAGTCTCAATTCAATAAATCAAGTAGTTGGTGAGATATTAACCTATATGTGCTAACATGTAAAACCTTAACCACAATTCTAAGTCATAATAAATGGGCTAAAATTATAAAATATGCGCAGATAAAGTTATCTTACTTAATTAATTAAGAAGGTTGAATGGTTGGGATCCTGTGTATACAGTTTCAATGCATTACATGATTAATTCGCTGAGGTATTGACTTAAAGTGGTTACATGCAAAACCTTAACCAGAATTTATAAGTCGAATAAAAAAGGGCCATTATTTGAATTTAATGCAAACTAGAGTTATATAACTTAGTTAATTAAGTAGGTTGGATGGTTGAGTACCATTGTATATATTCTTAATGCAATACATCAAGTAGTTGCTGAGATATTTACCTATGTGTGCTTACATGCAAAACCTTAACCAAACTTTCTAACTCGAATAATAAAGGGCAATTATTTGCATTATATTCAAAAAAGTGTTATCTAACTTCATTAATTTAGTAGGTTAGATAGTCGGGAATATATATTCAAAGTGTGACGCCGACGCCGCCGCCGACGCCAGGTTGAGTAGTATAGCTCTCCTTATTCTTCGAATTGTCGAGCTAAAAATAAATGAGGTTTTTCATAATAAGTACAAAAGACTTCAACAGCACGGAAAGGTCGCTGTTAGATTCGAACAGTTCATGGAAAGTGAAATACTGTTGACCGTCAGTGCAACATAGAAGTTATACTTCATTTTCCGGAACAGCTAAATAAGTCGAATAATGTATAAAATTATCCTTAAGGCAGTAAGTAATTACATATAACATTGTAAAAACGAAAATAGGGTCTAAAGCTCAAAGTTACACTTAACCGGCTCATATATTTTTCTAATTTCTTCAGGAAAAAGAGACATGTACATAATAAGCGATTCAGTAGTCAGTTGATACGTCATATTAGTTAGAATGGACTAAACAGTACGTCCCAAATACCTTAACGATTGGCATTGTTTTATGAGGCCAGACATTGATTATAAATTGGTGATTAACCTTTATAACATAAGCTCAGCGTTATACATCCTATTGCAATGACGTCCAAAATGACATGAATATAGGCGCTCATATTCAGAAGCAAGAGTCACAGTTTGACAACGCAAATGATGACCTAGTTTCATAGCTGTCACGATATTGTCCTTTGTTCGGTCCTTTTGAGCTGACGCACCTTGAATATTAAGTCGGTTAAAACAAGATATTCGCCAATAGTACAGCGGCCTTGTCAAGGCTAAAAGTCGCACACGATAGCTTATTTCAGCAAACTGTTTCGTTTTGTATCCCTGTAGCAACACAACGCATACACTGCAAGCGTGGAACCAAGCTGCAATAACTGCAAACATCTGTACTGAACTCAGGACTGATGCCAAGTTGCACCGCAGTTAATCGGAGATAGAAGACTCAGTATAAAGACCTTGGGGTTATGATTACGAACAGTTTCAAGTCCAAGTCTAGAACAAACACTTTTATTAAATTGCATAGAATCAATTTTAATCCATTTGTTCTACAAGAAAATGAGATTAATTGTACAATTTCGGGTAGTAATTAGATTCAGCAAAGTCATCATTAAAATTCAACTAGAAACAAAGTTTCAATGGAATGAAGATTTGCAGTTGTGCCACTTCATTCTGGATACAAACTTGACACTGTTTGTAATCATGACCGTAAGTCTGTAGCCCTGTGAATATTTCAACATTCGTTAAAAGTGTTGTCTGCTGCATTTCTCATAGTTTGTGTTGTCTGCTTCCCTTGATTGCTACTTGATGTTGTGAGAATAGCAATCTGCAGGGTTTGGGCGCATTTTACTTCTTTGGTTTTAACTGAGTTCTGGACTCATTTCCATAGAGCATTTCTATGTTAGGTATGTATTAAATGAATTCTAGGGAGTTATTCTTTTAATTGCAATTTGTTGTATTGGGTGTGCATTTTTTATTTTTGGAAGGTTTGGTAAATTCTGTTTCTTTATCAGTATTTCAAGATAGCAGCTCTTTTTAAGTAACCCCTTTGCATGTGTTTCACTGTTTACATACTTAAGTAACCAGTTTCATAGTTATCACGGATGTGGGTTGAGAGATACAGAGGTTGCCAGTGAGAACACTCAGTTCCATAAACTTGTAAGTGTACTGTATGTAGCTGCAGATGTCATGTATGTTTTGTTGTTGTTGTCATGTGTTTTACCTTTCTATTGAATGTCATTTATCTCAGTAGTTGTTTGTTAATACGGGCCACTAAGCACTTTACGATATTGTATGAGATATATCTATTCTTTAACATTTTATGTATAATAACTAAATCCTTCTGGAAGCATTTTACTTAATACTGTTTATGTTATATTTCAGTGTGTAGATTCATCAGATTCATCTGTATTGAATCCTTCTGGAATCCTTCTTATATGTGACTCATATGAACAGTAAAACTATAGAAAGCATAAGTCTTTGTTAGTCAACACCACACACTATTTGAACAATTACTACGAACCACGGCTTGGTCTTGCCGCGTAATACATGGACTATTATAGACCTTCACAAAGGTCAGGGGTAAAGGTCCAACCATTATAAGTCGGTCTGCGGTTGTTCATTGAAAAGAAGGATAGATCATACACAGTCGAGACAACTAAAATTATTAACATTCCAAGCATCAGAATGTGATAACAGTTGATTCTGAAAGACCAGAAAATAATACAAAAAACAAACGGCAAATCACAATTCCCATTAAAAGAGAGATGGACGTATAAATAAACATGGGGTCGATTGTGCTTAACATTGTTAACACCATCTTGTGTCTCATGTCACTAGTTTCCAGACATTAATGCAAATGCTGGCTTACTCCAAATATTTTTTTAAAAAGAAGTCAAAATAGTCAATCTATGAGAGTGCAGCTTTAAATAGGATAAGAACAGTGAAGTAAGTATATTAGACAATACAAAGTATAAAGTTCCTGGGTCCAAGCTTTATCCAGTTATTGAAGGGGAACAAAGTGTCACGTACAGACTGATGGATAGACGGACGGACAGGACAAAAAACAGAAATCTCGCCTTGCACGAGGGAGACATAATAATGTAGGCCAACTTCTTTTGGATATAGGCATGACTAATTTATTTTGGACCATTGAACTACACATCATTTTGAATGGCATATCAATGTATTACTGAATTTGGAAATATAAATAGTGCTCACTTTAATTAAGGAATGAATTGCGGGGTTGATGTCATTATCGGGGTATGAACGCAATTGGGTGTCCGGTTAGCGCAGTGGTTAGCGCACTCGCTTCTCACCTAGGCGACCCGGGTTCGATTCCCGGCTTGGTCGCATGTGAGTTTGGTTTGTGGTCACCAAGCCGGACAAGTGGGTTTTCTCCGGGTTCTCCGGTTTCCCCCACAACACAAGACCACACTCTCGCGTAAAATCGTGCCAACGAGAGTGATTAATATAATGTTGTAATAACTTGTTTCACAATCGTTGTAAAATAAATATGTTTAAACTAATTGGGTTGGTCAATGTGTGTGGAGTCCGAAGGACTCCACGCATACTTTGACCAATCCAATTGCGTTCATATCCCCGATAATGACATCAACCCCGCAATTCATTCCTTATATTTACACCAATAGTTCATTATTTCATTCAAGAATTGTTAAAAAAATACTTCATTTCATTTAAGAAAACCTTTCAGTAATCCGTTCTTACCTATTCTGTAAATAGAACGACCCGACTATAACCGGAAACATTTTTCAAATGACGTCACAATAACGCGGGAAAAGATCAACCACTTGAAATCACTTTAAAACGTAAAATTAAAACAATTCTGGTACCAATATATTTAAAATATAATAAACTTACACTTTTAAAAATGTTGATCTATATTTTACGGGACCTGCAGACACAATACAACCAATAACAAGATCAAGAGCTTTCATGTATATTGTTATGCAATGACCTATCCGAACATATCCGAAGATGTTGCGTTCATCGATTGATGAACGGAATTGCCGAAAGGCAGTTCATTTAAGGAACGGAAGTTGAGGTGTAAATATTTAATGTATTTAATGGGTTACATCAGCTGTTTTGCCATCTACCTGAGCAGAAAGTAAAATTGCATAACATTATTCAGATGAAGGATATTAAAAATGCAACTCATACATTTAAGAAATATTGTTTAGCCATGACAGTAAATCATAATAAAAATGGTAAATGTTTTGGTTTGGTTAAAGCTGAATTTATATTTTGATTGATCAATAACTGGAACTTTTATGTTGCAAACTTGCCATATATGGAAATGTTTTGCTCGATTGATTCCATTAAATTGTATCAAAATATTAATAACAGAAGAATGAACTGCCAGGGTATATAAAGAGAGAAGAACAAATTCCATCAGAATTGTTAATTATAATGTTATTTCATACTCAAAGTATGATGATCAGTGAATTTATACAATGATTAAAATCATTCATTTAACATTCATTCATACAAAAGAAGTAATAATGGTCATTTCTGTACAAATATTTATGCTACATTGAATTTGGAAAAGCAAAATGAAGAAATAGAAGATATTTGTTTATTTCGGTGTAAGATCGTATTTTATTTCACGAGTGTCATAGAAAAACATATTTTCACGAGTGGCGAAGCCACGAGTGAAAATGTAGTTTTTTTATGATCACGAGTGAAATAAAATACGATCTTACAATGAAATAAACAAATTTTCTGTTTCTTTTATGCTTATTTTCGCAGTTTTATTTGTTTTTTTTATTTATTTCTGAATTACCCCCTTTTTTGAAAAGGGTGGGCTTTAGGCCGCTACCCGTGGGGCGCCCCTCATGCATAGTTATAGCTGTCAACTTTTCTCATTTTGGTTTGCTGAGAAATAATTCTCTGCTATTCATTCTTATAGCTTAACATTCGCTCGTTTTTTATTGCAAAGCTTTATGAACAGTAAACAATGAAGTACATGTATTATTAGTGCACATATGTTCCAAAAAATAATGAAAACACTTTTTATTTTAAGATGGGCATGAATACAAAACCAAATTACTACGCCGCTATTGAAAGAATGAAAATTTGGAAGGTCAAATGTGTTGGCAAAACAAATGTGGATACTCATTGGATTTTAACCATTCTTCTTAGTTTAAGACTGCATGTACGCGTGTTTTTATAGTAAGTTAATATTCAGTCATCTTACTGTCAGAGACCAGTCTGTTTCGATTTAAAATGTTTGTTTTCCAGATAAAGAGTAAATGCCACGCTAGTTTGTTGACACATTTTGAGGTGTGGGTGGGGTAAAAAAATATCGGATCTATCTGTAAATTGTGTGAATTCTCCAGGAAGCTCATTTTACGTACTACAACGGTTAACAGTTTAAAATACATTTGAACGAGGATACAAAATTTTATTTATGTTCGAACAGTTGTTTTTGTCTGTAATTTGTTTGGTATGAAAGCAAATGTTCGAACATTCAGCTTCAAAGATCAGTAAAATGTTTGATAAACGGGATAACCGGTAATTAACGGTAAGGTGTTAATTTTAATTTCCAATTATATATTTATTTAAATTTATAAAATATTTCTTTCTTTTTTTAACATTTTTTGACATAATTTACTGAAGTCTTATGTTCTGTTTTGATCAAGGCAAGTATATGTAACCACAGGCATCTGAATCATTGTTTGTCACTAAAATATTGTTTAAAACCATTTTGGGTACATACAATGAGGTAAACAACACATCTGAAGATATTTAGTGTCTTTGATATACAAAAATATTATATTTGTATATCAAAGACACTAAATATCTTCAGATGTGTTGTTTATCTCATTGTATGTACCCAAAATGGTTTTAAACAATATTTTAGTGACAAACAATGATTCAGATGCCTGTGTATGTAACAACAAAGGAATTTAAAAGTAGTTCTGAAAGTTGATATTTTCACTCCTTATTTTGCAGTGAAAATATCAAATTGATATTTTCACTGTTGTTATTTCACTGTTAAACCCCCATATTTCATCATAAAGCATGAAAGAAAATGGATTAATTCTATTTTGCCCGGTTAACGTACCTTTGATATGACTTTGGGCTAGAGGCGTTCAAAATGTGCAACATTTATCTCAAGAAATTTATATACAACTGCATGTTACATTATAGTAGTTATGAACATTAGCGTCATGATACAGATACCATTGTTCACAAATTAGATCATATATACATGCATCAAAGGTTGGCTTTACTGTTGAAAGCACATATACACAAAACAGGAGTCAGTGAAATAAAAAGAGCAGGTTTGGTCATTGTGCACGTGCTCCTCTCTCATGGGCAATTATGCCCTCGGGCAATTATGCCCTCGGGCAATTACTCTTCCCACTGGGGGCAATTATCAACCAAAAGTCCTGGTCAACCATGTATTATTCTATAATTCTCTTTAAACGATCTTAAGTAAACATAAAATTGATATAGATGTAGTTCTAACGAGATATTATAAGTAAAATCGAGTAATCATCATGACTACAGTAGGCAGTGCATACACACAGTATTAAGATGCTCTAAATATAACGATCTTGCGAGAAAAGATAAGCATCGTACAGTTTCCGTATATGTTTCTATCTATATGACAAAACAGGTAGTAAGCTAAGTATTCAGACAAATGAATTGCGAATGTATGTAAATGTTTTCATTCAAACATATTCCTTGACAGACACATACACACTCACACATATATACACACTTACACACAGTTACGCAATACCATACATGAATAAATAAACTATAGTAAGATAGCATAATGTTTTATCAATGTAACAAAGATGTATCTTTAAAAACTTTAATCTATTTGTTTTACAAAATAAATGTGATTAATTGTACTCTTCCGGATAGTAATAAAATTCAGCAAAGTATATCATCAAAACTAAACTAGAAACAAAGTTACAATGGAATGAAGATTTGCAGTTTTGCCACTTCAGTCTGGATAAAAACTTGAGACAGTTCTGAATCATTGTCATACGCGCCAATAACGTCACTTGTGTCATCGACGTCACATTATATGGATATTGAACATATTTTAATCAATCCAATTCGTCATTGTTGCACTATTCAAAGGTATTCTCACCGATAGAAATATTAAATTAATTGAAAGGATATACGTTAAAATTCAATATCCATGTTAATAAACTGCAATAACACCTGTTTATACATCAAACAAAAGAGTAGTCGACTGATGCAATCGATAGGCAGACAAAGGGGACAACTATACATGGTGACGTTAAGAAATATGGTCATTTGTCCTGAGAGGGGTCACTCATTGATTAAAGTATGTTGACTCGCATTGTTTCTTTAAATGCCAGTTCAGCAGGAGATAACAAGGGTTCAGTTATGTGCTGACGTCAACTATACGAAGGCTACGACCTTTGCCTGGTCACTACTAGGTATAAAAGTTGAAGTTGCCAGTATCCGTTACTCACAGTTCTAAACTGCGCCAACAAGTATGATGACGTGTTGTTTTTTTCTTAATTTTAAATATATGTTAACTTAGTTCTGCGCTCTATATTCATCGGATTTGTACGAATAATACATAGGCAGACATATATATCCATACAAATATTTACTTTGAGCCTTATTGGATTATTTATTTCAATTTTCTTTCCAGAATGAATTTCCTGATATTGCTCTCTCTCTGTGGTTTGGCTTTTGGGTAAGTTGTGCTTCTGAGTGAATCATTGTATGGACATAATTGAAGTTGTGGCCTCTGTCTGTACTGGCTTTTTGACTCTTTATAGTCATTTCCCGGGAAGGAAGAAGCAAATGTTTTTCGACCCTAAAAAAGTTTTACCGTTAATGGATCTGAAAGCTATTTATCAGTATCTTGCTCACGCAAGAACGAAATTGCGGAAAACCGTTATTAAAGCTATTGATACTTGTGGTCTTCAAACACGTTATTTAAGCAAATATCAACATTTGCTGAAAATTTCTGCTATCAGTATCTTAGTTTTTACACTCCTTATGATTTGCCATACTTGATATCGTCATAAAAAGTGCGTTTTACAAACCATGAGCGAGTCCCTTATGGGCCTTCCACAATGCAAAAGTTGGTGGGGAGAGCAAAAATTTAAAACATTCCAAAAGTTTTTGTTTTATTTAGTTTTGAGGAACGATCTTTTTCGGGAGTGAAACGTAAAGCATACATTTTTTGTAACATGTTTTGGGGTATTAAGGAGTTGACTAAATTTTATGAAAGAAGATTTTATCAGATTTTGGATAAAAAAGCATTCGTATTATCTCGGAAAAGACTGTCGACCATATAACTTTGTTTTCGTGTCAAAATACCCAAGACTACCTTATCAACAATGCCTGGTGGATTCTTGATTATATCGTTTCAAATAAGAAAGGTATTTCAATCACGTAAAGAAAAATAGCGGATTCAATTCATTTCCTGGCTTCAAAATTGCCAAAATCTTTCTTAAAATAACTGCAAAAACCATTAAGCTTTAAAACATTGTGTATTGGGTAGTACTGACATTTTGACACAAAAACATATTCATAATGCGACATTTCCAGGAAAATGTTAAAGCTTTTTGAAATCTGATAAAATCTTCATTCGTAAACAATTCTCAACTGCTAATTACAGCTATGTTGCAGCGGATATATAAATTATGCTTGCTCAATATTGAACCTCAAACTAAATAAAAACATTTTTAAAACATTTTTAGTTTTGATTCTTCGAACGACTTTTGCACTGTGGAAGGCAATAATTAATTGCTTGAATAAAGTTCTCCGCATTACACCGTATAGCGAAAATAATTGTCTCGAGGTAGCCTGACCAAAACTGGTGCTGTCATTACGGAAGAAGGCGTTGTTAAGCTATGGAATGTGACGTTTTCAGTGATATTTGGTGAGCGGTGTTCATTTTGACCGAAGCTGCTCTTGGAAATGAAACAAAGGGCAGTCTAAGTCGCTTACAGAGCCCCGCCATCGACCTTTAACCAAAGTTTGATTGAGAGTTTAGTTTCTTAAACACTTCAACAAACCTTTACACACAAAAACTGTTAAAACAGTATTTTGGAAACAGGTTTGTCGAAGTGTTTAAGGAAACTAATGTCCTAATAAAACTCCGGTAATAAAACGAAGGCGGGACTCTAAGCGGCATAGACTGCCCTTTGTTTCATTTAAAATACTGAAGAAAAATAAGTTATCTTTGTTTGAAGTCTTCATTCGAAGCAAAATATTGCCTTCCGACGTATCATTTATGACGTAATTTACCACGTGATATACACTTACTGGTATCACAGGCATTAATATTTGATCTAGTCTTGAATATATCCATGTTGTTCTGATTTATATACGGATGCATGTGTTTTCAGATAAGGTTTTAGCATGCTCAGTTTGGAGGCGATCTATCTATATGTGTAGGTTTTAAATGGATAATATTAATAATAAATGTGTTAAATGTTGGAAAGGCATTATATAAATGCGAGAATTTATTAGTTATTTAAGAATCTTGTGTATCTTGTACTTCCCAAATAACCTAGTCTCTTCAGCGCAAGCGGAGATTCTAATATTTGGTCAAGGTGTGTTGTGACTGTACTTTATCCAATTGAAATATTGAAACGAAAAAAACATTAAAAGAATGCAGTTTTTTTTTAAAGATATATAACAATTAAATTGTTTACGCTTAAGTTCAACTATTTTAATATTTTTTTTAAAGACGCCTCTGTTATACGGCTCAAGATTAGCCGCTCCTATCACCAAACGTGTCGTACGCAAAATTTGTCTCAATTTTTGGTTTTAAGACCGACGGTTAAAAAAGCAAAACTGTTCGATCTGTCCCTTAGAACTCACTCTCACTCCTCGAGATAAGTGAAGTTAAGCGTGATAAACGCATGCTTGTAAGAAGTATTTCTTATTAGAGTGTTGAGACATATGAGTAAAACACCTTCTTTGGTTGTTCGAAAGTGTTCAGTAAAATGGATTAAGAAAGTAGTGACATAATGTGTTCTCCCTTCTGGATGGGGCTTATATTTGCCGTTGTTTCATTACATGTATATCCAAATAGATTTTCCTTTGATCCCAAAATACTATATATGAAAAAGCTTGGGTCGCCCACGTCGAATGTATCGTTCATATGAGTCATTTGTATTTCTTTCAGCCAGCATTGCTTTCCATCGAGCGATGCTTTCCAGCGAACATTGCTTTCCATCGAGCGATGCTTTCCAGCGAACATTGCTTTCCATCGAGCGATGCTTTCCTTATATTGCCTTTATACTTAATCTAGCCATACCTGCTAACAGTGTTATTTTAAAGCTGCACTTTCACTGATTTGCCGTTTATCATTTTTTTTGTCTTGGAATGGGCCAGTTTTTTTTGCGTAAATATCAGCTAAACCGGTGATATAAGACTGCTGACAAAAGATCAGAACGCAGATTTTCATATTTCCAATCGCAAATTAATGTTGTATGGCTAACAGCGTTACTAACGGTTTAAGAAAAAAAAGCATAAAACATCAATTTTTTAACTTAAATATAACAATCTGCGATCTGATCTTTGTTAGCGGTCTTATATACTGGTGTCAATGCACTTTTGCCAAAAATGGCTCGTTCCAATACAAATAAGTTGACAAAATGTTCAATCTGTGAGAGTGCAGCTTTATCGGGCAATTGAATTTCGGTGAGCATCGCTCGATAACTTTAACTTTTTAGATATCATCGCTTCATAGCATTTGCATTTAAGTGAGTTTTGCTTGGTAAAATTCAATTCGACAACATTATGAATTGCAGAGATTCATTCTTTGAAACATATTTATTTTAGAGCCAATCAGCATGGCTTCACGTTCGAGCAGATCGTCCAGATGGTGGTGAGGGATACCGACGCCAACGCTGACGGATTCATTAGCTTCGCCGAGTTTGACACAGAACTGTTGGGTCAATTTGATACCGACGGTATTAACTGATTAATTAAATAGTTCTATTTTAAATAATGATTTATTTATCTTGTTAGTTATATATTTAGGTAATTAGTCAGTCATTCAGTCATTAATTAATTCAGTCGGTCGGTCGGTCGGTCAGTCGGTTGGTCGGTCCGTCGGCCGGCCGGCCGGCCAGCCAGCCAGCCAGCCAGTCAGTCAGTCAGTTAGTAGGTTATTTTATTTTATATTCATTTGTTTTCTAATTTCCTCTTATTAACTTTCATTGAGTTCGTAACTTGAATTTATTTAATCAACCTTCGAAAAGAATGACCTTGCATATTTGTATGTTCTTCACCAGGTAACGGCATAGTATCCGATCATGACTTTATTACTCTGTGGATGGCCAAGTACGGCGACACGCATGCAGACACTCACCATTTCTTTACCAACCTTGACGCCAACAGCGATAAGCAGCTGACAGAGGCTGATATTGTAGGGCAGCTGTCCGAACTTAAACGTGAGTTGAGTGCTTCCATATATTTCAGTTGGAGTTTATATAGGTTCTGTCTAGTAAATGGCTCGTTTACTTTGCCCACTCTACCCTCTTATATGTCCTTATCAACTGTTTTTTTTAAATGACATAGCTTTAAATGGCAACCCATGGGTAACTCACATGGCGCGAACGAGGAGCGTCTGCGAGCCACTGAATCGCAGAGGTCAGATTTTTTTTAGGCGCGAGGCTTGAGACTTGTTTTCCTTCCCTCCCACACTTTAATACAATTGTGTATCATCATGCATTTCATAATGCTCTTATTCGATACTTTTTTAATGACGGGATTTTTTATATGTTATAATGATATATATGATAAACACGTCTAATTATGCATTTGAAGTGCACATATCATATCGCATCGCGCGATTTTGGGCCTTCAGACGTAATTATTACAAATGAAATAATCATTGATAAAAAAATCCAAAAATAATGATTTTTTCTATGTATATCAATTTCTTCCAGGCTTTTTTTCTTTTAAAGGTTGATTTCGTCCCCAATTATTTTGACTGCATTAATAGTCTGTCTTAAAACAGCCAAATGAATTAAAATACAAAAATGATTCATCATTTTTATCTAAATTCATGTTCCTCATAGATTATGTATTAAGAAAATAATTAAAATTATAAGCTAGTTGTAATACTGATACGTCATTTGAAGTACTATGCTTTCGTAAGGACGTCACGTGAATGACGTCAAATGTAGAATTCGAAATGCGCAAGACATGGTCTTACTTGTGAATACGTATCTTGCGCAATTTAAGTGATATCTTCATGAAATTTTCAGAATTACTTCCTGAAATATCATTTCATTTAAATGCGTTTAAACATTATAAAAACAAATATATGCCCAAGTCCCAAAATCGGGCGTCAGAATGGGTAAGGAAGGGTTACTGAAATGTTTTCTTGTAAATGAAATGAAGTATTTATTTATCAATTCTTGAATGAATTATGTAATACTTTATGTGGTGTAGCAGTTTTGTGACTTAAGTCTGGTTTTGCATTTGTTAAAACTCAAAACGGATATTAATGTTTTAAATAAGACCTGTTCAGTTTACGACGTGTTAAATTTGCTTTTAATGGTATCATTTCCTGGTATCCATTAGCAAATAAATCAGAAATACTGCATGAGACAACAAGCTTAGCAATCGGAACACCTCGGTGGAAAACGCCCGAGGAAGCTAGTGTGCATTTTCCATTACTGTCACTTTCATATATTGTTAAAACTGAAACTGTGGGCTTAATTGCGCTTTCCTAATGTGAAATTTTCGGTTCAAGTAAAACGTACTTTTAAAGTATAATGTGAAGCCTGCAACAGCCGAAGTTAACTGTTTTTGCCAATAAAAGTATTCGATCAAACCAAGAAAGCCGCTTGAAACTAGTCTTTGAGAGTATTATATCTTTCCAATCCCGAAAAAAATGTAAAAACCGGTCCTTTAGCGCATTTTTTTCTCAATGTCCATCAATTCAAGAATGAGTAAACCTTGTTAAAGGGTTTTGAGGGCATTTATTCATCCCAAGTATCCCATATACGGACTCTGTTTGATATTACAGTGACACTATTCGACGCTCTTAACCCAAGTGCTGTCCAGATCCCGGTCGCTGACTTTGCGGATTTCATCAGAATCGTACGACCCATTCATATCACTTTGTATAAGTACTGACAGAGTATAATTTATAATACCTATTTTACACACGCACACGTTCAATGGCATACAATGATGTAATAATATTAAGTATTTATAGCACTTAATTTAAGTATTCGAGAAATGATTCTTGGCTATTTCACAGCTTTTAATCTTCGAAATGAGGCGCTACTAAATGTACATATCATCACAAAAAATGCAGTTTTTATTTTATTGCCTTAACGTTTGTGCCTATAACAATACAGTACAATGTGCGTGCGCACCAGGTATGATTATTCGGAAGGTATGTGCTCATGAATAGGTGGATGTATTATTATATAATTCGTTATTTTTCCAGAATCATCCACACGGACATGGACATGGTGGAAAGCGGTAATATAATACAAATTTATATATCACATAATAAAGCAGCGTTGTTAATGTTGTTGCAATGTAAGGCCATCAATGAATATGATTCTTGCAACATGACCAAGCAGACTCAGGGACTCGCTCAAGTTTTGGCACCAAACATATCATATTTTTTTTCCGGCAATGCATCTGAAAACACTTATTTAATTATTTTACTCTTTCATAACCGAAATTGCTGAAAAAAAATAAATAAAAAAAATAAGTATAAACAACCTGGTTTTAGTGGGAGTTTATGTAAAACTGACCGTTGCTTATAACTGACCGTTGCTTTTTTTCCTTGACAGCGCAAACACTCACGGTTTCACATTCGATCAGATCGTCCAGATGGTTCTGACTGACACGGACAGCGACGCTGACGGCTTCATCTCCCTCCAGGAGTTCCAGGTCGAACTCCTCGGACAGTTCGACCTTAACAGTGAGTCATTAATTACCGGATAATTTACCGGCACAGAAGCCTTAATTCCGATTGGTACCATACTCATATAGAACTGTCCCCTCACTGTGCCTGTAATTCACCTATTGCTGATGCGAGCCATTTGGGACACCTCGGCCATTTTCCATCAACAACAACCTCGGATGTTTATGGACGGTTTACAATGTCAGAAATCTTTATATTTAACTACGCTGCATATAGACCGCGTACGGTAATTTCAATACAGCAGTTAAACTTAATGACATAAATCTTAAACATCTTAATTATTCATGCAATAATACACTTCATCGGCAATCAATTTAAATTAAGTGAACCAATATACACGTTGAACACTACACTTTATTAATACTATATTTTTTTTAATTTAACGAACTACTTCTACTTATGTACCGACATACATCCGATGTTGCTGTTTGATTAAAAAAGGAGTCTCGATTGAATGCAGAAAACTTCCTATTTACCTTTTAACTGCAAACAGACGCCAGTTGTTCATTGAAACTAGACAATACCACCCTCTAATTATCCACAAATTACTGTACGGTTATAGTGATCTATATTATGCCAAGGACGAGTTGCAAAATAATTCAAACTCTGTAAAAATGCGATGTTCTTAGGAATTCGTTGGTGCAAATTGTAATTCCAAATTATTGCGCACTATCCACCGATGCAGGCCCTTTTTGGTGAAATCATTGCGCACCAGCCACCGATGCAGGCCCTTTTTGGTGAAATCATTGCGCACCAGCCACCGATGCAGGCCCTTTTTGGTGAAATCATTGCGCACCAGCCACCGATGCAGGCCCTTTTTGGTGAAATCATTGCGCACCAGCCACCGACGAAGGCCCTTTTTGGTGAATCATTGCGCACCAGCCACCGATGCAGGCCCTTTTTGGTGAAATCATTGCGCACCAGCCACCGATTCAGGCCCTTTTTGGTGAAATCATTGCGCACCAGCCACCGATTCAGGCCCTTTTTGGTGAAATCATTGCGCACTAGCCACCGATTCAGGCCCTTTTTGGTGAAATCATTGCGCACTAGCCACCGATGCAGGCCCTTTTTGGTGAAATCATTGCGCACCAGCCACCGATTCAGGCCCTTTTTGGTGAAATCATTGCGCACTAGCCACCGATTCAGGCCCTTTTTGGTGAAATCATTGCGCACTAGCCACCGATGCAGGCCCTTTTTGGTGAAATCATTGCGCACCAGCCACCGATTCAGGCCCTTTTTGGTGAAATCATTGCGCACTAGCCACCGATTCAGGCCCTTTTTGGTGAAATCATTGCGCACTAGCCACCGAAATAGGCCCTTTTTGGTGAAATCATTGCGCACTTGGGTAGGATATTTCGATCCGCGCCGGAAACACATGAAGGAGGTTCGAAGAGACTATTGATAATTAATCAGATATAACCTCCTAGGCCGGTAATCATAAATTTGGCCAAAATTTTAACTTGACGGGATTTGGTAAAACGATGCAACGCTGAAATTTTGGCCAAGGATTGCATCATTAAAATACAAGCAAATCTAAAATATTTTACACATGTAGAACAGAAAATAGCAAAGTCTTTTAAAGGCTTAGAAACACCTTCGTATCTTTTTTGTCAAAAATGTTATTCAACAATTAACGTCACTTCACTGTTTATTTACATCGATTGTGACCCATGGTGACCCATTTGAGAACCTCTTTAAGTCACGTGATTCCTCACTTGCACATTCGTGTGGATTTGTTTCTGATTGTTTTCATCCTCATGTGTCTTTTTTTCTCTTCAGACGACGGCATCGTGGCCTCCCACGACTTTATCAACCTGTGGATGGCCAAGTACGGTGACACCCACGCCGACACAAACCATTTCTTCACAGAACTTGATGCCAACAGCGATAAACAGCTAACTGAGGCTGATATTCTCGCTCAGCTTTCAGAGCTCAACTGTAAGTGTGAACAGTATGGTTTTGATGGTTTATACTAGCATGATAATTGATTGATTAAGTAAACTATTTCAGAATTTTGTTATTCGCCATAATATTCACCATCTATAGCTGGAATTGATGTCCTGTTTAATGGCATTGAATTCAACCATTTTTTTGTAACTTTATGCATTTAATACCAGTAAGGTTTTGGCAGGCTGTATGTTTTCAATGAAAGAAATGTTGGTGATTGTTAAGCTAATTACTAAACTACTAAACTGTATATAAAGCTGTTCCTTAAAATTATTTTATTTAGTGGGCCTGTTGGACATCCTGAACCCCAGTGCAGTACGAATCCCCCTTGCCGATTTCGAGAACTTCATTAGAATCGTGAGTTTTCAATGTATTGATGATGCAATATTGTCGTCTCAATGTTTTAGTGTTCCGAGTTCTTTTTTTTTGCATTTTCCAGAATTTTGTTTAAATTTTAATTATTCTATATGATATATCTTACTACAACAAAGTGTTCAAGTTTGTTGACGATAGGTTAAAAGCTTCTGTACACAGTTGCATTGCGGACAACATGCAGTTAACTTATAATATTTTATTTTACATGTGTAAATTGCTGCAAACACAAAATATTAAATGATTAGTGAGTGTTAAAAGATTTACAGGCATCAACTATCGTCTCACGAGGTAAAAATACTGTGTGTTTTGCACCTTCCTTTAAAATTAAACCAGGTATCATTCATAAAAAAACATTGTTTCCGACATTTATTGATCCTTTTTTCGTATATTAAAACAAATACATGGATTGTTCTAAATCTTATTTGGGAGTAAGAGTGAATCATTATAGTATTTTTATTACAGTTTTTTATAGGCATTCTACAGCAATATCTAATAACCTGTTTTGTTTTGTCGCAGAACCACCCCCATGGGCACGGACATGGTGGCCGATAGACGTTTTAAGGGCATTTGTTTATGAGTTGTTGGTAACTCTTGTCGGTAATTGTTGATTTATTTTGTTTGTCAACAATAAAACATGGAAATAGAAGAAGTTTTACTTGTGTTTCGTCAGATTTAACCGAACTGGAACCAGAATTGAAACTGTCACATATAACGCAAATCGAAATTATGATCAGTTTTTGAAGTTTGTGTAATTCAAATTTTAAATTAGTATTTCAAATGTCATAACTACTACTAAAAGAGACGGGAAGGGAGATAATAGTGCTGGTTATCGAACTTGGTTGAGATATTTTACGCAACACTTAGAATACAATCTACATATTTAGCCTTTTGCAACCATTAAGTTCTAGGCTTTATCATTAGGAATTTCAACTTTCGCGGGTGTTTATAGGTCCGCCTACACATCCGATACACTTTCCTTCAACCACTGCCAGCGTGTCAGCCAATGAGGCTGTATTCGAAGTCAGAATTAAGATGACCTGAAGTAATATAGTAATGATTAAGAAGGGGTCCGTTTGCTACGCTCACTCCGCCCATTCTTAATAGTTGCGATTTTGTGTCATCGAACTATTACATAGTGTCCAAGTTTGATGAAGATCGGTTTAAAGCGCCTGAACACAGTTGCATTGCGGACTTATGTTAAAAGTTCTTGGATTTAAATCTATTATGAACGAGAATAATGAAACAAAGCTAATTAATGTTAGCAAATTTGTCTTGCCACAATGTTAAACACTGCAAACCCCACCTGGCATGGACTTAATCACATCGTCAATAATATGTTTATATGCAAATCTTTAAGGGCTCACTGATTTCAATTTGTACCTTGTTAGATTTTGTTTGCTATACTTAGATACCTTGCAGCCTGACTGAATACCAGATTTGTTCTATATTACAAATGTAATTTGTATTAAATGTATTTACCTCTTTTCACATACTGTATGTACTGAGTGATAATAAAACTGGAAAAAAATGCAACATGCATTCTGGGTATTTAAATAGTTCATGGTCCATAGCTCAAAGGTAACTGGGGTTGCATCGCCTGTTATCGATCTGGGACGAGATATTCTGCCCTTACACACATTGTCCAAGTTTGGGGGTGATCGGACAAAAGCTGTTCGAGTACGAGCGCGGGAAACGTAGTGTGCGCTACCCACCCTCCCACCCCATCATAATAAGACGGGTGGGCATATAAAAATGAATGAGCGTTTCATAATAAGTACAAAAAACTTCAAGAACACAGAAAAGTTGCTGTTAGATTCGAACAGGTCATGGAAAGTGAAATACTGTTGACCGTCAGTGCCATATAAAAGCGATATTTCATTTTCCGGAACGGAAGTCGAATAATGTATAATGTTTATAATGATCCTTAAGGAAATACGTAATTACATATAACATTATATAAACGAAATATAGGGTGTAAAGCTCAAAGTTACATTTACAGAGCTAACCGGCTCAAATGTATTTCTAATTTCTTCAGGGATAAGATACGTGTAAATAATAAGCGATTTAAGTGGTCAGTTGATAATTATTTTTATTTTGAAAGGACTTCAACAGTACGTCCCAAATACTTTAACGCTTGGCATTGTTTAATGAGGCCAGACATTGATTACAAATCGGTGATAACCTTTCTTACATAAGCTCAGCGTTATACATCTTATTGCAATGACGTCCAAAAAGATATGGCATGAATATAGGCGCTCATATTCAGAAGCAAGGGTCACAGTTTGACAACGCAAATGATGACCTAGTTTCATAGCTGTCACGATATTGTCCTTTGTTCGGTCCCTTTGAGCTGACGCACCTTGAATATTAAGTCGGTTAAAACAAGAAATACGCCAATAGTACACGGCCTTGTCAAGGCTAAAAGTCGCACACGATAGCTCATTTCAGCAAACTGTTTCGTTTTGTATCCCTGTGGCATAATAACGCATACACTGCAAGCGTGGAACCAAGCTGCAATAACTGCAAACATCTGTACTGAACACAGGACTGATGCCAAGTTGCACCGCAGTTAATCGGAGATAGAAGACTCAGTATAAAGACCTTGGGGCTATGATTACGAACAGTTTCAAGTCCAAGTCTAGACTCAGAAAAACACTTTTATTAAATTGCAAAGAATCATTTTAATCCATTTGTTTTACAAAATAAATTGAGATTAATTGTACAATTTCGGGTAATAATTAAATTCATCATTAAAATTCAACTAGAAACAAAGTTACAATGGAATGAAGATTTGCAGTTTTGCCACTTAAGTCTGGATACAAACTTGACACTGTTCGTAATCATAGCCGTACGTCGGTCTGAGGCTGTTCATAAAACGAGGATAAAACGAGGATAATTCCTACACTGTCGAGACTACAAGCATTATTAACACTCCAAGAATCACAATGTGATAGAAGTTGATCCTGAAAAACCAAAAAATAATACAAAAAACACGCGGCAACTTTCAAATCTGTACTGCTCTGAAAGTTATATGATATATTTCAGATTGGCAGTATTTCTCAGAAGATATGAGACAACTGTCCCAGCTGTATGTAGAACATTCAAGTCTATCATCAAATATTTTACATTTTAACGTTTCAACGATGCTGTTAACAACTTTGATAACTTTACAACAAAGTTCTGAACAATAAGTCCAAGGTGTCGATAAGAACGTTTTGTTAACGAAAACTTCTTCTAGTGCAATGTATAACTAAATTTGGAAATAACATTATAGCACACTTGATCTTTTAAAGAACTATTCCAGAAAAACATATAACCTCCGGAGGGAAGGCAATTATTTGAATAGGTGGGTGGGTGTCTCCTAATTTGGACCCCAAAAGGGTAAATTTGCTTCTGTTGGGGGTGGCATAATATAAAAGTGCCTCCCCCGGGAGTTATATGTTTAAATGAAATAGCCCTAAGTTCATTTAATGGAATATGTTGGCTGTTTTACCATCTACCTATTTAAAGGATAAAGTAAAATTTCATATATTAAAGATGCAGGATATGGAAAATGCAACTCATACAGTTAAGTTATATTTTTTATCATGACAGTAAATCATAATAAAATGGTAAATATTTTGGTCTAGTTAAAGCTGAATTAATATTTTGATTGATCAAGTACTGAAACTTTTATGTTGCAAACTTACAATTAGATTATCTATGGAAATATTTTGCTCGATCGATTCCATTAAATGGTATCAACATTTTAATAACAGAAAAATGAACTGCCAGGGTATAAGAGAGAAGAACAAATTCCATCAGATTTGTTAATTAAAATGTTATTTCATACTCAAAGTATGATGATCAGTGAATTTATACAATGATTAAAAACATTCATTTAACATTCATTCATACAAAACAAGTAATAATTGTCATTTCTGTACATATATTTATGCTACATTGAAGTATGAAAAGCAAAATGAAGAAAATTGATTCATTCAATTTTGCCAGGTTAACATATCTTGGACTTTACTTAGGGCTAGAGGCATTCCAAATGTGCAACATTTACCTAAAGAGATTTCAAAACAATTGCATGTTACATTAAAGTAGTTAACAATATCAAGGGTTTTATCTAAAGAGTTATGGACGGGTGCTGCACCTGGTCCTTTTTCTACCGCACACTCCTGCCCTTGTGGAGACAAGCATGTGTTACCCTCTGCCTTCATAGAATGAAATGCTTAAGACTGTCAAATATTTCTTTTGTTTTGTTAAAACTTATGATCAGATTATAAATACATACAAACTTTACATATTTAGCAGTTTAAACCTAATATTACCTCGATTAAGCACAATTTCTAACATATTCTGCCAAATTAATATATTCCTCTTTTTCATAGCCCGATTCAATGTGCCCTTTTTACTCTAAGCACCATGTCCCTTTTCTGCAGCACCCTGACCCTTTTTAAATCCTGTCTAAAGTCCTTCAATATAAGTACAATGATACAAATACATAGTTTTCAAATTAGATCATATATATCCAATAACGTTGGCAAAACTGTTGAAAGCACATACCTATCAGGAATCAGTGAAATAGAAAGAGCATTAAATGCAGCTCAAAGTCCATCAAACTGTAGTTTAAACCAATCTATATTTAAGGCATTCAAACCAGTATCATTTGTAAGACATTCAAAAACTTCACAGTTTCAAAACCACACCATTTCAACAGATGTTCTTTTATTATAAGCTGGATGTTTGTCTAGTTTTAAGTTAATCCAGCAAGCAACCAATCTTATATTGAATCCAGTCTGCAGCAGTCTAGATTGTAATTTTATCCAGTTCTTAACCATCGGTAAGATCAGTCAATGGCTATGACCAACTATGCTGTATTTCACCATGTAGCCCAAAACATCCCTATGTGCAACCAGTCCATTTCTAGAAATAGAGTGTTAACCAGTCTACGGTTTCCAGAGTTTTAGTAGGCCATCTTCGCTGTACGTGGCTACAAGGTTCTGGTGTGGATGGTGGGAAATGCCGATCACATCTTTCTCATGGACCTAAAAGGATGAAGAAAACAGAATAATCATAGCCGCAGTTATTGCAGATTGTTTTAACTGGAATCACTAACATTTCTTAGTCAACATTAGGTTAGTATATACAGTTTCTTTAAGCTAGGCTTTGACAAAAGGGGATAGCTAATAGAATCAAGCTCAAGTCACTTTACTGGTTCAAAAAGAGCTGTCATAAAAAAACATGATAATTGCCTCTGATTGGTAAAAACCTATTGGATGAATAGGCTTTTAGTTTAACATATATGAGTTGGCTTCATTTAAACCCCATTTATCTTAACAAACCTCTTGAAATGGTACTGTAAAAGTCCAGAAAGATTGATTGAATTTCCATTAACCCATGGTATGGTATGAGAAACTAAATTTATAAATTCAAATTGTGCAACATTGACATGACTATTGAAGAAAAGCACATTTATAATGTGTGACACACCTTTAAAACAGCTTGTTGTCAATTCTGTGACCTTTAAATATTATTCAAAAAGTTATGGCTGATGAAAAGTATTGTTATCTAAATGAAATCTATATTGTGCATCATGACCTCAAAGTTTGATAAGTGAACAAGTTTAATATGCAACACAATCTTTCCATTGTTCTAGTATGGACAATCTGATTAGTGATTACTATATGCCTCCCTTTGGTGGTAAAATTCAGTGGAATTGTTGACTCCAGTAAGGGATGGACAATGCCACTAGACCACCTCACCCTCTTAAAAGTATTCTTAAAGTTGCAAAACAAAATGTAGACTGCTAAACAATTAAAGTTTGCGGGTTAATGCAAGAAGCTACAATAGATATTACAATAAAGTAATTTTTGGTACCTTCTGCCATTAACTCCATGAAACAAAGCTCTTAAATCAGCTTAAGATCACCTTTATGTACCACTTACATAATTATCTGCATTGTTGCTAAATCTATTCATGATATGTGCAATAAATCCATTGTTTATAAGGCCATATTGAATACTTTTAAAGCTGATAAGCCCTGCCAACTTACAGTAAGAGTTCTCTCCAGTTTCCCCGTAGAGACACTGAAGCAGTAGAGAACCATATCTTCTCCGACACAGTAGATCCACTCTCCACGGGGCGATATCGTACAGCAGATAAAATCACCACCCTCACGCTTTCCGCTCGAGAATGAACGCACAATCTGTGATGCAGAGAAAAATAGAATTATGAGTGTATGGTACATAATGTCCAACTCAAGCTACTAACTCTGCCAACCCTTAACAGAATCAAAATTGCGACCAGCGTCTCCACGTTAGCTAGTTAGTGATCTTAATTATTGAATGTCACTGAAGCAACCAATTTTCTATATTCAGCAACAATGACTTTGACCTTGATTACCAAAAATGCAATTCGTAGGTCCACATTTCCATGAGGTTGCTTAATTCCAAATGTTTTTTTTAAACAGGTCAAGAACTCCAGTTTTTTAAATGGATGCTTGGTATGTTCAGATTAACAGTCTCCAATTTATTCCTGATTTTAAGTTTTAGGATAAAACTGTTAAATATAAGATGAAATGCAAATTCTAACATACAGGTGTTCATACAAAGAAGTATAGTATAAATTTCAATAAATCAAACAACAATAGCCCAGTGTGAACAATAACGCTCGTCTGGGTTGAAAAGTTGAAAAGGGGGCAAAACTCAACAATTACAAAGGTCAGATGTATGGGCCTTGTAATACTGGTTTACTTTGTGTCAGGCAACATGTGTATCAAATTTCATTTCAATATGTTGAATGGTTTTTGTGTTATGGCCAAGGTAAGAGTTAACTTTAGAGCCAATCACCAACAACACCACTGAAAGCAATGACTTTTTTCTTCCCAAAGAATACATCTACAACTAAAGAAAAAGTAATACAAAAATGATTTCACAGACCTGTCCCTGCATGTTGATGATGACGACTGTGTTACTACGGTTACACACCACAAACTGTTCCGCGTTTCTTGGCAATGGGTGGATACTGTTCACAGTGATGTCCGCACCTGACTGACCGCCGAAGGACTTAAATGTGGACTGGCATTCTTGGCTTTTAAAGTTCCAAACTTTGATTGTGCCATCTGAACTTGCACTGGAAAGCATTTGTTGGAAGTAAGATTACTACAAGTCAGGGATTGATATTGGTCTAAAATTGTCGGGAGTGAAAATGCACTGTAGTTGTTTTCAACAATGGCTTGTATATCTTACAAATGAAACAGATTAATACGTATATATCAAACAGATAATTGTTTTGAGTATAATATGTAAGATTAGATATACTGCCTTTTATTGGTACTGACCTCCATTACTTTTTGGAGTGTAGTTATTTCAAAGATTATAGAATATATATTTATTTGAAAGTACTATTCCAAACAGCATATTCTTACAAACTTGATGATCTTATGAACAGTAAATAATAAACCAAACTTGTTTAGCTAGATTTCTTTCATAGAGATAAGCTTTGAAAGTGTAAAATATAGTAATTCTCCAAATGCTTCATATACATATACAGTAAAACTGCAGTCGTTCGAACAAGCGGTCGTTCGAGAACTGGCAGTCCCTCGAGGTCGGGGCTTGGTCCCGAACATTTTCCTTCTATTTTCATATAAAGTATACCTACGCTGCATGAAAACCTAAATATGTCGAGGAGTCGAGCAATATAGTTGGTCCCAAGTACACAAATCATGCACAAAACCTTATGGCTCCCTCGACGTCATAATTTCACACTTTGTCCCGAACGTGTGTTCCAAAATCAACAAACAATTGGTAGGTTTTAAAATTTTTGCAAGTTGTAAAAATTGCAATGACAGTTGAAAGACATTTTGATAAGGTGTGAAAAGCCCTTATCACTGTCTACCCATGATCGATAGTAGTTGATAAGGGCATTTAAGAAGATGATTATGAGAAGTCATTGACGAGAAGTTAATTGTGAGAAATGTAAATAAGTAATAAAAATATGAATAAACACTGCTATATCGATCCAACATCGGATGTCTGAAAAGAATTCCTTCTTGTCACTTTGCTTTGCAATTTGGCAATTTTTTAAAAATAAACATTTCTATTTATTCATTTAATAAATTGATAATTGATAAATCTTTTACATTTAGTATACGACAGCCTTTGAACATATGAGCGATTTCCACAACGCATCACATAAAAGGTGTCTTAGTAAACAGTCGGTTTGACGACTTCAAACTTCAATACAATACACTGAAAGATATTTCATAACAGCCTGGAAAACTAAAATTCGGGTCGTTCGAAACATTGGTTTCCTCGAGGTTTTGGCTCGATCCCCGGCGTCCTCGAGCGATCGCAGTTTTACTGTACATTCCATTGTACTCGATACTTATGATAACCAAAGCTGAATACTTGTATTTGATCTCATGTGTAGTCTATGTGACTTCATACATGTACAACCTAATGGTTCATGTTATAAATAATATATGCCTGGGTTTGAATTAAAGTTAAAGTTCAAAAAGAAAGAAAAAAATATGGAGTCATTTTGATCATTTTTTCGTTAGAAAAATGAAATCAAAGGTTAACAATATGTTTATTATTGTGAACGTAACATTTAATGAGCTTTAAAGCAAATTCTTAATATGTTATATTTTGTATGATGAATGTTTAAAATGTTTAATGTTAAAATTAAGCTTTTTAATTGAATACAAAATGAATGATACTTCTCAGTTCTGTTTACTGTATATTTCCACTTACATGGGGATGAAAGCCACATAGCAATAATTGATTAAAATTCATGCAATCATTTATCGACAACCTAAGCCGCATCAGATTAATTTTTACCATACTCAATCACTGTTTTATCCTACCGTAAATGACTGGGTATTAGACGCACTTTTTTCCCTCAGATTTTGATGCAAAAAAATGCCTGCGTATAATATTATACCCAGTAACAATTTTTTGAACTTTTTTTCTGAGGTCAATTTCAAGTGCATGGTAATTTGAAAATGAGGGGATCCTAGCTAAGAAATTGAATTTTCATTGATACAGGGATCCCATTCCTGACCAAGAGCGCACACTCACAAAATACTCCCATCCTAATTCTAAGACAAGTTTGGTAATAACTGGTTATGCGTCAAGCCAAATTTAGAGAGAGGACAATGTAAATACAGTTTTTGCCAATTCAAGGGCCATAACAGTTTAGTGACTGAGGGAACATGGCTGGTTTTTAAACCTGACTGAGAAATTCTGCCAATACACATTCTGACAAAATTTGGTGATGAATGGACAACAGCTTCTTAAGTTTTTGAGCGAAAAAGACCATTTTTTCTATAATTAAAGGCGAATATATGTTTGTCCAAGCAAAAAAACAATCTTAACAACTATACTCTAGTCCAAGTAAAAGCTCTCAGTCCTGGCTTTAGGACTAATTCTGAACTTAGAAACCCTGTTGATGGTCAGAATCAAACTACTGTGTACAAAATTTAAAGCATTGCAGATCAATACTTAGGAATCCTTATACAGGTCCATAAGTCCTTTATATAAATTGAAGCAAGTTGGTAGACAACTTTTCATATGCTCCGAAATAAGTTTTATAAAATATCATAAGAAACTGGTTCGTATGCTTTCAGCATGCAAAAATTAAAATTTAATTTTTTTTATAGAGCTGCTATTATTTACTGTTTCATTTAATATGCAGATATATACATGTAAATCTTGATGTCAGCTAAATAAAGAATAAGTCAAAGAGGGAATAACCTTACCTGATGATATGATGCCCGTCTTGTGTGTACACGGAATCATTCACGAACGATGTATGGCCTATAAACTCCTTCAATGTCTTCCCGGACTTTAGACCATGTACTCTGAAAGGGATTCGTTTTAAATTAAAGACTCTAATGTACAATTTGTTGTAAATTTTATTTTGGTATCATTTTAAATAGTTTGATAAATAGATCATAAAAATGTTAAACATATACTGAAAAATATCATATATAACAAGTTTGCAAATTAAGTCATATCATGTTCTATTTTATTTGAAATAAAGAATGATAACATAAACTAAAAATAACTTCATCTGTTATGATGTTCCGTCATTCATTTAACACATTGGTAATCAGGAAGTAGCGCCATTTTGAAAGATACAAAAATTATGGGTCACCAAGTATCAAAGTTTAACATTACCGCCAAAGGCAAGATAAAACAAAAAAGTTTATTTGCACATTGCATACCTAGTGCAGTTATATACTAGGAAGCATTTCAATGAATATTTTTAAATGATCAATGTGGAATTGAAGCATTTGGTTCCTGCTATATGTAATTCTCATTTTGTTTTGGTAATTTTAACTATTGTGTAAATCAAGATTCACTTGCCACTCTTGTCATTATTGATGAGTAAGTTCTACTTAATTCTAGTCTAACTGTTCTATGGAACCCAACTGTACCTGATAGCCTGGTCAAATGAGGAGCTAAGAAGCTGACTGTTGTCCTTGGAGAAGTTAACACATGTGATCCCCTTACTGTGGGCGCGGTCAAACTTCCGCAGACACTGACCTGTCAGGATCTTCCACACCTGCATAGAAAAAAATGTAATCAAAATGATTAATCAGTTGCTCACTTATGACCTGTTCATATATTTTGGACATTGATGGTAAAATACTGACTGGTCTATATTTCTTTTCTATAAATGGGTCATCTTTCATGAAAATAGGGATAACTTGTGCTAGCTTGAGACTATTTGGAAATGATCCTTGGCTTATCATTTCATTGGCCATGTTTTGTATGTGAGTTTTTAAAGTATCTTTGCCAGCAATAATGATTTGGGGAGGAATCAGATTTATACGTGACATATAGCAATTTTCCTGTATTTAGTCTAGACTAGGGTGTTTATCTTTTAAGCTGAGTTCAAGATATTCCAATATTTTCGGCTATATTGATGTAAAATGAGTTCAAACTATTGGCTACCAGCTTTTAATCAAAAACCAACTTTCCTATGTTGTCTTTGAGTATTATTGAGTTATCTGATTTATTTGTAGGTGTCTGTGAGAGAAAAGGTTTAATTGTCAGCCAGAAGTCTTTAGATTTGGGTGCGCCACTACACCGCTCTTGGAAATAAACAGCAGCTGCTATAAATTCCATTTTGACCTTGGTTTTAAAGACTTCTGCGAAGTTTGGTAACCCTGTGATAAATCAACCTAAAAAAATTGGATACCATAGGTGAGTTAGACCCCGAACGTCCACCAGCCCTCCCAAATAACAACATGTGCAATTCTTAAATGTGGAAACTTGGTTAAAAATATAAAACTGTGCTTGTCAAAAGCAACAAAAAAGTAAAAACAAAGTCAATCAAGGGCCATCATTTGTATTTAGGGTTAATAAGGAGTTATGTAACCTAATTGTGTGATGGCTACAGTGAAAAGCATGAAGGCCATTGAATGAACAGTATTTGAGATCTGAGTTGAACCCAAAGTTACCCAAAACATTAACCAATCTTTTCAAATTGATCAAGGGCCATAACCGAATCGTGTGTTTGTCATTAACAACTGTGTGAATTATAAAGTACTGGACTCCAGTTAGTGTAGTACACTGTTGGTAAAAATACCAACTTGCCCTTAAACTTAGACCTGACACAATTTGCCCTTAAACTTTCACCTAAGTTCCTAAGTCAATCAGGGGCCATAATTTGTATCTATGATAATATGGAGTTATGTGATCTCATTGTGTGATGGTCCTGAACAACTGTGTGAAGTATGAAGTGAACTGAATGAAGGTTATTGGAGTTTTATGTGGAAATGACTATTTGCCCTAAAATTTTATCAGCACTGATGCTGAAGGCATGCAGACGCCTCCTTATTCTTCAAATAGTCAAGCAAGAAAAGGAGTATACCCATTGTAATTTAGCTAACGAAGTATCAAACAAGATTGGTAAATAAACAGTTGAGCATTTAGCAATTAAAGGGGCACAACTCAAAAAGATTGAAGCACCTTTAACAGGTCACTCTTTTCTGTACCTTTATTTTCCCTCCCTGGTCACCTGTAGCCAGCATTTCCGAGTCACGACTGAAGCACATACACAGGACAGCCTCGTCCATCATCATAAAGTTGTCCTATAAAAAACAAATACACGCTAAGAAGATTTTGTAGATATTGGATCAATACTTAACATTCACAACATAGCAGGGCTTTTCTGAATTTTTTAAAGAATATTCTGTTAGAATTTTCGAGTTGTTTTCACAAAACTTGAGTTTTTGCTATTAAAAGGTTGTATGTAAAACAAAAAAAAATACTCTTTTAAACTACTGATTTGTTGGCTTTTTGTAACTTTTGCCAGAATAAACTACAATTTTACTTAATATAGAATTTCTTTAATTTATTTTTTTGCAGAATTTCTTCTAGAGAAAATCCTAATATTATTTATTTACTGAACAATTAAGATTAAGATTACATCTTAAGTATAACCGTTAATAAAACTGCTGATGCATCCTCACCTGTGATTGGTAGCGGAGATCTTTTCTGATTTTTCCCGTGGTGAAGTTCCACACCTCCACCAGCCCGTCGACACTCCCTGTGACGAGGTACTGTCCATCCGGGGAGAACCTTGCACACTCAATGTGGGCTTTCTGACCAAACTGGAGATGAAACATTTGATTCATATAAAGGGACTCACTCATGTTTTCGTAAAGTACATTTTTTTCGTATGACAAATAAAGTGTGGCGAATCATAAGTGTTAAAACTAGGTACTGATGGCTGGAACCCTTCAACAAATCTTATATGCTCAAATGTTTATTTTGATTATTGTAACGTGATTCAACAAAAGCCTTGAAGGCTAATTTATCCTAATGTTTGTGTACGAGTTCTTGTGGGTGTGAGGATTTGTTGTCAGTTTTCTCCTTTCTCCTTGACTGTACAAGCTTAGGTCACACCTTACTATAAACAGAATCATTTTTTCATACTTATATATTTTTGAGCACTTTCATTATCTTTCATAATATAAGTGCATTCAGGTCTATAATCAGGATATATATGAGTGAGGTCCTTTAACACCCATCTGTCTTGTAATGAGGTACATGTACATGTTCTGGCTGACAAGGGAAAACCTTGAATGCACCAAGTGAGGATCTTTACCAAACCACATTCTCTTATAACATGATGTCAACAACGCTGTTAAGTATTTTATTTGGAATAACTTCTCCACATTTGTTGTAACTTAAAGAAGAGAGCTGCAGTACACATTCCTACGCTCCACAGTTTTTCATTCAAATAAGTGATATAACTCAACATTACATGGGCATTTTGTCTCTGGCAACATGTGATATAACTCAACATTACATGGGCATTTTGTCTCTGGCGACATGTGTTATAACTCAACATTACATGAGCATTTTGTCTCTGGCGACATGTGATATAACTCAACATTACATGGGCATTTTGTCTCTGGCGACATGTGATATAACTCAACATTACATGGGCATTTTGTCTCTGGCGACATGTGTTATAACTCAACATTACATGGGCATTTTGTCTCTGGCAACATGTGATATAACTCAACATTACATGGGCATTTTGTCTCCGGCGACATGTGTTATAACTCAACATTACATGGGCATTTTGTCTCCGGCGACATGTGATATAACTCAACATTACATGGGCATTTTGTCTCCGGCGACATGTGTTATAACTCAACATTACATGGGCATTTTGTCTCCGGCGACATGTGTTATAACTCAACATTACATGGGCATTTTGTCTCCGGCGACATGTGATATAACTCAACATTACATGGGCATTTTGTCTCCGGCGACATGTGATATAACTCAACATTACATGGGCATTTTGTCTCCGGCGACATGTGATATAACTCAACATTACATGGGCATTTTGTCTCCGGCGACATGTGATATAACTCAACATTACATGGGCATTTTGTCTCCGGCGACATGTGATATAACTCAACATTACATGGGCATTTTGTCTCCGGCGACATGTGATATAACTCAACATTACATGGGCATTTTGTCTCCGGCGACATGTGATATAACTCAACATTACATGGGCATTTTGTCTCCGGCGACATGTGTTATAACTCAACATTACATGGGCATTTTGTCTCCGGCGACATGTGTTATAACTCAACATTACATGGGCATTGTGATATAACTCAACATTACATGGGCATTTTGTCTCCGGCGACATGTGATATAACTCAACATTACATGGGCATTTTGTCTCCGGCGACATGTGTAATAACTCAACATTACATGGGCATTTTGTCTCCGGCGACATGTGTAATAACTCAACATTACATGGGCATTTTGTCTCCGGCGACATGTGTAATAACTCAACATTACATGGGCATTTTGTCTCCGGCGACATGTGATATAACTCAACATTACATGGGCATTTTGTCTCCGGCGACATGTGATATAACTCAACATTACATGGGCATTTTGTCTCCGGCGACATGTGTTATAACTCAACATTACATGGGCATTTTGTCTCCGGCGACATGTGTTATAACTCAACATTACATGGGCATTTTGTCTCCGGCGACATGTGATATAACTCAACATTACATGGGCATTTTGTCTCCGGCGACATGTGATATAACTCAACATTACATGGGCATTTTGTCTCCGGCGACATGTGATATAACTCAACATTACATGGGCATTTTGTCTCCGGCGACATGTGTAATAACTCAACATTACATGGGCATTTTGTCTCCGGCGACATGTGTAATAACTCAACATTACATGGGCATTTTGTCTCCGGCGACATGTGATATAACTCAACATTACATGGGCATTTTGTCTCCGGCGACATGTGTTATAACTCAACATTACATGGGCATTTTGTCTCCGGCGACATGTGTTATAACTCAACATTACATGGGCATTTTGTCTCCGGCGACATGTGATATAACTCAACATTACATGGGCATTTTGTCTCCGGCGACATGTGATATAACTCAACATTACATGGGCATTTTGTCTCCGGCGACATGTGATATAACTCAACATTACATGGGCATTTTGTCTCCGGCGACATGTGATATAACTCAACATTACATGGGCATTTTGTCTCCGGCGACATGTGATATAACTCAACATTACATGGGCATTTTGTCTCCGGCGACATGTGATATAACTCAACATTACATGGGCATTTTGTCTCCGGCGACATGTGTTATAACTCAACATTACATGGGCATTTTGTCTCCGGCGACATGTGTTATAACTCAACATTACATGGGCATTTTGTCTCCGGCGACATGTGTTATAACTCAACATTACATGGGCATTTTGTCTCCGGCGACATGTGTTATAACTCAACATTACATGGGCATTTTGTCTCCGGCGACATGTGTTATAACTCAACATTACATGGGCATTTTGTCTCCGGCGACATGTGTAATAACTCAACATTACATGGGCATTTTGTCTCCGGCGACATGTGATATAACTCAACATTACATGGGCATTTTGTCTCCGGCGACATGTGTAATAACTCAACATTACATGGGCATTTTGTCTCCGGCGACATGTGTTATAACTCAACATTACATGGGCATTTTGTCTCCGGCGACATGTGATATAACTCAACATTACATGGGCATTTTGTCTCCGGCGACATGTGTAATAACTCAACATTACATGGGCATTTTGTCTCCGGCGACATGTGATATAACTCAACATTACATGGGCATTTTGTCTCCGGCGACATGTGTAATAACTCAACATTACATGGGCATTTTGTCTCCGGCGACATGTGATATAACTCAACATTACATGGGCATTTTGTCTCCGGCGACATGTGATATAACTCAACATTACATGGGCATTTTGTCTCCGGCGACATGTGTTATAACTCAACATTACATGGGCATTTTGTCTCCGGCGACATGTGTTATAACTCGAACATTACATGGGCATTTTGTCTCCGGCGACATGCGTTATAACTCAACATTACATGGGCATTTTGTCTCCGGCAACATGCGTTATAACTCGAACATTACATGGGCATTTTGTCTCCGGCGACATGTGTTATAACTCAACATTACATGGGCATTTTGTCTCCGGCGACATGTGTTATAACTCAACATTACATGGGCATTTTGTCTCCGGCAACATGTGTTATAACTCAACATTACATGGGCATTTTGTCTCTGGCAACATGTGTAACAAGTTTCAACTTGAAAAGTTTTTTAGTGTTGGCCAAGGTAAAAACTTTTTGCATACCGCCACTTGGAAGCATCACTAAGGTTATCAAAATATCCTCCGAAAAAACAGACAAGCTCATTAGTGTTATAAGACAAAGTAAGATTCATTTTCATCCGCAAACAAGATTTATCTAATAGTGTAGGCTTTTAAGCCTAGGTAAATTTATGCTTCGTGTACAAATGATACAAAGTAAATAGGCCATAACTTCTGTAAGAATGTGTAAATTGTTTAAATAAAAATTGAAGATGCAACATTTCCCACTCCAATATTCCTATGAAGTGTAGGTCCTGTTCTTTTGGAGCTACTCATGCCTGAAGTTTGTTCAGACATTCACCAGTCTTGATAGCTTAAAATATAACACACTGAAAGCAAACCTTGATAGTTTTGTTGAGCTGTGTGGGGTATTTCTCTTCTTCCTGTTCTTTCACAGCAGCCTTACCTCGGAACACATCAATGGTGGTACCTGAGTTATGGAGAACACAGATTATTATGATGTAACATTTAGGTCAAAAGTCTAAAGTCTCATTCTATAAGTGTTTGAAAGTAAAATAGTGGTGCTCCTCTATATTTTAAACAGTACTTAAAATTCAGTGGTGCACCCCTGTATTTTGATGGACAACATACCACTACCTCACACTATGAATAATATTTAAAAAGTGAAAAACCTGGAGGTAGCAGCCCCTGATGTTGCTGCCATTTCAGTGCCTGTCCCAGCAAAGCCAGTAGACGTGACGGAGGAACCACATTTACTTCCCCCGACAAAGCCTGCGCGATCGCTGTACGCCTCTTTTCCTTTGTCTGGCCCTCAGGGTAGGCCTAAAATGGAGATTTGGATAGATTTATAAAGCAAAGATAAGCCATTGAAGTACAGGGACTTTTACCTCGACAAAGTTGTTAAATTTAACACTTGTAACATTTAATAGGTGCCTTAATTTTTCATTTTTTTCTAAATTGAAGAGTCATTGCTTGTTCCAGGGTACCCAATATGTTAAAAGCTTGCAAACGCCCTTAGGTTAGACTTAAGAAAAAACATTAACAAGAACAAGTTACTTAAGATGTTGGTTGTATATTATGTATTAGAATTCTGTGAATTGCATGTGTCACGGTCAACAGTCAGGAGTGCCCATCATATTTGTAGAAAGATCACCATGACCTTTACCTTTGACTCCAAAATCTGGAGGTTTTGACCATGACCAATGTGCATACCATCTTTAAAAACATTAGAACTGGTCAATCAAAAGAGTGATGCTGGCAATGATGCAGCACAAAGTAATTCCAACTTTCCTGCTTGCTTCAACTGTGATCAAATAATACAAAACATTAGGAGGCAAAACTATCTTCAAATGTCAGGATTTACCTCCCTAGGGTCGAAGTATGACCGGGCCAGCATGTTTTCAAGATGAATGTATCTGTCTGCCTGGTTGTGCTTCAACATGATCATTGGATCAGTCTGTCGTAACAGCGACCTCGCAGCTGCCAACTCTCGCAATTCTATCAGCTCCAACACAATCTGCAGTTGACATTAGGCAGGAATATTTATAAAGATCAGTAACATAAATTCAGCTTACCATTAAAACACTACAGTAAAAATTCTGCTTACAGTCAAAATGCATGGGTACACCAATTATATAGTTTGTAATATTATAAGATACAAGTATGAACAAATTATAATGCATTAAATTTACCAAAAATGTATATATTTTCTTTTACACATCTGTAAAAAAACCTTCTTAGCACAATCAAAGTATTTCTAATTGAGACTCATAATACTTTGGCCAGATACATAACAGTAAAAATTATTTTGAAGTAATTTGAGTATCTATATCAAAATGGACGAAGAAATCATCTGCAAAAGGAATCCAATAAAATACAATAACTCAAATGAATAAGAAATGTGTGGGAAAAATGATGATTTTTTGGAATTGTACATGTTAGTTATTTGGCCAGTCTTTCTCTCTTTGTTTGTGTGAAATTTGATAAGCAGACCCAACTTTATCTTTATTAGACTGGATTGGTGGTCTAGATGAGTTCTACAAAGTCTGGAAAACAAACACTGGAAAAGAACACTGCTATACCAACCAACCTGTTCATAGAGGTCTATAAGTTTTTGGTCAGGGAGTTTGAGAGATTGTATGGCCTGCAGAACGGTGTCCCAGTGACCGCTCGTAATGTCCGATATAAACCCATCCACAGAGTCGACCGTGTTTAACGAGATACCAGCCTCCTCCTGAAACCAATAATGATCTTAGCTTGTAAAATACAAGAAAACATAATTGTTTCAAAAAATGTTATAGCATCATATATCATACAGATTTTCCGTTAAAGAAAGAATATTCTTTGGAAGTTCAAAAACTGCCATCATTTTGGAAAAGACTAACAAAGATGAGGCTTGGAGGTTAAATACAACAAAACTTAGTCTCACTGGAACTTTTATAGGCATATTTTCTCAAACAGTCTTTGAGTATTGGAAGTATGAACTTCCCTGCCATCAATTTTGTTTTTGAAACAAGTTTTTGCAACTATATAAACTTTCAAACGTTACTAATTTATTTTTAAATGATTCATTTTAAAAATGAATCATTTAAAAATAAATTAGTAACGTTTGAAAGTTTATATAGTTGCAAAAACTTGTTTCAAAAACAAAATTGATGGCAGGGAAGTTCATACTTCCAGTTGTTAATTCTCTCTTTAACTCTTTAATATCAACTCTTTAATATCAATCACTATAAGATAACCTTGCATAGAGTTAAAAAACATGTATAGATCAGTGAAAATGTCCAGTCTTAAAAAATCAGATTTTCAAGCAAGAGTTACTTTTTACCTTTAGGCTAGTGCATCTATTAATTATAAAACCATACAAGTATATACCATATAATTCTCATTGCATAAGAGTGTTGCAGAGCAGACACAACTACTTGTCTATTGTCTAACAAGGGGAATCCCTCAAACAGGATTAAAGCCAGAGTTTCGCATATATGCATTTATCTCTGGCAACAGTAACATGAGTTATGGCCATTTTTTCTTCTTTGAAACGGAAAAGTTAATAAAAGTTTATGTAATATTATTAAATGTTAGCAATATAAAGTAGATTACCCACCTGCAGCACTGTTAAAGTCTTCATCAAGTTGTTTTCTTTCAGATACTGCTCAATGAGACGAACAACGCTGTAACAGATAGTGTATTAATGTGAACAATGCTGTAATAGATAGAGTATAAATCCAATCAACACTGTAAGGCCAAATAAAAAAAATGTCTTGTTTCTGGTCACCCGACCGACCCTACTTTTTACCCCCCGACCGTTTTTTTTTTTTATAGCGTAAAGACCGTTTTTTATAATTAGCGTAAAGTGAGCCGGGATTCCCGGTCCCGGCGCCGAAGAGTAAACCGCGCTATCCGACAGTAATATTATATTCGTGACGTGTTTTTTATACGGCCGTGTCGAAGATGGCTGGCCCTGCGCAGACGACGTCTGTTACGCATTTGATAGCCATAAAAATAGACAAATGTTCGCACTTCGACGGTTGTAGTGTCATTAAAGTTGCCCATTCGCAAACAACAATAAAAAGTCTTTTCATCGATTTACATGGCGAGCGAGAAAATGTCCGACTTGAAGCTAAATGTTCGGTAAGTTGTATGGTTGTTTAGATATCGTAAAAGGGCCATCGTAAAACAAATAATGCCTCGACCGAGAATGACAGTTTTGGCACCGACATTTTCGTAATTCAAAAGACTATCTATACACATATACAAGGTTTATTTGAATCGGACGAATTAAGGCAAAATCATGCCGACGAAGCGTGAATCATTATGCTGAGTGAATGGATTTAAATACTTCGTCTCTCTCAAATACCGAACGTCATATTAAAACGTTTCATTTTTGGACCTTCGTTTTTAATGTTTTCAAGGATTAAAATTAATTTTCTGTATGAAGAACCATTGACATTACACTTAGTTAGGTGCCCGATACTATAATTAAAGCAGATAGAAGAATGAAGGGGCGATCTCTTATCTGGGTTATTTGATCAGTTTGCTTTTAATAAATAAAGTAGGAACTGTGGTCATTTAGATAAAAAGAGCTCCAGATATAAAACATATTTTGTGTTTTCATGATAAATATTTTCTTTGTGTATCCATCAAATCCTATCTTGTAACACCCAGCTTTTTGAGGCAATACTAGTCCTGCTCACATAGAAGATAGGGTTTGTTGGATAAATATAAAAGAGATTTATGTGAAGCTCTGCATATATTTTTTTATTACAGACCGATGTACGGCCAGATTCTGAATGAATAATGAACAGGTGAAAATGTTTATAGATTTATTCATATAAACACATGTCATTTTATTATTATTTTCATATATATGTGTGTGTGTGTGTGTGTGTGTGTGTGTGTGTGTGTGTGTGTGTGTGTGTGAATATGATCAGAACAAAGACATCATTTTTTATAAAACCTGTGAAAAAAATATTTAGATAAATATCTGACTCAAAATTTTCATATTAAACATAAAAAAAATATACAGCTAAAGATTATCACAGACATAGTTTTATGCATTGCATAAATCACTGAATCTAATAAAATGATATTTTGTCTCTGTGATGTTTAAATACCCAGTATTACGGTTTCTTCCATCCATGTTTATATTTGTTTTCTGACAAAGAATGACAATTGTGTCTTGAGATTATTTCAAATTCTAGTCTTGGACTTGTTGCTTCTTGTCATGTAATAGTGCTGTTGTTGTTCTGTTAAACTAATAAATACATAAATATGGTTATAAACTTGTGTCCAGTTTCCTTTAAGCCATATTTGATGATGTTGTATTGGCAGACAATATTTCATCATTTTTCAAACGCTATACTATTTCATTCCAAAGGTTTGAATAAAAAAAAAAAAAAAAAAAAAAAAAAAAAAAAAAAAAAAACACCTACCTACCGACCCTGTTTTTTTTTAGGCATGTGACCAGAAACAAGACATTTTTTTTTTTTGGCCTAACAGATAGATTATAAATTTGAACAACACTGTAATACATAGAATAAATGTGAACAACATGTAACAGATGGATAATAAAAAATGTAACATAATCTACTTTTCATCATTTAGTGTTTAGTGCATCTTAATGTTTATTAAAATGGAGATCAACTGCAAACTTCTAAACAAATGGGTTCAAAAAAACACAAGTACTTATACAATTTTCTGGTATTTTGGATTAGACAGTTTACACAGTGGACAAATTTCGGATTTCATGGAATAAGCCTTGTAGGCTTGTTAAAGCCAGATATCATGAGACCGAATACAAAGTTACAAGCTACATGCTTTGAAAAAAACCCACTAAGATAATTTATTTTTATGATTTAAAATGCTAGTTCTGTTTACAAAATGACAACAAGCACGTCAGCTTTGATGACAAAGGGAATTAGGGTAAAGTCGGCCAAATTGAATTCAGCCTGGTCCTTTTGGGGCAAGTACCAAATCGTCCATTTTGGCCCACTTTGGTAATGTTATTATCCAAAAATCAAAAATTAACATTGATATTTTTATCTCAATGTTACCATCGTTCCTAAATGACATTGACCGATCACTTTTAGAATATCAATTGACATTTAACCCTTTAGCACATAGGCAAGTGGCCATATTACACCTCCCAGTCTATAGCCAACTTACTGATAAGCAGTCCTTATCTGTATTTATAAACCCTTTTTAGGGGTATTGAAAAAGAGAAAATTTAACAGCACTATGATCTTTAAATAAATATTACTTGCAATAATTGTGGCCAAATTCTTTTATGTGAAAATATTTTTTACAGGTAATTAAATTATCTAATAAATTGTGTCAATTATAAAATATTAAATTATTTTGTTTCATCTATAAATGCATTTCAAAGATGGGCTTGTACCATTACTTTAAAATTTCATAATTTCATTCAATCAAGGGTTTAAAAGACGCTGGGATCGATCTAAAATTTATTACCCCTACCATAAAAAAGACCCGTCTGGATTAAAAAGCTGATGTTCTAGTGTATAATAAACAGAAATATGGCAGGAATATCCTATGTCATTCAGCAGATTAATCAAGTCCAGGGTGTCTGTTTTACTTTATGACCCCCCTCATAAAATGTTGTCAAAAATAAAGCTGAGACTGTCATTTCAGGTATGAATAGTGATCATGATCATCCAGACGCTTGCAAATTTGACAGACGACAAAGGTTTACCTGACCTATTTTACGGCCGGAACCATGCTGGACATGTATCAGCTTCACAGCAAGTTTATTCATTATTTTCTCAGCTACATATCATTTCTATTGTTTTAAATCAAAATTTAATCTTAAAATAATTATAATCTTATTTATTTTAATGCTTAAGTGATCTGACGTAATATATTTGATGATTTACGCTTCAATGAATTTGGGGAATTCTCGGGGATTTTTAACTCACAGTTTGTGGTCTTACGTCATAATGGAATATCACACCTGTGATTGGCAGTATAAATAATACTTTCTAATTTTTTGAGATGATATTTGCCATGGAAATTCAATACCTGTAATGCTTAGCTTTACCTTTATAAACTTCTGGGATATTGTTTACAAAAAGGAAGATGCAAAATTGAAATATTAAATTGACCCTTTGGAAATGTGGGCGATGCGTTTACATCCAGTAGACGATAGAGTGGGCCATATGCGTATACATCCGCTAATGAGCAATGTCGGCCATACTCTTATAGATGTGCTAAAAAGTTAAGAAAAAAAGGCCTATAAAAGGTGATAATTTTATTGTTATTAAAAAAAGAAATGTGACATTTTTTTCTATCCCTTCATCTACTTTAATAAAAATATCAAATGCCCATTAAAACAGCTTGTAATTGTCACCTATTTATAAAAATAGTTTTTTGAGCCATATACATTGGCATTCCACAGGCCTTTCAGAAGCAGGCCAAAAAGTATTAGGACCAATCAAACCGGTATAAAAAACCCCGATTATTTTGCCAAAGTTGACCCTACACCGATACTAGTGTTGCCCCTTAAGGCTTGTGCCGATTTCGGACAATGTATACACCGGGTGAAAGTGCATAGAGTACATTGTCACTGAAAATCAGAATTTTGTTTGCAGATAATGACAATTATTTAGATGGTATCGTCGTAACAAAGATAAACAGCAAAATCATTAAATATTAAAATAAATAGTTTTTGCAGAAAATCGCGAAATTACGTGACAATTGCTAAATTCTTCATAAAGACTCGAAGATAGTTTCCATCAACAGGTTTATAGTTAGTTCATATTGGACTTGTTGTGCAGAATAATTCAGTATATAACTTCTCTTTATTATATTCTACACAATACTCACTCTGCCGACTCGATTTCGACTGCCATGTTTGTTTTCTTTCAGAATACTACACCCTACTGTAAAGAACAATCATTTCCTCATATCGGTTAAACGCATCGGTCAAATCAAACCACCAGGCAGTGATCTCCCCTAACGAGTTGTAAGGCGCAAGACCACAGTTATATTTACTTCATGTTTCAAAAATACCTCATCTGGATTTTTAACTTTAAAAAAGTCCCAATCAAATTACAAGGAAATGACAGTGGTTAGAGGGGGAGGTAAGTGTGGAAAAAGTATGACGAAGAGACAGGGACCGAAGAGGAATAAATACAAGTGTGAGTTTTGGTAAAAAAGGAGGATATAGAAAATTGCACTGGACAGATAACTGTAGGATGCAATATGCGTGTGAATTTGTGATTGTGTATATAATAATAAATATGGAATATTATGCTAGTCGGTCGATCTGTTGAGTTATATCACTTTGAGTTGCATGCGTAAAGTCCATATCGCACGAGACCGAATGTCAAGTATGGTGTACCTTTACACAAGAAACGATAAGTGAAACAAGCGACACACATAGTAATTCTTCTATTGCATTCTTTTATACTGTTTTTAAATAAAACACACAATATTTTTCTTTGTAAATGCATTTTAATTCGACAACAAGCGTCCTATTTCTGTTTACTAGTACATGTATTGCAGAAGCAGATTTTCAAATGCGCACTAGGCTCATGTACAATACAAATTCAGAAAACACAGTGTGTAATACAGAAATTCATTAACATAGTTTTTTTTCTTTAAAAAATTAATCCTTCGTGGTACTGAGACTTAAAACACTGTTAACAAGTATGTTATATATATATATATATATATATATATATATATATATATATATATATATATATATATATATATATATATATATATATATATATATATATATATATATATATATATATATATATATATATATTTAAAGAAACCTCGTGACTACCGCTTTGGCACGATCAGCGAAAAAGTATTCAACTCGTTTAATGAAAATAGTCAATACTACTAGTATATGTTTATACTTTTAAAATGTGTTTATTGTGTTGTGGCAGTGTAGGTCTTACATTTATGGTATTTCATGGCCTTGATCCTCGTGATTTAAAACATGATCTTTTAGAATGCATAGGCTCTATGTTTAAAAATCTAAGTGTCACTGTTGTATATTGTTTGATAAATAAGACCGTTGAATGAAATAAACGCCAACATTCTAACATACACATGATATAATTCCTGAATTTTCAAACAAATAATAAATCAAACAATGCTTTACTTGCTAGTGAAAATGTCAGCAACTGTCTGAATGATATATGAGGTCAATTGTGTTGTCACACAAGGTGGTTGCCGACAAAATGGAAATAATTGCATTCTGCAGTGAATATCTCTATCCGTCAATCTTACCAGATTCAATTATGAAATGCCAGATAATTAAACGTCAATCATCTTGTGCGGCATTCGTCAATAGCAGCGCAGTACATCTCGCTTAATACTATAAACATTAGTATTTTTCTTTGGCCATGAGTGTGAATTTTGGTCTTATTAGACTATTACTATTGCTGTTGTTGACATATATTAACTTTGTTTTATGTGTTGATATTGAAACATTTGATTATGTTCGTAATCTGTATTGTATCTAGTTTATCAGACGATTAAAGTGCAATAAAACAATGGAATTTACAGGGACAAGTTCAACAGCAAAAACATTAAAGGGTCATTTTTTTTAGACGCACAAGGAGATGAAACAAGAGCCAGGCAATCCAAAATAAAAGATGAAATAAAAATCAATCCGAAGAGACAAAATTAAAATTCAAACAGATGCCCAAAAGTAAAACAATTATAGGTCTTTGGGTTTCAAAACAGTTCCGCTCAAGACCTCTATATCATTGGATTCCGGCAACGTGCTTTGAATGAAAACTCTTCTAGTAATTTAACACTGTGTAAATGTCATTACATTACCAAACATTTAAGCGGTAATAAAAACCGGACCAATGAATAATCCAAAAAGTTTAAATGATGTGTTATAAATACATAATGGAATAAAACTAAATCTAGCATAGTCCTAAAAGTATAAGATCGACCACAGAGGGGTGATACGTTTGAGTCTGTTTCGTGCATGGCAGTCTCAATTTTAATTTGCATTCGATGAAACTGGTTTTGCTTTTAATCAGCGACTGAATTGTCTTGGTACCAATATATTTCTCCTGGTAGAAATCGCCATCAATCATACTATTTTTAGAAGAATATCGGAGACAATTTCTGTAAATTTGTATTTAAATGACTTGACTGCAAAATAGGGTTAGATGTTTGCAAAGCCTCTGTATCCGTTATATTTTTGTTTACGGTAGCTGAAAGATGGCATATCAGGTTAGATAATATCTAAAATGAGAACTTGCCGAATTAAACTATTAAAACATTAATTTCAAACAATAAATGCATTGCAATTTTGTACGGACATTGTACAATATGGCATTGTCAGAAACTAACATCCAAATCTTTTCTAGAATTGAATGTAAATTGAATGGCACGTGGATGTCTGACAATGCCGTATCGACATCTTATCGAGTGATCGAAAAATGCAGAATTATTTTCCTTTTTATGTTTTCTATTTCATTTCATTTTATGCCAAACATAAAATCTGTATAATCTTAACCTTAAGATTAATAAGCAGATAAACACAGTATCGGCGTGCCAACGAGCAGGGTGTTTTGTTTTATATGCCGTTTTTTGTTCAAAGCACATGCACACTGGGATTGATTCCTCTGAATGGATAACTAAAACTCATAAATGGTTCAATGCTCTTAACAAAGTGGATTAATGCTTCTGTATTTTGGTGATGTCCGGAATTACTTTCACTCACAGCCTTCAACAACAACAAACTTTGGTAACAAAAAACAGTTTCAAACTGCAAAAGAATTTGTATGTGCTAATGATACTTAACACAAAACTACATCCTATTTTGCGATAATAAATATGATAATATTTAACGCACCCTGCTTACTAGTGGAATGCTAGTGGAATGCTTTTCAACAAATCAGCATATCACTAAATACTAGTTATTCCCCGAGAAAAAAAGTACAATTTATATACCCAAAAGTACCATGTCAAATATAAACGGGCAACCGTATATAACCTTATCAATTCCGATTCAACTCTGCAAAAACAGTATTTCCTCATGACAAGCCTAGAGTTATCAATGCAAGATAGTAGGAGGCCGATAATATATCACTTTACATTGTAAAGATAATTGCAATGATGTCGCTGTCTCATCTTTGTTTACCCTTTTAAAATAGCGCAAAATGGCGTTCCAGTTTAAATCCCATCTGTTTATGAGAACAGATACATATACCGACGCTATTTCTAAACTTACTGGGTTTTACGTGGTAGACAACCGTAGTAAATCTCGAATTGGAAAAATGTGCAAAAACTGCGAAACATGCAGATGTCTTTTAAAAGCGATGTAATACATCAGTAAGTTAAACATATAGCTTTTTAGATTTTCGAACGCATTTTTAAATTCGGCTCTTCGTACAGCAGCATCGTCAATGACGTCTCTTGATTCATCGTTGTCATATTCATTTTATCGCAATCACACATCCTTTGACCAATACGAAACGAAGTTTTATTAGGATCAGAGGAATTTCAAAGAAATAACGTTTAAAACTGAAAGAGAATGCGTTCATCTCAGGAATGTCAGAAAGAATGTTAATATAGTATGTATCAACGAATTATTGGACAAATATATTGCATTATATACAGTTAGAACAGATCCCGAGATGGCACCTATTGCATCATCAGCGAAATGCTGGCTAATTTGTACTCTAGAGAATCCCACATTTCCAACTAAATCTAATTGCATGAAGGCAAACACCGCGGTATAGGCTATATAAAAAGACCGTGTGTTCTCTTCTATCCCTTATTTGATTATCGAGACGTTATCTTAAGATATCCTAGGAATCTATCATGAAACAGTTGAAGACAATTTGAGACCTAGCTGAATACGTACACTCTAACAACTGAAATTGTGCTTCAAATCTAACTTTGATTCAATAAAGTTCTCTGTCTTCTTCTTTCAGCTATTTATATTGTATCAGTTCTCGTAACGTTTTATCTTGATTAAGGAAAATATGTGAAATTAAGTTACACTTCAATTTACCTAAATGTCATCAGCCCTAAAACATCTCTAAGGCACTTTTGTTTTTCTAAATTGTGTCTTTTTAAAATGTGACATACAATTTACCATTTCTCTTTCTCTTGTAACAAAGTAAAATGCATATCTACCTAATAATATAAATGAAACTACAGCGACCGCAGCCTCGCAGTCAGATTTTAACAATGCTCTTGTATAAAGCCGCACGATCCAAAGCCAAACAGACAATCAATTACTCACTTTCGTTGACGATGTTTATTTACGTCTTTTTCTTTTAAAAATAAATATATTATAAAGAGACAATGCGCTGTTTATGCCTTAGTCAAAATAAATGATTGTTCTGTAAAAATATTTAAACGCTTTAAAACACACGTAATGCAAACACTTTAACAGACAAAGATACACTTCAATTACTGCCATCATTCAAACAAAGACACCATTTAAATACGCGTTTTCTGTTATTTATAGCAAGTACTTCAAAGATTAAAATTTCCCTGAAGCATGCTTAAACTCATTTACAGACAGTGCCGTTGACTACGTAAAGGCATCTGAGAGTGCGTAAATTCCTCGACAGGTAGCGGACAAGTTGGCAAATCGAACACCAGAGCGAAGTCGTTACGAAAAGATATTAGTGTTTTTCATTCCAAACTTGTCGTCTATATTGCAATGAACATTATATAGAACCAGTAAATGCTGTTTTTTGGCATTGAGAAAAAGACTCTCTCAACAGTGTTGTCACGGGAAAACCTTAACCTTTAGCACTGTACCCTTCAATGGGAAGGAGAAGGGGCGGGGCAATTTTCGAACAAAGCTTAATACATTTTGTTATTTACGGGCATATCTTTCGATATTTCCAGTTTCAATCAAAATCGTAATTTGTTGACGCCATTGTCGTCTGATATCATATAAACAAACTGCCTAAACGGCACTTAGAAATGGTAGAAGGTAAACCCCTTATCCTATCGTCCTATAATGTCAGCGGGTAACATTGTGTTAGCTGGTAACAGTTCGGGGTAATTGTAAAAATCAATGTAAGCAGAAATTCACTATATATTGTATAGGGAATAAAACGAGTGAGGTATAACAAAACAATATATCCGTTATTATGACATCGAATACAAGAGTATTATAATACCTTGTGCACACTGGGAATTAAAAATTGAACTAGTTATGACATTTTCTCGGAGCATCTCTAAGAAGTATGATTATTATTGATATTTTCCCCTGAGGTAAACGTAGGCCCCCGAAAACACTTGTTCGTTGATTAATTGTGAGACTAGCCTTTCTGTCTGTAATTCAGACAACTGTTGCACACACCAAATTCAGAGAACAACTCGGAAAAGTTTTTCCTTATAGCTTATTTACAAAGCACATAGAAGAGTCCTTTCTAGTTAACATATGTCTCATAAGGGACCGTGGAAACATAGCTAACGTGTAATTAAGCACCTTTTTGTTAATATACAAGTTCTTTGGGAAAGCACTTTAACTTCATGTATGTTATTTTCATATCGCGAGGATCTTAATGCTAAGTTTTTTGAAAGAAGCAATTTATAAATGTGCATGAGTTCTTATATTGGTAATGGGCAATGATGAATGCCAAATATATAAAATACCACAGACATGAGGCAAGTCCATATACATATATGAGTGAATTTTGTGGCAATGGCAGTCTGGCATTTTAATAAAGAGGTGGTCTGGAGGTAATGTAGAACCTTGTCATTAAAGTGAATAGCATGGTAACCAAGACAACAGCCAATGCAGCCATTTTCAGAGCCCGTGACAAATGCAACTGTATTTATGTAAGTGTTTGTAGAACAAATGCTCACGAAACTCACCAAAAGTCGCCATAGGTCAAGGTCATTCGATTATCAGCATACAGTAAATACATGAAAGTCTATAAGAGATTTTATGTATAACTTCTGATTTAATTTATGTATGTTCAGTTTAGTTTCAAAGGTTGTGACGGAGTATCAAATTGTGTTCTGTTTCATATAAATTCAGTTATCAAAAGACTATGTAAGGTTTATATAAATGCATACTATGTATACATTTTATTTTGTGTTTCATGTCAACATTTTCCACTTCGCCCAGTCTGTTTACATAAGTGATTACATAAGATATACGGACAATTAAAATATCGCCACTTTGACAACATGAGACAAAAATACTTGGTTATCTGATTTATGTGAAGCTTGGATGCCTGGTCAAAGTGTGTAAACAAAAATGCAAAATGCAATAAGTCTGTCTTTGTATTTAACATATAAGTAGTCAGAAATTAGTAACATTTCTAATGATACCAACAATAGAAGGGGTCACCAGGAATCCGAAATTAGTATAGTTGAACAAAGTTAAACGAAATGACAACCTTTATTTTATATCAGATACGCGTTTATATTCTGGCGGCGTTACGACCCAAGATACAAAAGATTTAATGATAATATTGAGGCAACTATTTTTTTTATATATATTTGCAGTAAATCCAAATATATAACTGATTAAAAAAATATAGATATCTCTGATAAAATAATTGAATCTGGGTTATCAAAATTGTTTAAACAAAAAATGTCTAGATTCTCGCAGCAAAATATCAATTTATACGTTTTGTAATTTGCTTTGTATTTGATCCTGAAATACAATTAAATAAAACTAAAAAAATAAAAAGTATCGTACATTTGAATTAAATAACTGTTTCCAAAGAAGACAATGGGAAATTGAAAGAGATATGCAACAATACGATTTACACCATACATTGTGAAATTGTTGGCATGCTGTATGTAATGCGATTTTCAGATATAATTGCTATTAATGTTCTTATTGTCGTAACTGGTTTTTGTCAATTTTGCTTTCCTATCTGTAGACAGTTGATTACATTTGCCGGACTTGCATTTAGTTAGTGTTATACTGTCGTCTCATATCGAGGGGTAAAAACTAAACTTGTTATGTCGGTCTCTTTATGTTATGCCTTTTACATGTCTTCTTTCACCCCCTCACCGTCTCTTTGGTTGTCAATATTGTCGGCCATTGGATACTAATCATTATACTCTTGGTATATTGCCAAAATAAGGTACATTAGTCGTTTAAAACCGTAAAGCAAGACCAAGTTGATTCTATGTAAAACATTATCAACCAGTAACGAAACACAAACATTGAAGGCATGCCAAGAAAGAAATCAACCACATTATCCAGAATTAAACTTGCAGACGCGCTGAAAAGCAGTCCGGCAATACAATAAAATACACAAAGAGATATACTTGTAGTTTCCGATTAAAGAAGAAAATATTTGTATGGAACCTGAAACTGTCTAAACTTCATGAATGTTTATAGATGCTGTTTTCGTAGCCTTATTTTGAGATTTGAACACTTTCCTTGTTTGTTTTGTAAGCTCAAAACTTACAAGTCAATTGACGCTAAAATATAATTAAATTTGCATCGCCTTATAATCATTGTTTACACTAAAGTACAAACCAGAGATGCAGCTATTTTTTGTTATGTATTGCTCATCAGACGGTGGAATAAACGTCGTTACTGTTCGGTACTAATATTCTGGCCTGTAACAACTATGTCCAAGAGCAATGTAATTCCATTACTTGAGGATATTTATTGTTTTATCTTTTGTCGTACGAAATAATTCAAAGTGTATGCTTGAGAGTAAATATTTTGAGGGTCCACTGTACTATTAAATATGAAAATGATCAACTGAGTATTGACCAAAGCAGTGCCATTCTAAAGACGTACGAATAAAACAATTTAATACTCTAAGTACATATTTATAAGTATCTTTTGGACATTTTTGTGTGAATCGATTTTATGTTTTTTGCCTTTGTTTTATGCATCATTGTCTTTTTGATGCTGTCCCCGATTAGTCTTATGTTTATATTTTACATCTATAAATAACTGCTAGGTAAAGTGAAAGCTTGGGCAGGCGCAAACCGTCTTAAAACCGGATACAGTTTTAACGTATTTTTCTCAGATCGTTTCTCGAACATTTACCAATGACGATGTTTTGATATGTTTTTTTGTGTCTTGTTACGTTGTGTAACTTGATTGTTACTTACTCAGAATTTGTTCCCTTTGCCTTAAATCAGGTTCTCCTTTATATTTTAAGCTACTGGGATTGCCTCTATTCTTTACATCGATTTGTTACTTACATAATGATATGTATAGTTTGACAAACGACTAATAATTACCAATATATTCAAGAACAGGGGCAATAAAGGAGCCTTTAGATGGATTAATTCAACAACTATTGTCGTTGAACATCAAGTTAACAATTAATATTATCACAAAACCACATGTTCATAACAGAAATAATACATGTATCTGTACAAACAAAATACTCACGCTATTTGCTGATAACGCACTTGTTACTGTCAGTAGAAGTGACACTGAAGCCAAACGTCTCAGAGAGGACACACTGACGGTCGTTTGAGGTTTAAATATGAAAACGTATATTTATTATGTGAAACAACATGTCTCGCACCCTTTTAAACAGCGCATTACACAGTTCTTGCTTTGTATCGCAGCTGTGATATAAACATGCATTTAACGCATCAAATTAAGACTCTATCTTTACAATATATACAATATCATCGGTCAATGTCAAACACCATGAAACAATCTCGAGAAGCTTACAGTAGACCTTTGAACGCTATATATTCAGCCTATCTGTCTAAAAATGATTAAGTGATTAACAATTTTATCCGCACGGATGTAAAATAAATCGGTGTCTACGGTTATTAAGAAATTGATTGGATGCCTCGTAATTTATCGAGACTTGTTGTTTCTAAACATTCCTTCTTTTCGCGTCTTGTTCGGTTTTTGCGTTTCATTTAAACCTTTCACGTGTCTTTGTAACGATAATACCGTTTAATTATATAATCCGATTGTTTTAACATAGCACATAGATATTTTTTTCAACGAATTTGCAATGAATGGTTTGATGACATGTTCATTTTTTCTGAAGTTTGTTAGTTGAACACCAGTAGAGAAATGAACATGCCCCAGGGTAGACACGATTTCTTGAGGCGGTCATTATGGAAAAGATTACAACATGGCATAAATTACTGGCGGTTTTCCAACGACGGGAATGCTAATATCAACGATATATATATATATACGACTATTAATATGTCTCGATAATAACTCCGTTATTTTTCTACGAAGAAAGTACGAGTCGCGACAATATTTGGTACAATACTAATACTTGACGTCCATTAGTTTGGGGTAAATCCAACGCTTCCATTACAGAGCCGTGCTAGGCCATAACACGGACGTAACAGATCGTTAATTGAAATTGCGTTGCAGCCGTTTGTATGCATTAACATTCGTATTCTCTTCATAGAATAATGATTTCATTTTGTTATCATCATTGTGACTATGCTACTCTCACGGTCACGATTCGGGTCGCAATTGATCTCAGATTCATGAAATCTTGGTGAAACATAGCAAATCGAGGACATTTTCGTGACGTTCTTTGCAAAATTATTCACCAACGCTTTATACGAGTCATTATTGATCGGGAAAGACAGCATCTGTTGAATTGTTCAAACTAGTCGTGGCTGTAGAACTGATAGAAGGTACGAGCAAGCTCGCAACAATTATGGCCTGGAAAATGTCACTTTAGATGTCTTCAGTAGAAAACCGTGTCTTATTCTCTGTCACTATACAGGCTTCCAAATTAGGCAAAAAAAACACATTTTCTATACACTGACGCTAATGGTTTAACCAAATATGCAAAACATTTTCTATACTCTGCCATGCAAGGTTGAGCCAAATATGCAAAAAAAAATATATACTCTGCCATGCAAGGTTGAGCCATATATGTAAGAAACATTTTCTATAATCTGCCATTCAAAATTTAGCAAAATATGCAAGAAACATTTTCTTTACTCTGCCATGAAAGGATTAGACAAAATATCCAATTTTGATCATTGTCTTATGTATTTGTTTTAAAGAACCCTCGTTTCTACCGCAATGGCGCGTTCGATATGAAATGAAATTGGTAGTTTTATATGTGTATAATGTTTTGAGACATTGACTATTTCTCATCTATGGAATGTTTTATCTTAATATTCGTGACTTTAAACACGATCGTGTAGAAGACTAAGATTGAGCATTTATTTATTTATTATAAGAGTCACTGTTAGTGTTTATAAATTATACTGTGGAATAAATTTAACGCCCTCTTTATAACAAACATATAATGTTATTCCAGAAATTGTCAGCAACTATCTGTATGATATATGAGAGCAATTGTGGTGTCTGTTAAAGTAAGTGCTGACAAAATGGAAATAATTTCATTCTACAGTGAATATCTCTCGCCGTCAATCTAACCAGATTCAATTAAGATATGCCAAATTATTTAGCGTCAATCATCTTCAGCGGCAATTGGTTTTATTAAACTATACTATGAATTTTATTGTAATACTTTAACTGTTGTTGTTTGTATTGATAATGAAACATTTAATTCTGCACATAGTTAATCTAGGTCACCAGACGATTTCACTTAATATTTATTTTACAGGAACACCCCGGGCAGCCAAAAATAAACGAAGACCCTGTATAGACGCACAAAGACACTAAACGAGTGTCACGCAATGTTAGAAAGCAACAATGACAAACTGCATAGACATTAGCACACCTTTATTAAGAAATGCTGGGATTACTGCCTTGGACTGGTCATCGCAAAGATTTCCCATATTACCTTGCAAACTAACCCCAAGGTGGCAAATTTTAAAATTAAACTGATGCCCAAGAGAAAAACGATTATTCTTCTTTAGGTATTTAAACGATTACGCTCAAGATATATTTTATTGGATTTCGCCAACGTGCTTTATTTGAAAGCTCCTTTGGCATACTTGACACTTTGTATAATAAAATGTTAATATGTTTCCAGACAATTTAGATGAAATGCAGACCGTACCAACGAATAATGTAAAGAGCTTAAATGATGTCTTACAATTACATAACTTCAACTTCAATTTTAAAGTTTATTTATTGACAAATCGGCATATAACAATACATTTGGCCATTAAACAAATTTAACATTGTACAGACGGCCGAATGATACATTTTTTACAACACAATTACATATATTGTAATTAGAAGTACATGTTTTTAAAGAACATGTAGATAGATATTAAGCAAAAGTTAAGAAGCAGGTATATTATCAAGTTTTTCTTGTTTAGTTAACATAGCATGACGAATATATTTCGAAACATTTCTAATTGTTTTTGATTGTTCACATGACATTAACTTAACATAATAAGGAATAAAACACAAGTAGCAAAGTCCTATAAAAAGTACGATCGACTAGACAGGAACGGTGCGAGTGTGTCTGTTTCGTGCATGACTGTCTTAATTTACGTACGGTGAAACAGGCCTTATTTTTATTAACGACTAAAATTTCTTGGGACCAATTTATTTTCCCTGGTTGATTTCGCCATCAATTATACTATGTCCGGATGACGATCGGAGAAAATTGCTGTAATTTGAATCTCGTATTTCAATGTTGTGACTGCAAATTCGATTTATGGAAATCGTGCTTAAAGCGTGTTTTCTGTAGATGGTATAAGGTATTAGGTATACAAATAAAACAAAATAAGCCACATCCCTAACTCTCACCGTTTCGCACGTGTTCTCCGTTTATTATTTCCATATCATCTATTACTCCGCTTCATCAATTTATTTGCCTTATAATTGGCTTATATCCTTCAATCGCATTCATCATATCTTATTTAATGTATATTTGAATTGATTATAAGCAGCTTCACGTAATGACAATGAATAATGATATACGCTTCTTAGCTTTCCGTCCTATTCTGTCTATTATTGTTTTGTGAATATGCCACGTGTTTATTTTTCATGTCATGTCTCCAATGTAAATAATTTGTTTTGATGTGAACATGTGTTCATGTGAAATTGTAATATCCAAATAAATATTCATTGAAGCATACAAGCTAGTTCTCTGATCGCTCCATCAAATTTAATGTTAAATATCGATACCCGGTGACACCGGTATTATTTGTAATATATTTGTTTGCTGATATATAAACTATATGACCAAAAGCACATTACACAAACAGTTAATGCAGTTTTTGAGTTCGCTTATTGTTTTAACTGAAAACGGGCATGAAATTATTCAGGTTGCATTATTTGATGGCTAAAATAACCTTTTTTTGCGATACGTTGTTTTTTTCCACAAACCTCCCTTTTAAATGATACCAAATACGATGGGGTGACCAGGCAATTGAAAATCCCATATGTTGGTCGATAACCTTGAATCACTTTATTTACCAGTCCTAGACGATGATAATATTCTCGTGTTCGATTCCTTACATTCCTAAGCTGATACTAACTTTGTATAATGCAATATCTTTCCGGCATATCTTTCCGGCGTCCTAGACACCATGAAAGAAGGATAACCCATTTTTGTTCGGATATATGTTTATATCATTTACACAATATATAGTTTACTACAAGTTAACATACGTATATTATTTTATTCTACTCCGACTTGTATTACAAGATCAGTACTATAATTGTGTTAGACAGTTGTCTTTAAACGCTCGAAACAATATATGTTGAGAACAATTAAGAATTAATTAAATAGAATAATCTTCCTGCACTGGTATTTGTCTCGATAGCTTTTTAACTAAATTGGGTGTACGGTTTTTAATGTGACGAAGGATGTATTCAAAAACATAAACTTAGCAGTTTGTTTTTATGACCTTCATAACTCGAACTTACAATTGCATCTTCATTACTCGAATATGTTTTGTTTCAAATCTTGATGCCGTGAGTTTAACAGTTTCATACAATAAAACTTGCCGTGCATACAATGCGGTTTCCATAACATCAAGTGTTTAAATGTTATTCGACTTAATTTTACAGCATAGAATTGAGAACGTCTTATCACTGAGAACTTCTTATAAAAATTCAAATGTTTGTAAGGCGGACAATTATTCAATTTAAAAGATCCCAAAAAGCTTTATTTGGTGTGAAGAATGGAAATCGTTCTCAATTAAATAAGTTGTGCTATTCACGAAAATGCGCTTCGTTTTAGGTTCGGCAATGTAGTAAACAAAATTAAATTGAAGATTTTCTATAATGACAGTTGGAACTGCAGTGGCCCACCGAGAAGCTAGATATTTAACGATATCCTTGCTAAGATGCACATGGTTCACATGATGCACATGCCTAATGGCGCTCTCACCCAAATACATACAGCGCCACAAATTAAAACGAACAGTTTACAAATACATTTTTGTTTTATTAATATGACTGTTAATATAGTATCAATACATATTTGCGGTAGATATTGGACTATTTTAAACAAAAACAAATCCCTGGAGCGTTTCATATTACATCATCAGCGAAATGTTGGCTAATTCGTACTCAAAGAGAGTCTCACATTTCCAACTAAATCTAATTACATGAAGATTAAAACGCGGTATCGTCTATATATATACAGACTGTGTGTTCTTTTTTCTATCCGTTGATTTGATTATTGGGACGCTATCTAAAGATATGTTAGGAATTATTCTCTATCATTTGACATTGGGAGAAAATTGGAGACCTAAATACGCATGTTCTAGCTGTTGAGGTAATGTTTCAAATAGAACAGAACAAAACGTAAAATTAATCTCCGAAAAGTTTAACTCAGTTAGTTATCAGATTTTTCCCTGGCAGTGCAATTGCGGTAACATCAGCATTTACGAATGCCAATAGTTTGATATATAATCAATGCATGTTGTCTTGTGGCGTTTTATATTGTGTTGCGTGAATGTTTTAGGAACTGGGCTTTACCATGTAGTTTTTAATGGTTTATTTTTAAACGTATGATGTCTGTAATACATGACATGTGTGCATTTCTAACACAGACATACTAGAGACTGTATGGAAAATGAAAAGGATACAATTAAAAATGCAGGACAAACCCATCCGCCCAAAATAAATCTCTTTTTTTCAAATATGCAAACACGTTCATTGCGCCCTTGAACATGGTCTGCGTTTTGTTTTAGCAAATGGTCTTGCCCCTGTAGTTTTCATTGTTCTATTTGTAAATGTATAATGTCTGCGGTACTTGTCATGGCTACACTTCTTACCGAGACACACTAGACAGTGAGGGGAACACTAGACGATATACGAGCTAATGCGGCCACTTCAGCTGCAAGTACTTTCCTTTCTTACAATCGATCGGACAGCGAATTTAGCGCTAGCACTTCCCGATGCGCAGACATTGAGTTTCCCTCGGATGTGTTCGTAATATGAACTTCATATTAATGTGATAATAAACAAATGAACGATAGACATATTTAATTCAATCTACTGAAAAAAGCAATTTTTTGAAGAGTAAAAAAAGTTTTATGTTTTATGTCACATATTATAAAGAAATACGAATGGTATCCTCGGAGTCATACGATATATCTAGGATATTTTTTCAACAGTGCAGTTCTAGTGTCTAATATATTAACGCTCCTATTAGTGATATAACTGCACCTAGATATCTAGATTTTGAGTTTTTTTTATGTTATTGTGTTTACTAATAACCCGATGTGATGATACTGATGAACCTACTATGCCACATAGGGAGGCAAGGATGAGGAATCCTATGTAAGCCAGTGTTCCACGTGTACCAGTCTGACCAACAAGTCCAAGGTATAATCTTGAACCTACAGCAATGACTTAGCCTAACATCCGGAAAAGAAAACGTACAGTAATCAGAGCCAATGCCCCTTGTATCAGTGTGTATATAAACGAAATTCAACCAATACTATAGTTTTGATACAATAGATAAGCCTGGTAGCCAGGTAGCCAGGTAGCCAGGTAGCCAGGCGACCAGTTTCATGTTTTAAACTTTTTTTATTCCTATTTTCATTGAGGAGCATTGTTTTTTTTAAAGCAGCGGTGCAAAAGCAACTGAGTGAGGTACAAAGAGTTCCAAAACTGTTGCAAAATAACTGGAATTAACACCATTCATTCAATGAATCCCATTAGTTCTTAAACGTGAACAGCTGAAAACTTCCCAACAGTTAATGTTAAAGTTTTGAGTACTAAAAGTTTCATAGTATCGTACTATAACGGCAAAGCGACGGCACTGGTACCATTTAATATTGTTGTTGGTTTGACGTTGTCAGACGGTGAATCCTTGGCATTCCGGGTTAGACTGGAAGGCTTTATCATCATCGCAACTGATTTTTAAGATGAAATACGCTGCTGGAATATGTTAACAATTGTTTAACTCGTACTAAAAATTAGAGGTTTAATTTAACAGTTTTTTTACTTGGATTAGGTTTTCCCCAGTAAATTTACATTTTACTGACCGTTCGAAGGCGGTTGCTAACAATCCTTGATTAACATACCTATTTTTATATAGTATATATGCACTGTGTTGTTTTTTGGAGTTTTGTGTTGTTGTTCCATGTTTCTTGTTTGTGATTGTTTTTTGTTTTTGTGTTCTATGGCTTTATGTTTAAACATATGGCTACTGAGCATGTTTCTGTAGTTTTTCACATACGTTTGAATATACTTCAAATTAAGCCTTTACATACGAATGGCTAGTTGCAAATGGTAAAATTAGGTGTTTATTCCCGTTTATTCCATAAATAGTGTTTCGAAAAGTTGAGCATCCGTCATACAAATGAAATAAGCACATATTTGACACAATTATGTTTTTCTTATTACTTTAAAGTTTGTCTCTTACCTTCCCAAGGAGAATACTTTGATTCAATAAAGGTTTTTCTCTTCTTCTTCTTTCAGCGTTTTATATTGTATTAGTCCTCGAAATGTTTTCTCTTGATTAGGAAATATGTGTTGCACTTCAATTTACCTAAATGTCAAAGCTTGCGTTCACACATTAACAGATAGAGGCATTTACTACGTTAAGCCATGTTAAAGTGTTTAAATTCGTCGACAATTGTTGCAGAGAAGTGAGAAAATCTAACATAAAAGCGCAGAAAAATGTTTGTCAGTCAATACTGTTTGAACATTATACATGTTAAAGCAAAATAAACACTCAATGCTGTTTGGTTGAGTGTTCTTTAAATAATACATGTACGTGTTAGCAGAGTTTCTTTTCCTTTACAGAAATCTACGAAAATAATGTAATATAAATATTGCCTCTCTTTAGAAGAAAGCCTCGGTCGACAGTGTTGCCTCCGGTTGAAGGGATGTAATTCTTAAACACAGATGGAGGGAGAGGGTGGGGAGGGTATATTTATTTTTATTATGACGATTAAACGTTATCTTATTTCTTTCTTTTAAGTTTGGCATTTCTTTCGATATTTTAAGTGTTACAGTATTTAAATCCTTTACGGAATTTCTTTCGAACGTCACCATCATCTTTTACCAAAATATAAGCAGACGGCTCCAACAAAACGGTAAAAGGTAAACGCCGTATCGTATCGTACTTTGACGTCAGCTGGTAACAGTGCGGTAGCGGGTAAAATCAGTAAAATTTGTTGCAGGCTGAAGTTTACTATATATTGTTTAAAGTGACACTCTTATTCAAAATCAATGCATACGCTTGTTTAACAAACATGAATTTTGAGTGATAAACCTTGAACTACTTACTAAATAATGCAATTATGGAAAATATTAATTACCGAAAACAATATTATAACCGTGTATTTAACAGCAGAAAGCACAAAAATATTAAATGATTGGTGAATGCTAAAAGATTTACTGTGATCTCCTATAGTCTCCTAAGGTAGAAATACCATGTTTTATGCACATTTCTTTCAAATTAAATTCGGTATCCTTCATAAGTACCATTGTTTTCGACATTTATTCATCCTTTAAGGACTATTAAAACAACTTTATTAATTGTGGTAAATCGTATTTGGAGTAAGAGTGCATCTTTAAGGAAATAAATGAGTGAGATGTAATTAAACAAGATGTCTTATATTATGTCATCGACTATATGAGTATTATAATACCTTGTACACAATGAACATTCAAAATTGGAAAACATTTCTGAAACTCGAATGGAGATTTATAATTTTTTAAAATCATAATTTAAAATTACATCAGTAGCCTCGTACCATCTCAAGGAGGTAACATAATTATTCACGATTTCTCCTGGGGAAAACTTAAGGCCCCAAGATAACATGTTCGTTGCTTAAATCTGAACCCAGCTTTTCGGTAAGTAAATTCAGACAATTGTTGCACGAGAGTTTCGCGCTATATAACTTATTTACAAGACAAATAAAGCTGCCCTCTATCACTAACATGGACTGATGAAAAATACACTGTGTATTTTTGTTTGCACCTGTGACAGTCTAAACATAAAGGACGCTTTATCCCATCGATAATTTTGCAAAAGCATCTATGAATTTGATTTGATATGGTATTGATTTTGACAACAGCGACGTGCTTATGTAACCCCTTTTAATACATAAATGTCATTCTCTAAATTGTAAATTTGATAAAAAATAACAGGAAAGCTGATATTAATTGACCAAAAATCCTTACATTAAAACAAAATCGAATTTCAATAAATGTAAACGACTTTCCATGTCCAAAACTAGATTGATAGGATTATAACGACGTATTAATATACAACATCCCATGTTTGGGAAAACATATGTATTGCATGTATAATGTCTTTATCATGATGAACACGCCATGAAAGGGCGAGATTCGTAAAAATATAAGTTAAAAAACTGCCGGATTGAAGATAATGCAACATAATGTAAAAACTGCAGGATTGAAGATAATGCAACATAATGTAAAAGCTGCAGGATTGAAGATAATGCAACATAATGTAAAAGCTGCAGGATTGAAGATAATGCAACATAATGTAAAAGCTGCAGGATTGAAGATAATGCAACATAATGTAAAAGCTGCAGGATTGAAGATAATGCAACATAATGTAAAAGCTGCAGGTATGTTTTCAAATCCCTAGAGGTATTTGCTTCAGTTCTATATTAGTACATTAGTGTTATAATTAGAAAATTGTAGCCGAGGGGGTCTGAAGCTCGTTTTAGCGAGAGTAGATAGTTGGACTCATGAGGAAATACAGTTTGTAATTAATTATCCGTTAATGGGTAATCTTAAAGTAATATATGTACTTTGTGCTTAATGTGGACATTCACAATTCCCATTTTTAAGTTCAATTAGATTTCAAGGTAAAAATAAAAAATAATCAAACATTTGATAAATAGGCCTATACACATTAATTACCAAAAATACAAACCAGAGATGACAGTGTTTTGCATTGTTCATAAGATGGTATAATTCAGGTGGAAACGACTGATCAGATGCATTTTCCCATCAAACTCATTCCAACTGCAATGAAATTCCATCTCAGTTTAGTCCTTGAAATTAAGTGGGGTTTTCTCCTACGGACGAAATGAATCAATAGTTGGTATTCTTCAGAGTTAATTTTTGGTCCACCAAAAGATTCAATAACCAACTGAGTCATAACACTCCTTGCAATTCCGTAGACATACTAAAAACGGTTTCGTATTTGAAGCAGTTCAGTCATCTTGAAGGCACCTTTGTATGAGTTGATAATAGGTTGTTGTTTTTTAATACACGATACTTATACATTGCCTTCTAGCCGATGCTAAATCTGATTAAGCTCATGCTTTTCAATTTCGCCTTTAGTGATAAATGTTTTGACAAATATGTGATTGGGCATCTGCAAACTGGTTAAACACCAAATGAATTATTGCTTCGTTTTAATGGACCGATTAAAAACAAAGATGTTTTGATATTTGTTTATTTGTTCTTGTCTTGTAGTGCATGTCTTGTATGCTATTTGCTTTACCTTGCTCCGTTTGCCTTAACATATGACATCGATTGGAGTTTAAACTATTGGGCTCTTAGTTTTCATTTGATACGATATTAATTAAGATAAGACAACGATATTGAAGGATTCCTCTGATTGATTCTAAAATGATTTAGCTTATCAATACACTGTTGTATACTTGTCCAGATAAAAATCTACATTAAAGAAAATACGATCATGACACATGAACTTAACCATTTAAATTCACGAAAAGTAACACACAAACATAAACCAATTCTGCATGAACAATACGTATTTTGAATACACATTTAATACCAATGGGAATAAACTATTTAATACTTTCCATAACAGTAGTGAATTCAAACAATACCATTTGCCTTTAATTTTAACATTATTCTCTTGATGAGACAGATTACTTATGGCAAAATGTATATAATATGCTCGATTGTCTGACAATATGTTTCTCTTGGAGGAGCTATATTAAATTACTTTAACGTTAATGCTCAGTTTGTCGTACCGATACCAGCGAAATTGTTAAAATAGATAGGTTAGTGAATTGTTTAATGATATAAGTGTCCGCTTCTAACCTAAAAAGTTGTCGATTCAAGCCAAGTCAGTGGCGCGTTCTCTTGCCCTCTCAAAAAGGACACTGATTCTGGTTTCTACTGAGAAAACGGATAAGAGACTAATTGATATCAATTTTCAGCTTTCCTCACACTAGAGCTTAACATTAGTCAGTCTGAAGTAAGAACAAACATATTCAAAGACACTTGGAAAAATGAATGAATTTCAACAAATAAGACCCTCCCTTACCAAACCTAACCGTGATTTAAATAGATCGCTTCTTTTCCATTGAAAAGTGAGGGCTAATGCAACCCAATGCCTCAAAATGTATTTCTATATGTTTTCTGTTTAAGACAATAAAGTGTCAATGGACGAATCCAGTTCATCGCAGTAATCGTCACAATCCAGTTTTAATAATTGCTAAATAGTTTGTTTACGTCTTTTTTAAAGTCAGATTTTGCATCATATCATTGCCAAGCTTTCTGCCATCGTACTTCCTTATAACACTTAGCTTTTCAAAATATTGAATATATATGGTCAATAATTATGAGCAGTTGTTCAAGACACTAAATTTCTAGTTATTAGGTATGTATTATGTACAGTTTATATAATATAAATTTGTTTAATCGTTCCGATTCAAATTGAAAATGATATTTTACTTGCGTGATAAATGAGTTTAAAACTAAGGATACTCAATCATTGTCAAGTTATTTTGAAAAAGAAAATAAGTGTTCATTATATGCATAGTAAATAATAATATGGATAACATAATTATTAGTACATGGATACACAGTCATTTTTAAATTCCCTTACTGATCCGCGAAGGGTAACTAGATTGTATCGTCGAGTAACAAACCGGCACGTGTCATGGGAGATAGATGCTGTCAATACAAGAGTGCCTTTCAATAACGCGAACGTCTCAGAGTGGACACATCATTTTAAGATAAGAACATACTTCTATATTAAATAATAAGGGTATTTTTTCTCTTTCCAAAATGGCAAGCCTATATCACCGTGTTTTGTTAGTGAACAAAGGAGCTCTGTGTTTTTGATTTCCCAACTGAAATATATGCTGCTGGAAATATTTAAAACGTCAAATGCACACTGGATTCATTCTTAAGATTTTGTGTTTGTCACAAAACCAAGAGACACTCCTAATACACTAGATAGACCTTTGGGCACTAAACTTTCTGTGTCTAAAATCATCGAGGGATTAAAACTGAAGAGGTTTCAGATATACATTAATTGTTTCATATCGTAAGTTAAGAGTGGACAGCCCATGAGGCCATGTCATTCAACAATTTTCTCTTATATTCCTTATCTAGGGTCCTTTATTTATCATTTTGTCTCGAACTCATCACCAATGACAAGTTTTGATAATTTTCATTTTATACTAGATATGTTCGGAACAGTTCAGTTTTCGTGAACCGAAATAGTCTCCCAGTAAGCTTCTTAAAACTAAAGGTTCAAAGGATGTAAGGCATACATTTTTGCACTTTGTTTCTCTATTTAAGAATGCAATGAAAACTACAGGAACAGTATTACAAAACAGTGCCAACGGACAAGCGACTTCAGAACCAAACATGGCGTCAAAACAAGGATACCTAACTTACTAAGAACATTATATATATTTTTCTTATATAAATACAGCGTCAATCGGGAAACGGAACCTTGAGAGTTTAAATATTACAAAAGATGTTTTTCCATTGAATAAAGGATAACTCAGTTTGCTTGAAGTTTTCATTTTGTACATTGCACGTTTTAAAAAAATACAGGAGGTTACAACGCAGTTCATGTTTGTTTCTTCGCAGCTGTGTTATAATCACCTCATATCAAGTGTAGTCTTTATCTGGACAACATGGAGAATAGGTCGAACGCCATGAAACAATCCATTGAAGCAAACAGTAAACCTTTGAGAGCTTCATAATCAGCCTTTCAGTCAAAGACTGATAAAGTGATTAACAAGTTTATCCCCACGTCTGTTAAATAAATCGTTGTCTTTTAAGAAATGAATGGCTTGCATGCCATGTAATTTATCGATGTCTGTTGTTTCTCAATATTCATTATGTTCGCGTCTCGCTCGGTTTTGCGTTTCAAGAAATGTTACAACTTATTTTCGTTACATCCATGCCGTTATATTGTGTAACGTATCTCATCGTTACATTTTGTTCTTATCAGCACGGAAATTACTGACTTTTTCATCGTGCAATAACGGAAAATATAATACTTATAAAATGGGATGGGAGAAAAAGCATATTTCATGGGCCGTCAAGAAATATACATGAACCCCTCTGATTTTGGATATTTTACAGAAACTTGGTAAACTTCGATACACTGGTTGGTATACATATTTCTCTCTCTCCTGATAAGTACTTCCAAATATGTTGAAACAATCATTTTTACTGTATTCTGAAGTGGGGTAAAAAGCTTATTGAAAGGACTCTCGTGTTAATAGGTTCATCCCTACCCTCGCGCAGGTTATTCTGTTAAAACGCGGTAAACCTCGTTACGGCAAAACACTCTACGCTCGGGTTTAGATAAATCTTATACACTATTGGCCATGGAAGATACTTTATTCTTCAACTTCGACCAGCTGAAGATTCTTATTTTCTTTTCAGACACCGCAATTTTCACGGAGCCGACTCTTTAACATATTGTTTTATATTTATGCCAACGCATAATTGAATGATTGGATAATTGGAACGAGATTAAAATTTCAGACATTTCTCCGGAACATCTCTAGGACGAAATATAATTGACGACGACTGGAGCCTGGAAAAGTATAAGACTCCCATTCAACCGATCTGGTTTAAACGAGACACCGGCGTTACTGTACACACTCTCGGATTATCCTCGCACACAACGGAGGCAAATAGTTGTTTGCCCATCAGGGAGAGTGATTATGACCGCGTCGTATAGGAAACATGATAGTATGTTATTAGACCTTTTAAATATGACTGTTTTATCTATAATTACTAAAAGGGATTGTAACTCGCGGAAATGTTTACATCAACATTATGAATGATCAACATAAGAATGAATAGGATTCGATCTAAATTACCATTGTTTATTCACCAACTGTTTAGATTCTAAAAATCAAGATCACTTACTACCGATGTCTAAAGACCTAATCTGAATTAAAGAAGTATAAAATGCATTTTTTTTTATAGCTATCGGTATATTTATTCTTGATAGTACTAACACTAAATTCATGCGGATCTGTTGTATGTGGTGTGAGCTGTGAGACAAAATGTAAAGCGATCGTTTTAACAAAAGAAATCGTGCAAAGATCGCCTTTATCCAAAGCGATAAAGACTTGGATTCATAAATATTGATGAAGGCAAATAATTATAACAGACGATGATTAATGTTAGATAAATGTAAATACTGTGCATATTTTCACGATGCAGTTCTATACACAGTTGAAATATCACGAAATTGGACGATCGTTTCGATAGAGAAAACTGAAGTCAATAAATAATGGTTGCTTGCATGCAGTTGACTGTGTTGCAATTTTACAGGCGATGCCTACGGCAAACCGTTTTGATATAATTTATATTAAAAAGAAATTGGTTAATGTATTACCTCAGCAATTCAGATACTTTGGAAACAATAGTCCCCTTCTCGATCAAAATTTGTTTTATTTCGTTTTTTTCATTTGCTTTGAAAACAAATAAACTGGAAATAATGTCAAATAGAACGGAGCTAAAACGTAAGTTATATAGTTTAGTTTAACTTTTTTTACTCACTTCATACGTGAGTAAACTAATTATTCACTTGTCTCAGAATACAACAACACAAATAGTGTAGGAATCGGCAATGGATTTGGTGAACATGTACACATGAATAGGCAGTATTCGGATGCTGGAAGATTGGTTATAGCGTCTAAGCACATAAGGATCGCAACATTGGTCACGTCCGTCTTTTGAGTCGCCAACATCAATTACGACTGGTATCTTAGAAAACATCATGAAACAACTGGAACGAAACTTAACATACGTTAAATCTTAAATAATAAAAGTAACAAATACGATTCTAACTTATGTTAGTCAATCAAACAGTGGAACTCTGTTAATTAAATAAATATGCATATTAATATAACACATGTTTTTAGGAAAATCAACATGAAAATAGGGATGGGATGGACGGGAAATATGATCAAATTTATATCTTCATTTTCAGATATTTCAAATACCATCTTATATCAAAGAATACAAAACCTCGAGTGACGAAAACAGAATACCCAACAAAAGCACGAGGAAATCATATTACTAGTGTCCCGCCAAACTAATCAACCTAAATACTGAAGTACTACGGGTACATAACCAATCTCCTGAAAACAATTAAGTTTATATTTTTCAAAACGTGAATAATTGTATTTGTTTTACAACGATAGTGAAACAAGTAATTAAAACATTATATTAATCACTCCTTTTGGCACGATGTTACGCGCTAGTTTGGTATTGTGTTGTGAGTAAACCGAAGTACCCGGTAGTAACCCACTTGTCCGGCTTGGTGACCACAAACCACACATACATGCGCCCAGGCCGGGAATCGAAGACGGGTGGCCTTGGTGAGATGCGAGTGCGGTTACCACTGCGCTAACCGGACAACCTTAAGTTATATCAATGGCTTTATTGTTTCAAGTATGAGCCGGATGTAAAACAATTGGAACATACTCCAGCCGATTTTAACCACTCACATTTATTAGGAAATGCACCACCTGTTTCACACCATAAACTCTAAACCGATTTACAATAGTCGTTGGAATAAAGGAATATAAAAAACAACAGAGTTTAACCAATGAAAGACATGAATATAAAAGGAAACAAATACGGTACCGGGTACTGCACAACTTCAAAATTGGTACGCAGTACATAAAATCATCTGATTTACTTTATCTAACAAGCCATTGAATTCATCAATCAAGTACTTATATAGTACCAGTAGGTTTTATTTATCTTGAAGTCGATTCACCTTTTCCAATTTCCTACTTTTTATTGATTTTATAAGCATTGATTTATTATTGTTATTTTAATTATCATTTGAGAGACTATTGAAGTAGCAATTACTTATTGACTCTGTAATCTCTAGATATATGTTAAAAATTAGGTAACGTGGCATTTGCCTTTTTTAGCTTTAAAATGATAATATACATTGCTTTCCCAATGTGTACACACTGCGTAATTTACCAATCTCCCAGCATACTTAAACGGCTGTTTGGTTTACCTGTTTGGACTATTAATATATAGTTCACGTGCAATACATTTCTATCACAATTTTATGGCAAAAGTAATTATATTTTTCACACCCCAGATTTAAAGTATCTCCCAATGGCCGCTCGTGTTATATAGGTTCAGAGTGTTTTTGCCGAGTCGTGGTTTAACCATGCAGTTTCCACAGAACAAACTGCGCGAGAGTCCTTTGGTTTAACCAGTATTTATTACAGAAAATATTGAACACAGTGAATAAGTATTTGAAAATACAGAACTGCATAGATACAATATATGGAGTGAAAGAAACGCATGAACAGTGAGAAAATCACAGAATTGAGAGTTAACCATAATTGGTTTTACTAAGTCTCTCTTCTGTTTTCATTGATAGAGGTATGGTGAGTACAAATAATTAGAAAATATTCAGGAATTGTTTGATACACTACTGCTGGTACGAAGTAATAGAAATATCCAAAAATAACTGGTTCAATATAAGTATTACACCATGTTATGGTGGTCAAATGCTATATTTATGAAAATATACTTTCTTACAAAATACACGGCCTTTTTGTGCGTAATGAAAATGATTTGCGTATAATTTGTGATAATTTATGATTGTCAAAGAAATGCGCGCAGTAAAATATGTTCTTTAAATAGTTCTGATGAGATTGCAGCATTATATCTTAAATTCAGCATGATTTTGTGATTTTTTTTTAATATTGCCACAAGACCATGTGCTATAGACGACGGTCTTCAACAAGTGAGATAAATGCGGGAGGACTGACAATAACAGAGTAGTTCCATACGGGTACGTTTTTATATTTGCCCATGGGTTGGCTATATACGGATCCAGCATGGCCAAATGTATGAGTCTACTTATATGGGGTGGGAGAAATATATCCAGATATAACGACATGCTAGAAATCATTATCTTGCCCACGGGCAAACATAAAAAGTATATAAAATTAAACTAAAATACATGATATATCGGTAAAGCTTGTTTACGCAAAACACCCTAAGCTCGGGTTGGGATAAAACTATGAAACACTCTCGGCCATAAAATATGCTTACAATGTATGCATACGTCGCGCATTCATATCTTCACACTCGTTAAATGGACTGTCGCACGGAACTGAATGCTGCATTTTCCCTCTGCTGTAAATTATCGTTTAGTTGATTCCGTTTTTAATGTTTCTATACAGACTAACTAAAGCTTTTTGTGCGGGTTTTATAGACAATTTCATTAATTTCAATTAACAAACGTCATATTGAAAAAAATGAGAATATTTATGATTTTTGTAAATTTGAAACAAAGAAAATATATTTACATCTTAAGATGAATATAACACAGACATGCACGGTTTTAAGATACATCTGGTTGTATATCGGTAATTAACGTGTATGTTTCCGATCGTTTGCAGGAAAGAGCATATTATTAAAGATTTCTGAAACCACATAGTCGTTGATTAAACATAAGGATAGCTTTTCTGTAAATTCTGGAAATTGTTGCCCGAAACAGTTTTTTTTATGCGTTGTTTGCCAAGATGCAATATAGTTAGACGGCATGCCAATATTATACATTTTCTGTAATATTTGCAATGATTTGTGTGTGTTTGTTGTTATGCTATCGCAAGAATAAAAGCTATTACTAAAAACCTGATTAAAATATTATCTCGTTCATCAATTCTTCAATCTGGAAGTCCCCAAGACCATTATTAAATGTGACGCTTAATTACGTTGTTGAAGTTGTTTTGACATGTGGAAATGTTATGATTTATTCCTAACCATAAATGTTTAGATGTTGAGATTTTTTGTAAAAAACAATACTATATAACGCGCCAATTAGATAATATATTGAACATAAACAGTAATTATAGAAATATAGAACAGGGAAATATAGAACAATTGAGTTGAGTTGAACTTGGTTTTCCATTTGTCATAGTAGACTCAACAAGATATAATTGAATATCTGTAAAGTCAGTGTCACTAGTAACATACTTCTCCAACGTTTTGTTACGGATTCAAATAAATGAAACAGTCAGGAGAAGACATATGAAAAAACGTATTTCTTACAATTTTCACATTTTCAAATGACACTCGTTGCTACTTGGTCCTATTTTTTCCTGGATAACGTCTACCAACATACCAAATACAGAACGTTTACTTTGTGTGGCGAGATTTTGTTTTTTTTTTTATTTGTTTTATTGATAGGTTTCCTCAAGTTAATGCATAATTATGGTAAGATTTACTTTTGCGTTTTATCTTTATTAAGGATTGTCGGGATAAGAGTGAGGTTTGTGCACATAAACTGGCTGAAACCCTAATGTAGAAAAGTCGACTTATATTGTTTCAATGAACAATGCAAAGCGGACATTTTATTTTTTATATATAATGCATGTCATTTAAAAAAAAAAAATCTGGAGCCATTGCGTAGAACTGTCAGTATCTTCAGGCGACGAGTTTTACACTCGTTATAATCAATCCCTCGATTGTTCTCCGATTTTACATGTTTATTACTAACCCGTTGAGTAGATTTATGCTACGTTAGGAGCTATGTTGTTTATACACAACGAGTTCCATTTTACAAACCAAAAGATAACTTTATGCTGATTAATAGCTTTCAATGAAAGTTAAACTGCATTCCGAATCAGATTAGAACTTTTAAAAGCATAAACATTGACCACAGTTTTACAATTCAATAGATTTGTCAAACAATAATTTATTGCAACGGATTAAGTGACTGAATGCTAAAAGATGACTCCGATTTAGGTACAAAAATAGCGATATTTTGCCGCTCTTTTAAGTGCTGGAAAACATTAACATAATAAATCAGTTTCATATTCTAATAATAATAATAATAATAATAATAATAATAATAATAATAATAATAATGATAATAATAATCCTACTACTACTACTACTACTACTACTACTACTACTACTACTACTACTACTTCTACTACAGCTACTACTACTACTACTACTTCTACTACAGCTACTACTACTACTATTACTACTACTACTACTACTACTACTACTACTACTACTACTACTACTACTACTACTACTACTACTACTACTACTACTACTACTACTACTACTACTACTACTACTACTACTACTACTACTACTACTACTACTATTTTAATGAGTCAAATGAGGTAAACTTTACACAATGCATTTCAAATAAAAACATTCTTTTTTGCATCATCCTTTATTGTGCACCAATTATCTTCCATGCAACCATTCATTAAATTGTCATACAAGCGGATCATACAATTACACCTTTATTCTGGATTTAAAATGGATTTATAATGAATTTATAATGGATTTATAATGGATTCAATTTAGGGGTGATGGCAAGACAATCGCATTAAGAATTAAACAGATTTTTACCCAAGCTGTCTTAAAGTAACGTTCCATTTGTGAAAGGTCTTAAACACATTTTTATAAATACATGCACACTCCGAAGAAAGTTGAGCAGTTATAAGCACAGTTTCAGTTATGCCTCAAGGTTCCTTTAATTTCGGCAATAAAATGCCGATATACCAGGATAGCGTCAGTGTTATATATAAACGAACACAAACACGCACATGAGGGTGTTAAGCCAGGATAACATACCAAATTCAGAAATAACTCCAACGCATTATAGTTAAAACAACGGCGGGCTTTAAGGTCTAAATGATAAGTTATAATTTAACATCGAATAAATCTGTAGTTTAAAATGCCCGCTTTCCAAAATTGATGAAACCATATCTTGCGTTTTGTTAACGAGCAGCGCGATTCGCAGCGGTATTCTTGATGTCCCAGCTGACGGGTGTGTTATAACGATGCATTGACACGAATTCGAATCCAGACTCAATGCAGACAATGTCGTTGACTTGGTTCATATTGTTCAAGGTAGAAAAGCAAAGAAGCATACACTGCGTACTGCTCTTTGTTTATCTGAAATGATTAAAATACTAACAAGGGCATCTACAATGTCCATGACGTCCGTAAATTATAGCTTAATAAGCTGCAATACAATTGATTCAAAGCCCCGTCCACCACCCCTAAGCCGATAAAGTATTGAAGTAATGGCTTGGAATGTTTAGATATATAATCATATTATAAATAGGCTTTCTGACGTTTGTTTAAACATATTACAAAAATACCGACCACAGTTACTTCGTCCAAAATCGATTTTCGTTCGCTACAAAATAGTTATCCGGAAGCACCTTTTCACTAAACCTATTTTGATGCATGTGTGGTCTGCTTGCGGCATTTATATACTCAAAGGTCGTTGTGTATGTTTATGTCTCTAGTTCAGTAATATTTTGGGATATTCAAAAAAAGGGTTGATATTTTATGTTTTAACTAATTGGCTTGTACCGATAGAAGTCATATATTTTATCGATGAAGAATAAATGAATTTATACATTGGGCAATTTGAGTCGCTCATGGACGAACATGAATTTCATAAACATATACAAGGCCAGAATGCCATTTTTATCAAGAATCCTAGGTGAGTGTGCTAAGGACTGATGTCTAAAACCGCTCATTGTCGCGAACACGCTTCTAGAATTCTTGATGATACTGTCTACAGTTCTTTCTTTACATGCATTTATTTTTTATTCTATTGTGTTGCAAAAAACGCTTTTGGAATGTTACAATTCTGATAGATTTATAAGCTAGCATGTGGTTACGTTTCCGGCATATATATTCGTATGAATCAATATAATATCGGTATATCATATACGTTGGAATGGTATAAAAATTATAGATAATTTAAAAATGTAACATCATAATGTTCATCTGCTCCTGCTCAGTGTTGACCCTTTTCACAAGAGGCAATGGTATCCCATGCGGTGTAGACAACGAGTTTGATACTTTCATGAATATAATCATTTTTAGGCCAAAATTTGAACAAGTTCAATCGTGTTTTGAAATTTCACGAGAAGTGTTTATGTTCAGATTCCCACGCTAAATAACGCTTTGTATGTTTTCTGCAAATATTTTCAACCGATGAGTTTTGACAGGGATCACTACTTGTGCCTGGTGTCAATTTAGAACTTTGCGTCCATTCAGTCATTGACGGTAAAGTGTCAATTTCCAGGCCTTCCTTTTTGTTGCTGCATCGTTCAACAGAAGGTTTCCATTGGATGATTCGCTGTCGCCATCCTCATTAACGTCGCCAACGGTTTTGAGAGTGTCCTATTTGTAAGTACTTCCGTCCTTTGTCTGTCACCTGATTTTTTATGTCCCAACTTGGTGTCACAGCGTTGTCATTCGCTCATGAATGTCATTGGTTGAACTGGCCTACTGTCTTGAAACTCTAGTGTATGCATTAGGGACAGACTACGGGACATGAACAATAGTCAAAACACTAAGGCCTAACAGGTTCTAATCTAGACCTGGGCCAGTATTTAGCCTATTGTTCAGCTAATTATACAGGCTAATCAAAACACTTCGTTTCTAATCTCAAATTTAAGTTCAATCTTAGCTGCTAATCGAATACAGCATCTGAACAACTTAACAAAATAACATGAACAAGAAATATGACTACACAGGTGTAGAAATATCTTCAATTATTAATATTGGGGGTTCCACCTTGGAGCGGCCAGCGAAACCTAGGGATTTGCTATGACTAGTCAATGGATATCATAATTATCAATAAGGAACTATATCAGGACGTGTAAATGATCACTTCTAACAATAGTATCTTTCGAACATTGTTCAGTATACTATTTTCACAAATACAATGTATATTGCACGTATCTTATGAATGATAAAATACAGGATATTTTCAACCTGAATCTTTTGAAACATACTTAACCAACCTTGTCTGCTGTATTAAAACTTTAATTTGAGTTCGTACTTGTAAAGTTTCTCAACCTTTCATCAGAACTGGTGTAAAGTGCTCTGGTGACGTGGTTTAAGCTTGCATAAGTCTTCGTTTACGTTGTAGTTATTTACTATCAGATCCCCTGGGAGATATTGTAAAATATAACTTAATGACTCTCGAAATCGAAATATCGCTTAATAAAGCTGATGCATTGTGGAGGGGGCTGCGTTTACAGTGTTGTACTTACAGGTACAATTTAATGTCATTGACCATTTTAATTACCGATAATGCAATTTTCAGGGAGTTGTTCCGTATATCTTTCATTGTTGTATTCAGGGAGATTGTCACTATGTATAACTTTTATTGTAGCATTCATACTTTGAATATGCGCTAACGAAGTATTTTCCAGAGTAAATCGTAAACAGTTCTTGTCATAGCTAGTATCGACATATGCATTACATTGATATCATGCAACGTCGCTTGACGGTGTGACTTAGTTTTGTATCGCTGTTGACAAGACGATTTGCTCTATGCTTCTCATGCCTACCCTGACTGATGCAGTGTTAACAATGTTTTCCGTTAAACGATATTCAAAGTAGCGTTTTACAACAACCACTTTTTATACATAATATAAAAGGACGTTTCCCACGGTCTTTTGGATGAACCTGATGAGTATCAACAAGAAACAATAAATTATAAGTTTATTTATCTTTATTAATTAAAACATACATTATAAAGATAAGCTCCTAATATTATAATAAATTGTATAAAACATTTGTGAATAAAGCAGTCAGGTAAAGGGAAAGTGCTTATTAGCATTATAAAAGTATTATCGATTTCTAAATAGAACATTACATATTGATATAAATAATGCATATACTGTTTCTAAATGGATAAGGAGACAAGGTATTTGAATGTTTGTATATTTTTCTGGATTGCAAAGAAGTTTTGTAATATAACCAATAAGGTTAGGGACTTCGTTCAGGAATTACTTGAGAGGACTAAGTTACTAAAACAGTATAAATAAAGAAACAGTTATTATCACGGCTATGCATATTTAGTAAGTTGATTTAATATGCTGAACTGAAGCTCAACTTGACAGAGTGCTACGACTAAGACCAAGGGCGGGTGTGATGTATCTCAATTCTTTTGTTGTCGATGTTGGCACCTTTCTATTTTGAAATTATTAACAGAAAGCTTGGATTGCGGAAGCAGTTGAAGAAAAGTTGTTCCCATTTCGGAATGGCTAGTGGTAAGAAGGAGGAAACCTTAGATTGGGTGAGATTGTATATTGTTTGAAAAAAAGTACATAGGCAGAACGAAGCAAATAGGATTGGTGGTTATGTACGGTAATGAGTTCGGAGAGATGGTCTATGTTGCCGCCTGATTGCAGTCATGGAAACTAAGTTGAATTGTTTGAGAGCTCAGTCAATATCAGAATATTTGTGGCTTCTGTGATTATAATCGCAACCTCATTTTGAACGCGTTAGAGGCCACCTTGTGGGCAAAAAGGCAGTTATTTTGTGTCACATCACTGTATTCAAGAAACGATCTGACGAAAAATATGAACATGCATTGAAGACATTGGTGAGATATAAAATTCATTTCAAAGTTCTTTGATTCCCATTTAATGCAGATTTGTCGTCACTAGAGACAATATCATTTATATTTAGTAATGACGTAATCTGCTATGGTTAGACCAGGTGCGTTTTGACTTGCCACACTGATACTTATTCCATAATGTTTTCTGGGTGGTCTTGCCCTATGCAACTCTGTTTTGTAAGAATTGAAAGATACCAACTTAGACCTAGGTCATCGCAGATATTTGGACAACTCGTTCTTGAGTAAGGATCAAGATTCGATAGCGAAGTTATCAATTATTCATAAGTGGTGTTAGCAGCACAGAGACGAATCGTGGCTTTTATATTGGCTACAATGTCGTAAAAAGTAAAGAGGAATATGATGAGCCAAGAATGAAGCTCTTTGGTATGCCGGTTTTGATAGATTTCAAGGACAGCGCGAACTTCTTTTCGTTCGTCCACTGTTATGCGGATGTCATCGTAAAGATACAAGACGGTTCATGTTAAAATATGTTTTAGGCAAACCATTTGAACTATCTGTAGGTAGCCTCGGACGAACTAGATCTGGACCTCATGCCTTTACAATCAGTGATGAAAGGGAGTTGTTGGTAGTTGGTAATTCAGAAAAAAATCGTTATTAGCGTTATCGAGGTTGGACTATGAGCATGAGAAAAAGTTCAGAAAGGATACTTTGTCTCCGTCTGTAATTGCATCAATGCCATTGTCAGTTGTCATGTAGAAATGATAAATGATTTCAGTTTTTCTTTGGCATTTTATTTTCAAATCGGAACCACTTCTAATCCGCTTTATTTTCTCTGCTGATTAGCTCATTTTTTCAGGCTTTGGTTTTCGATTTGATCATGCTGAGATATTTCGGACTGTTCTAACGTTGCGCTTCCTTAACTAATTTTGAACTTCGTTCTTCATCCAGGGTACACATATAGCAGGGTACATGGTAAAAACAATAATTGGTTTATTCTCTGATGCTGATGTCACTATCTTATGCAATATTATATAGCTCGTCGTCAAGAGTGGTATCTTTAAATGCTATTTGCTGTGTAAAAAATGTGTATAATGGATTTAAATTTCCATGATAACCGTTAATGACAGAATTATTTTTTTATATCAATGTGGATAAATAAATGTAATGATATCATAACTGTTTTTGATTGAAATAATATGATCCCTCATTATCTACCCAGTTACACGGCCTGCTTATGAGCTGTGTTTCAGTTTATCTATTAATTGTACAGCACATACACTATATATGCATACTATATAAGAAATCATATGCATGCGTTTTTCATGCTTGTTTAAAGAGCTGGTAAGCCATCCTTTGTGAAAGAAACCAATATTAAGATATTGTGTCAATGGGTAAATCATTTACACATATTGTTTTACTAAACAAGTGTTTGAACAACATGGCCAAAGATTCAAATCAGTAATTACACTATGAAATACATTTATGGAAGTTTAAGCTCAATTAACATATGAAGACTACTATATATCAAAATCTAAAAAGCGATACAAAATAATAATAAAATATATAAAGTAATATGTATTAAAATATTGGCTATGTCATTTGGCTATGTACCAATATGCAATACTTTAATCAATAGCTAATTTCAATACATTTCAATTATGATTTAATCTACATTTATGTAACAGTCATAGCGGCAACATCTATTTTCAGATAACATGGTTATATACACACATTATACGATAAAGAAAATTTAGAAGCCGTCGAACAAATTGTAGTTTTATACAAGTTATTTTTACTATTTACATTACATTAAATATACATATGTGACGACTTGTATTTACTTAAGATATACAGGTTTTGTATTGATTAATTACGCATGTCTTGAATGACTACGAAATGCAAATTACAAACATACAAAGCAGCAGAGATTAAAACACAGACGTGTAAATATAAACACATTTGTAAAGATATAAACGTAGATGTAAAATTATCAAGACAATATAAAACTGCCATTAAACTTGTCTTTCAAAATGACAGTTAAATAAAAAAATTGATTTGGTTACACAAAGTTTCCAAATGTTATCATTATACAAACAGTAGCATTGAAGTGTGAATATTTCTTCATATCGGTAGTGGTTACAAAGAAATTTGACACACACAAACACACACACAAAGTAATGTAATCATTTGAGTAATGCAAAGTAAAGAACATTTATAAGAACAAAAAGTAGTCCTGTTGTCCTGCCCTCTTTCAATGGGTCGCATGATCCGTTCGTCAGTTCATTCATCGGCTGCATCATAGAAACCTTCTTTGATACCTTTGGGAGTTCGCTGTGTTTAACTAGCTCTCCGACTGAAAAGTATGGTTAAACATTATTGTATGGATCCACATTTGTTAGACGAAACTTTAAAACGCTTTAACAGTGCAGAGGTGGCTTATGGTCAGTGTTTGGTCTGTTTGTGATGTTTTTAGTTGTGTATGTGGCGTTCAAACGTGTGAGTCTACAGTTCATTGTCGTTTGGCTAAGCAATATGCCTCAAAACATGATTTATTCTACTACTGGGCTTTTCCTAAATATTTCATTGTATAATTAAATAAACAAATAAAAAATATATAAACAAAGTCCAGTTGTAATTTAGTTAAGACTCAACACGACAATGAAACTTACAGGGACAAGCCCAGTAGTCGAAAGTTCTAACTTACAAATTCGCTTGCCTTTGTGATGAGTGTTCTTATTTAAAAAAATGCATTTCTCTAGCTTTATAAGAATCTAAGTCGCTATATTCGCCTTTTATAAATATCTTTTGAAAAGAGACCATCATGTGTTGGTTATATAGTCGCGAACATCTTGACTTAATACATATATCAATTTGGTCAAGGTACAAGTAAAACTGAAAACGGAAAAATATAAAAAGTTTCATATTAAAATCAATTTTGCAAAGGATGTGTGTTTAATATCTAAACTGAATGGAATTAGTTTGAAACATTTTTTCACTTTTTGGCGTTCCCCACCCATATTGTATTGTTGGAAACTGTTAATATATATTTGTTTTAAAGAGACCATATATAAGTTCCTTAACATGTTATATCTATTATTTAGGTTTTTGGTGTCTTTATTCTTATAAATTAGTATTGTGACAACTGTGGATTTAATTACATTAAACTTTGAGCAATCACTGAAATATTTTGCATCATAATTGAATTACTATATTTAAATGTGTGTTTAATCTGTTCACGATGTTTTGTGCATTGAACTGCTCATTTTATGCCTCGTTGTTTATCTCGTTGAGTGACTCTTGGGTTTATATTCCTGTGATTTTAATCGCGCTCATAGTAATATATTGTCTTATGGGCTTGTATTTATGATAAAGGTCCGTGATGTAATAAATTTATCGCGATTTCAAATATAACATTCTTTTTCTTTTTTTCTTGGAAGTTAGAACATTCAATTTTACGACGACGTTGAAAATACTTCAGATGTTTTGTAACTGCTTTGTAGAACTATATCAAAATTAACATTCTTCCATGCACTTATTTTCCTTAATTTAAAATTGCTACGACATGGTAAAATATTTTTGCGTGAGCAAGATATCCGTTTAATTTATATTGAACTTTATTTTAAATCTTTAAATACATTTACACACAATGTAATGGCATCGACATTGTCTGTACTTTATTTATTCAAGAACATCAGAACCAGACCGTAGGTATTACAGACACACTTACTATTTGATACTTTGCCAAATGCGTACAGCTGGAACCACGCATTGGTCAGATCCATGTGATTATCACCTGCCAGCGGTCTAGTCACGTGACAGAAGACAAAACCGTCCCGTACACTTGACTGCAAAAGTATTTTATTCGTTAATTAAAACACACATTGACTAACGGTTATACATTTTCGGATACACTCGATTCCGTTATAATTGAAATGAAGAGTAATAAAATGGTCAAACTTGGGTATCCGATGTCGAATCTTTTATCGATGAGTGTAGTAATTGCTGGAGATAAACAAGTATTTTTAAAAAAAAAAATTAAAAAAAAAATTCTAGTACGTTTTATATATTTAAGATTAACAGTCGAAACTAGGCTGTTCTTTAATAATGATTGCCTCTTTAGTTTTGATCAGTGTGTTTTCAAACAGGCGTTTTGCTGGATACGTCCTGAATAGCTTCAACTTATGTACTCTTATGAAGATTTTACAAAAAAGGAATAGTGATTTGTAGTGGCATTTAAAAGAACGCCCTTAAAATTGTGATCTGGCTGTTGACATTTAGGTTAATTGAAATTTAGAACAATTATAAGAACGTCGGAACAAAACCAAAGATATTTATTTAATTACAGTTTTCCACTTGTGTAAGTGAGAGACAAACTCTAAAGAAATGTAGAGGATATAATTAGAAAGACTGTTTTTAATCATCAATTTTGTTTGTTTAAGATAAAACTTGATGTTTAACAAAAAACTTCTTTCTGGAAACAATTTTCAATTAAACGACTGATTTTAAAGCATGATCAATGGCGGTAAAGTGTCCACCTTAAGTGTCAGAATTCGATCTATATTATACCAAAGACAATATAAAATAATAATGACATCTTTGCCTGGCGTTTGCCGACCGAGACAACGGAACACTATACAACTTGGAAGTATTAAAAACTTGAAAGAAGTCTGTACAGTATCTTTAAACAATGTGCGTTATATCGCATTTGGACAATACTTGGGAATAAAATTATTACGGACAACGCTTTATTAATTTAAATCAATATTGAAAGCTATTAAAAAGCACTTTAAAGTATCAGGAATAAAGCACTTGCTTAGTAATAATCTCACTACTTGTGGCCTTACTGTTCAACTCAACTTTGAACACAAAGACACTGTTTTACCAGTTCCATGTTTATATTCAGTCAGTACAACATAAATAGTTCGAGCAAGACTATCAGACGCAATCTGACTATTCCAGTTTTTCTAAAAAAAACTCACTCTTAGTCCATCTCCATCTCCAAATCTCAACTCACTAGTTCAAAAACTCGACTCCCTTATACACATAATGAATGAGTATTTACATGGTGAATGTTCTAAAAGCTGACATCAAACTAAACAAGCCCACACCCACATGTTATTAACATGACAGCTTATTCATAACTGTGCGTTTGTACACAATCAACTGTCAACCGCATACTCTGCAGCATGTACTTCAAAATTAAAATGGTTATGTGACCAAGGATTCACGAACTATGCATAAGTGGACATGTATAAATCAATCAAACATGCCCTACAATGATGAATTGTGCAGAGTATGAAGACACATAATTCCATATTTCTTCGTTAATGTATGACAAATGGACATTTATTAAATAGCTAATTATTTCATAAAAGTAATGATTACGTTCCCGTTACGTTACATACTTCTCGTCCATTCTGTTGTATTATAAACAAAAAACAACAACAAAATACTCCAATAAAATTAAATACACTAAAGGAGAGCTTGGTTGACCTGTCCTTGTAGTTCATATATACTATGGTATTTTTTCTTGAATTTCAAAAGTGCCATCTTATTTTTCGGATTGGTTCAGGCTTAAATGAAAGTGCTTGATTGATAAAATATTTTTAAAAGGAGGTCTTATTTGTTTAAAATTCCAATAACTTACATAATTAGCATGCCCATATGAGCTAACTAAAATAGGTGGGTTAAAGCTGAAATCTGCCCGTGTTTAACTTATGTTAAATAAGAATGACCAGTGGCTGGCAATGATCGCCCTGCTTGCCTTTTCGGTATTATTGCTGAACTTTTCGAACGAGCAGTTTTATTGCAGTTAAAATAAATTATGATGTCCAATAAGCTCTTCTATGAAAATCAGAATTGTTTCAGAGCCAGATACTCAATGGAGTCTTGTCTCGTCAAAGGATCTTTATACATCAATAAATATCATGGACATACAAAAGACATTTGACACTGATCACTACAATGTGTTAAGTAAATAGTTGAGTGTTTTGGGGGTAGAGTCGGTTGATTAGTATGGTTATATGTGTCTGGCAGGACACACATTGTACATGTAAAGGATACTTCTCAGAAGAGCAATCAATGAGTAGTGGTGTCCCTCATGGTGGTTTACTTGGTCCTCTCATTTTATGCTTCGTGAATGATATGTTCAGCATCAGTGAGAAAAAAAAAACTATTAATTAATGCTAAACGCAGATGATACATTCCCCTAAAGTTCTTTGATTTAATTTCTAGACGTTTAAGTCTCGATTTTGAATCTTGTAACAGATGGCTTATTGACAATGCATTATTAAAACTGATTGTTTTCTAACCAGATTTGAATACTTTTCATAACTGTACACAAACTTGTAATTTTCTGCCAGGATTTATTTAGGAAATCATAAATATGTGCACTTCAAGAAGGAATTAAATAACCACTTTTTATGCATATAAAGACCATAACAGGTAGTAAGAAGTGTTTCTGTTTAACCAATTTGAAATTATTTTATTATGCTAAGATATGTTATTTGCTTGTTATATTTTATTTCTGATTGATAATTTTTAGCAAGGCTTTAACACAAGAGAACACCATTGGAAATAAGTGAACATTCTGCATATGAACATATTTTAGACGGAACCTACAGTCAGTTGTAATTTCTTTATCTTGAATCAAGGACTTTATTAATTTGGAATTTAAATTTTATGATATTAAGTTAGAATAATGGAGTCAAACTTGTAATAAAATTGTAATTTGTAATATGTTTATTCTCATCATGTATGTCTGTGATAATTAAGACTGTCAACATCAAGGGAAACAATTATAAAACCAATTATTTTCAAGGGATTGAGATAGTTTTTAAGTTAAACTTTATATTGAAAAATAGAAAAGAAGGGCGGTTGGTAAGATTGATCAAACAAACCCCATACTTCATACTTACCGAAACAAGGGAGACAAGTTCAGCTTCTTGTAAGGGTTTGGGCGGGTCGTGGACAAACTCGTTGATGTAGGTGGCAGCATTTACTTGAGATGCGTTAGGGAGACTGGTAAACGTCCGTTTACATAGGATGACCTCGTCCTTGCCGCCCTATTTAAAACAACCGGTTTATCAGTTATGAGTAGTGGCACATCGTAGTATAATGAAAGACAATGCGATTTAAGCTCACAACTAATACTTATGTGAAAAACTACAGAAATAAGCCCGACAATATCATCAATCGGTTTCTATGCCTTTGGAAGATTTTAGGCAGTATGGCTGCACTGCTGAAACCATATTTTAGACACACATTTTATCTTAGGAGTATCGTTAAAATGCCCCAAACTCCGTCGGAATATGTCGGTTAATGAATTGTTTAGAACAAAGCAGTATTTATATAAAAAGCTACGGAAACATGCACATTGGTCGAAAGTTTTATCATTAAATCGAACAAAGGACTAGTGTCCTCATGCTTAGGAATCATTTAGAAATTCTGGAAGACTTTTCGTTGAAAATGGTTGGAAACTGCTGACGTAAATAAATATCTTACTCACTTAAGTAGACTGCAGTTTCCCGTTTTCTTAAGATGACAAACGTACAATTTAATAAACGAATTAAATTTCTTTAATTGATATTAACTTCTATATTTCAATGTATTTTATCATATTATAATATAAAATTAATTCTTATATTCTTATTTGTGTCATGGAATGTAATTTTCTCTGTAGATTGAAATAAATTTATTTGTAGTAAGTTATTTTGTTCACGCATTTTATTACCATGTTAACGTCCGAGGAAAACCCAACAGCTACCCAACCGGAAGTCTTGGCACTCAACTCGATATCTAATATACTTCCGGATCGGTTATAAGACAAGAAGTACTTGCAGCCGAAGTGGCCACACGCATCTTCACCATACCTGTTATCGAACAATCAAACTGTATATCAAATATGCCTCGGATTACACTCGGCAATTGAAAGATAAAAAAATACTTTATAGAAACCAAGACATATTTCATTGTAAACTTCTTATAAACGTGCAAACGCGCTTTCATTATCAGTGAAATCGGTTTTGAATGTTTTATTTCAAAATAAGGTATACGTTAATTGAAACTATTGCATTTGGATATATACTTTAAAGATAATTATGGTGTTGTATCACAACAACTCGCAACAAGCAGCAATGTAAACTTTTATGAATATCATGAGTGTACTGCCGTCTGTCTCTCAATATGTCGGTGAGTTTCGTGGATGCAAACAAAAACTGCTATGGGCATGGTTCGAATGCTTCGAATGCCCAAAATACTTGGTATATGCCATTATCCTTATTAAAGACTTACTAAACATGATGACAAAATCTGTAAAATCGACAATTTAAATTCATTGAATGACTTGTCTGTCAATAAGTAGTAAAAGGACCATTAAATCATGGTTCGGGGCCAATATACCGTAGGACCATTAAATTATTATATTATATTATATCGTACATGGAAATGAGATCGGAGAATGACCATTGTAGTATGGGCCAGGAGAAGGAACATTAAACCATGGTGCGTGTTTAATAGGTCGCTGATGGATCATTGGACTATGCTACCAGACCAATAGGTCGGTATAAGACCATTTAGCTATGATTCAAGGTAATAAATCAATGAAGGACAATTGAACTATTGTCCAAGGCCAATAAGCTGATGAAAGACCATTGAATCATGGCCCGAGGCCAATGCGTCGGTTTAACCATTAAAATATAGCTTGTCTGTCGATAGGTCGGTAATGAACTATTGTAAGATGGCTTGTCTGTCAATAGACTGGTGAAGGACCATTGTACTATGGTCCGAGGCTAACAAGACTCATTTCTGCCTTTCGCACTTCATTTTAAAACGTTCTAAAACTTCTTACCTGTAACAATTGCGTGACTTGCCACATTGCGTTGGAGCTGAAAACGCGTTTAAGATGATTTTATATTTGAAATTGAAAATAACCATGAATAAATTCGAATAATATATTTTTTCCTAATATTCTTACCCAAACCATTGACCTTATGTATACAAATTGGCTTCAACAAAAGAAAATAAACCTAAAAGCATATCGTTTTAAAAAACACCTGCATTTCCATGACGCTCTGTTCAGTTCAAACAGTCCTTGCAAAGGCTGTTCACTGATGACTGCTCCGTCATACTACGAATGTTGTTCGAAAAGGTTTTATAACTGTTATGGCTGATCCGGTATAAAATATTCGTGCTTCTGTAGATGACAGTATTTTGTCTTTTTTATAGTACATAACTATTAGGGTTAAGTTTATTGCCAATTAATGATGAATAAGAGTATCACTTGTTTTCATATAAATATATACATGAATGTTAATGTACAATACCTTGTATTTTAAACAAACATTCAATGGGTTCACCTCTTACGATTAATTACCGTCGTCTTAATAACGTTGTAAATAGTGTACTTATAGCTTACATGAATACGAAAGTTCTTCTTCATCAGATGTGGAGCGTTTGATTCGACGTTTGCTGTCTTCTGGAAAACAATTTGCATTTTCAATAAAAGTATTTAGCAATGTTTTAAGACATAAAATATTTGCAGCATACTATAATACGATGTAAAAGATATACTAGTAGCTCAATAGAAAATTTTGACACTCAAGGGACATCCCCAGGTGCACTGGATGCACAAAATGTCCTGCGTTAAGGCAAGAGGTTCAATAAATATTGACATTATTAAGAACAAATTGTCTGAAGAATGATTAAGAAAATTGAATCTAAGACATAATAATACTATATTTGTTATTTAATTATACTCAGAGTACATGAAACATGATACTTTAGATATGAAATATGTACAACGAGATTCATAATTACATATGAACTGATGTTATGCCAATAAGAACATTCGTTTTTATGTTATATTATTGTTTAAAGTGTTAGCTTACACAAAATGACATCATCCAGTAAAATTGGAAACGGAAAAATATTAAATCAAAGAATACTAAATAAGTACTTACCAGAATTAATCCTGTACCTCAATTTACTTTTATGGCTACGGAGACTACTGCTTATCGTATAACTATAAAATGCACTGAAAATATAGGGTATACTATGATATGCACTGAAACTACATGTATTGCATTTAAGAATATATCGTGTTTGTGCTCTTAGCGGTTGCTTAAAGTTGTCTATAATACTGCTATCTTAATTAAAAATATTGATATTGTGATATTTGACACTAAATTCTCAATTTTCATGCAAATGATTGAACTTATTGATGATAGGGGCAGTGTAACTTGTTTATGTAAAATGAATTACGGTTTTATCTATAAGAAAACAAAGGAAGAAATTAAAGTTCTAGAATAGGACATTAATGTCAATATTCCTTACGTAATATCAATTGGCAGAGTGGTATTTGTAATTGTCAGCAGTAGTTGATGAGAGTGCGACCTCCCTTTTTTTCGATTGTAGTAAACCGTGTCGTTGGTTCTCGAACACGACCGAAGAACACTGGCAGGTGCTGTGACGTCATTACGAGTAACGTCATCAATTTGAATTGAATTGTCAAAATGTAAGGCAAATCGTTTCACATTTTCTGACCAGCACACCAGCAAATCTGTAAGTAGAAAAAATGTAAATTTTGTTTGTTTCCACTAACATTACCGTGCTTATATTTTCCACCCGATCCTACACTATTTTGACGTAGTGTAATTTTTTTGGCATTTTCATAAAACATTTGCATTTTGGAGATTAACAGGTTTACCAGTTATGAGTAGTGTCACATCTTGAAATATTGACCATTTAGTACTTTCCACAATAGTCATATACCTTGTTATAGGTCAGTTTGGTCAAGGTCGTGACGAACTGTAGGTAAAAATTTATGAACATCCAATATCTGATTAAACGTTTTGACTCAAGGACCTTAAATTTGGTGGTTGGTCATGACCAGCAGTTAAAACATAATAATTTTGAGGTCAGTGGATCAAGATCAAGTTGTGGTGACCTTAAGCCGAAAAATGTTTTTCTACACAATATCTGAAAAACGCTATGGCTAAGGGACCTCAAACTTGCAGGCAGGATAAACACTATTGTTTTGGAGTAAATGGGTTAAAGGTCAAGGTAGTTGTCACAAGCTAAAAATGGGCAGTTTCCAATCAATTATTGAAATATGCTAAGGCCTGAATACCTCGAAGATGGTACAAGTCATATAAACATGACCCGCACCTTAACTATTTTGACTGCAGTTGGTCAAATGTCTAGTACGTTCGTGAGACATTGATTCCGATTTCATTTAGTTAATGAAGAATGCTTCATCCTGGTAGCTCCATCTTGGTATGCTGGTGAACTCCATCTGCTTCGTTTCAGTCATGTTCCAAAAACATTCGCGGGGTCTTTGATGCGTTTCTTCAAAAGTAGTCTTGTATGATGAAATCATCAATACCAGAACTCTTTGACTCGCTATTAAGTATTTTACTATTGTATAAATACCAACATTTTGTTATATCTGTAATCTGATACTGTTGTCTTTGTCTTGCAATGTCGTTAAGTTTTTCAACTGTGTTGTTCCTTGTGATCATAGTTATTTTCTAGCTTTCGGTTATGCTTTACAGTTTTAAATGTATACGTCACTTTCTCCCATTGTTTTACAATGGATGAATGACATGAACATCTTCCGTTTAGAAATAGAACCATTGAACAACATGGACAAGCTAAGTAGACAAACCATTAAATAAGGCCCTCTTTAAAGCCACAAAAATCAAGGGCAAATTAACACCGAACACAATATTAACGCTACAAGATAACAGACATGAACAACTTGGAAATACCGTCATCGGTAAAGGCTATGATAACCGCCATGACATGGTTTACAAAGGCACGTAAGAAATAAACTGGTGTAAACCCGTTTGTAAGCAAGTCTGAATACTTTTCCGTTCAGTTCTGTTTTAAAATGTTCTCAGCAGTAACAGCGTGCGTATTCAGGTTTCCAATCTTCTGTCAACGTTTCATAAAAAATGATAAAAAAGCGTGACTACCAGGATATGTTTAGACATTGTCGCAATAATCACATCACGGGATAAAAAAGAAAACACTATCTTTATGCACAGACTATTCCGCTTTTTTGTCATCATATAATTGGATTTAGTTGGAAATGTGGGATTCTCTTGAGTACAAATCAGCCAGCATTTCGTTGATGATGTCAAAGGAATTCTCGAAGGATCTGGTTTTGTTTTAAATAATGCAATATTTAACAGAAAATATTTGTTGTTTATTACAATACGTAGATTTCCCTGCTTTGTACAACAGGAAGCAGTGTATCCGATTCAAAATGTATAAAAAAGAAAAAGAATTAAGTACAAAAGTCTGCACTTATTTTGTATCAAGTCTTTATGTTTTTTGAATATTATTTAATACCTACCCCACCAAATAAGGCATGGATAGTTATATTACCATTGATAAATGTTGAGCCAATGGAGAGGTTGGGTAATTCCCCACCCCTTGCAGTGATCTCTTGTTCGCTGACCGTTTTGAGGCCGTAACACCTACTACTATTTCTGGTAACTTTCGGAAATAGTACAATTAAGTCGATTGTCATATACCACTTTTTGAAAACACGGCCAGTAAACATTACCGATAACTCGGAAGCAGTTTAATGGCTAGAAATGGTTGACCTCAGGCCATTATGATTCCAAAAAAGGTAAAACGCGTAAACTATTATTTATGACTTCACTCACAAAGGAAAGGGGTATACAAATTACCCTTGTTTGTCCGTCCAGGCACACGAACATCCAGGATGTATAATTTTACTGACATTAGGGTTAGTTGTTTTTGTAAAGCTTTCTATATGAAAAGCGCACAACTCACATGCTTATAAGTAATGTTTTAAAGCATACTTCATAAATAATACATGTTTGTGCTTTCGTCCGTCCTTTTGTCCGTCTATCCGTTACGAACTATTGTATCGCGCAAAATGTAGTCGGGCTAATGAAACATAACAGGAGATATGTTAACTTAGAATTTCGTGTGACAATACCAAGTATGTGCAGATAAATAGCCCTTGACTTAGATGGAACGTGCAATTTTATGTCGTTCTTAAATCCTAAAGTATAGTCACAAAACATGACAGGAATGTGCAGTTGTTCAAATAGGGTTTGTGTGTTGCATTGCCCAATAAGTGCAAAATGCATGGGGATTCAATTTGTGAAAATGGCATATAGAGCAAGCAACATTGTGTCGCGTATATCTCCATGAGTATTAGAGCCAGACCAAAAATTACAAGAATGATTATGCTCATGTTAAATTGTATAACTGGGCCAATGTTTAAGCATTCTCAAGTCTTATTCTACACTAGACTCAGAAACGCATTTATATGATAGAACCTCATTCTTCTTTATTCCACTCCTTTTACACAAATACATGTCAACAATAGTAAACCATTCAAATAGTAATATAATTTAGCTAAGTTCCACCAATGCTTTTGCTAGAAAGAAAGTAACAATATAATGAATAATTGCAATTTCTGCGTTTTGAATCTGAACTTTGGCCTGAGACTGTTCGTAAAAATGGTTCCATGGGTATAGCATATGACTGACTCCAATTAATGTATCGTAATTTACCTGACCCTTTCATTTAAAAGCATGGATTCATTTGAAACCCCTATCACCTTAAATATGAGCCTGGTTCAAACATTTATCATATCTGTAAAATGTAAATTAACAGTTAAGATGTGAGTCTTTACGTCAATTGTGCATCTGGATTCAAGGTCAATGCGACTGTGTCTAAAATAGTAAATAGAGGATATTTGTTGATTTCAGTGTAAGATTGTATTTTATTTTACGAAAGTCATTGTTATTCAATCATCCCACACTATCAGATATCAGTCTGACTTGCTTGAAAACGGGTCAAGAGTAAAGGAAGACCACGCTTGTTTTAATTTTGATACATTAGTTAATTGTTGTTTGGATTTTCCGGAAATTTTCTGCGATCGTACATATCCAAATTTATAGTGCATTTGAAATTACGAGAGATGATGGCCATGAGAACAGACAATTAATGAAATAAATCCTTCATTGGCCACATTAAAATATCAACACTTATACTGCGGCATTTTTGTTTAGACTTAATTATTAATTGCATTTACCGAAAACAATTTTCAGCGATAACTGTCTAAATCAATTGACTATCTGATCTTTAAATGGAAGTCACGGATGAATTTAATCATGAGCGTATGGTAACAGATAAAGTTACAAGTCATGTAAAATGTTTAAAATACTAAATCGTACAACCTGTTGTCGTCCTTGCATGGTGTCAATGAGGCCCGAATTGGATTTTAATAAACTTAGAGGTATAGGAAAAGGTTAAAGAGAAGCGATGTTTAGGACCGACTTAAAACATTTATGGAGAACAGTAGAAAGCTTTTAGTACTATAGTCACACAACAGGTAATAAAAGTTATACATCAATGGCTCGATGGACCACTACTTGAAGACATCGATTGGGTAATGGTGCCTCGCAATTACATTAAAAAGCAAAATTATCTGGCAATTTTCAATAGGATGCCAGAATAGCGTTGTCGGATCTTAACAAGCGACTCAATTTGTTCCGCAATATTCAAGAGTGTATCGGATATATCAGTTCTGAGTTTCCGAGAAAGCGAGAACAAATTAAAAAAAAACATGTTTGACGTTAAGATAATTGAATTATTTTAATTAGGAATTAAATCTTATTTAACACACTATCAAACCAAATTTGCGTACTCGGTTAAGGAAATATTTCACAAAAACAGAAACTATTCCCCTGTACTAGATGATAATATGACAACATTTTAACTAGAGCTGTTGTTTTTTTAGACAAATCATAATTGATGGCAATTTCTAAACGAAAAAAAATATATTGTTCCAAGAAAACTCAGTCGTTTTTCAAAAGTTCAACCATTTTTATTATATGTTAGATTTAGACAGCCAATTCATGAAACAGATACCAATGCAACCTTTCTGTCTGTTTGGACCAAATAATTGCTTAAACTATGACAGTTTTGTTTGTTTTCGTCATAACGTATCTAAATACTTCAAAGCACAAACATAATTTAAAGCTTTTATATTTATGTACTGGCATTGTTTTTAAAGGGAATGCTATGAATTGTTATTTTATAAGTGTAACATTTTTCATTTTGGTTGTTTCCGAATTTCAATAAAGTATATCTAAAGAGGAATTGTTTTGACACCCAAGTACATTTTGTTTTGTTTGCATCTGTAAGTATTTGAAAGTTTATTAGCACAAATGCCAATCTGAAGTTACTTCGAAAAATGGTGTTGCAATTTAACCTTTTGTTGACCTAGATAAATTAGTTGCATAAACAAACGTGTGAGCAGCAAGGAATTTGGTAGTTTGTAACTTTCATCTGCCTAAATACATACGCTTAATGCGAATGCATGACCAAACACTAGGTCTTCAATCTTTACACTTAGGGTACACTTGACAATGCGATCACATTGCAAGAATAATGATTGACACAGAGACGTGTCTTCGGTCGTCTTTTGGAAGCATGCACAATTATTTGAAGTAAATGTATCATGCCGAAAGACACGATATACATGTATGCGGACGAAACATAAGGTATCATAAGGGACGTTAGGAATTACCATCTGTACTAAAAATGCACGTTTATGCTACTTTAATATCACTATTTCACAATTTCACAAGGTATATGTGACCTTTGTAGAAGTTTAAAACGATATGAACCATGACACGAGTTAAGTGACTATTGAGAGAATAAGCGAGCATACAAGTTAAAGTTTAAGTATGCAATCTTACCCCAAAATAAGAAGTAACACAATTAATACAATTGGTTAAATTCATCGAAAAGGATGAAAATATATCGAAAAATTGTATTTATGAAGAAAACCGTGTTTAATTTGAAACAAAGGTACAGCAAACAGGGTATTCTACCTCATGAGACAATTTGACCAGTCATTTAGTGTTAGTGCGTTTTAAGCTTAAATACACAATTGCAATTTTGTTATCAGTAATGGATATTTTCCATGAATGCATTATTTAGTAAATAGGGTAAGGCTTTACACTCAAAATTGATGTCTGTTATATATGTGTGTATATTTAATTTAATCACGAGTACACCTTTGAAGTGAAACTTAACAAAGAACATTTGTACTGAAAAACTTCGTTCATATGTAGCTACACAAGTTCTTTGCAAGAACAAGTACAAGATGTTTTGCACAGCCTCTCTTTTAACAATGAAGATATAAATCTTAGTCAAAGGAATGACAAGGACAAACACAAGTTTAACAGGACCCATATTACAGAATTAACCAAACATTTGAAATTAACAAGGAGACGTTTTTACTCACGCATGCCGCTCGAGAGCATCGAAACATCTGACATTTCAGAATTAAATTGGTTAGATTGACTGATAGGGATGATTACTGCAGCATGAAATGTTGTCTTTTTTCATCACTTTACAGAAACATAAATCATCCTCATACATCATTTTTTTCAGACAGTTGCTGACACTTTCACTAGCATCAAACCACATAGCCATTGTATTCATCTTATCTGAATTCTGAAAACGTGGGCGTACATTTCATTCAACTGGCTGCATGGGCATACTATTCAAAGCAGTGACTCAGGTCTCTTGGATCATGAAACTATAGGATAAAGGCTAGATAAGTTTTTAAGAAACAGTCATTTTTTATTACACACTATTAACGTGATAAATATGGTTTAGCTAAAGTTGGAATTTCTGCAATAATTTAAGTTGTACAAGGATTAACTAAATTGCTTAAATAAAAAGAACACTACACTTTTACTTTCAGCAATTTTTATCTTTATTTTGAAAAATTGAATTGATCCTGAACATGAGCCTTTGTCGAACTCCTTAACATAACATATCTACTGGACTTCATTAAAATTTTACATTAAATGATGATGAGTATCAGATTCTTTTTAAAAACGCCTTTCCTGTTAGAAATAGAAAAATCGAAGTAACTGTTCACATTCTTATTTAGTGATGAGCCGAATATCCCAAAACAATCCTATTTTCCACACTTCATGCTTTGCAGAAATGTAGTACCCGGAATAAGTAAACATATAAGATACATCCGATCGTTTTAACTCTAAAAGTAGAATGTATATGAAGACAATATCTAGTAAGAATTACACCATTAGAGGTTAAAAGGCATCATGTCGAGTCCAAAGAAAGAGCCTTTGATAAAGAAATAATACTCTTCCATGCAACTGCAATACAGAACAGCAATTAGTTAAACAATTTATGGAAACTGTGACAGTAGACCTCGGCCTGGTGAACCCACATGACAATTGTTTAAGTCATCGTATGCATCGTAAAAATACAGCCCTGGAATTCCGTCCAGACCAGTCCTTCCAGTCCTATCACCAGTACTCATTATGACAATCAACGTCAAAGTGTGGAGTTTATCTTTGAAGTACAGACCTAGATCTTGTGCGCGATTAGCCATCTCATCATGGTGAACCTTCACGGCATGTGTTTTGAAAATCCTATAATGCATGATCAATTTACAGCCCGGACAAGAATCATTTCAACCTAAGAGGTACGGACCTGGATCTAGTGCATGACAAGCTGCCCAGTCATGTTGAACCTACAATATAGAACAATTTTATCATGCATGGTCAAATTATTAGCCGGACAAGGTTTATTTCCTTGAACTTTACCTTTGATTTACAGACCTGGCTGTTGTGCGCGATTCGCCACCGCATCATGGTGGACCATGATTGTTAGTTGTTGTTTTAAGATCCTATAATGCATGGTCTGGATACAGCCCTGACAAATTAAAGCCGGACGAACGGCCGCAAACACGCACGGACGTACGCAAATACACGGAACACGGAACCGCCATTCATATTGACAACAATGTCCAGCTCAGCGCGAGCGGGTGCGACAGAAACACTACACTCTTAATGAAAGTTGCTTTATTTCAATATGTGGTGTCATATCCGATAATAACTAGAATTTAATAACTTTATTGTCTTAAAGAAAAAGATTATCTAACATGGACAGTAAATGCAACAATACGCTTTACATTTTGATTATGAGACAAGGATATGAACGGATCCTCTAGACGTACAATAGAAATGTTAAGCGTGTGATAACACTGGCGTAAACTTGTTGAAAGAAGACGTCCATTAAACACAAGGGAAATGCAAACGTATTGATTATGAGACGAAAGATATTAAAAGAACTTATATATCTGCACTAGACATTTTTGTCTTTTGAGAACACTGCTATAAACTTCGTAAGAGACCCTCATTAAAATACTTTCATTAACCACACAAATTAAAATAACAGAAAATTAGACATTATCATCAACGTAACGCAATATTGATAATGCATTGAAAACTACAGAGACATGCACAGTAGAAGATTTAACAAACATTGAAACCTTAATTTTCGACTAGAAAATACGACGATTTAGCATTAGTGCGATGTTTTAATACTTTCTTTCTTCTAAATTTCCATCATTCTTTAGCATTTAACAACACCTCAAAATCAAAATAGTCTGTTAGGATTTCAATACAAATATACACAAATCATAAAACTGCGTTTATTATAATAATAATAATAACTATTCTTAACAAAACTTTGCAATTTGATATAAAAATATCCTAGTCGATTAATCTTTTCCATTGTGCCAAGATTTCATGTCAAAATCATTCATTCATACGACGCTCACTAGCGTTGTCGAATAAGATTCTATATTGAAATAGGGTAAACAGCATTGGAGGAATTTAAATCGCTATATCACTAGGATAATAAAATTGGACATAAAAAGTGTTTTCTTACATGCAGGGAAACAAACCATTCAATTGTTGGCACTATTATTTTATGGCAATGTCAATTTTATGTTCATGCGATGGAAGCAGGTTCTTTTCTGTTCGGATAGTTTAGCAACACAATTCTGAATTAGCAATCTAATTCAATTGAAAATTAATTGAATTTGATATGTTCTGGTAATTTGATTGGTAAAGAATGCACCAAATAAGGACAGAAAAAAACACTATAAAATAACCAGCCGTTAGCAATTATCCTCTTTACCATGGTGTACAAGACCTATGTTGAAATCGATCACTCTTCTACAAAGTAGAAGCGGACAAACAAAGTATACAAAGCTGTGCAATATTTCCAGACTTATACGATCAACAAAAAGTTTAAGCAAAAATGCCGAATGTGTCACGAACATTTCTTCTTGAACATCAGAGAGAATGACGCGGTCAACACATAGATGTACGTTTATAAGCAAAGGAAGTAACGGAGGCTGTCAGATGTTTTAATGACAAAAAATGTTTGCTTGATAAAATGCAAATGTGTCCTCTTCCAAAACAATAAACAAATAATGTCGAGGTTTGTAAGAAACCCTCGCAATTTACAACAGTTGTGTGCTTTTGATTGTCTAGTTGACAAAGATCTAATTAAACTGTATGCAATACGTTAAATTCTGAGTTAACTTGGATGATTTTTAAAATACCAAAGAAGCAGTCCTTTTCAAAAGACCAAGAGAAAATTCAACTGTACTAGACAGAGATTTGAACACTTTGTGTCCAATAGAGATCGAGTGATTAACAAGTTATTCTACCTCTGTAAATCAAGTCGGTGTAGATTGTACGTTACACATGGATGGCATTCGATTCCATGAAGTTAATCTGTCTCAACATTCCTTATCTCGTGTCTATTTACGGATGCCTTGTGGTTACAATTTGGCCTCGTATACGAGGTCATGGGCAGTGGAATTTTGTATGGTGATGTCTTTATTCTTAAGCGAATATGGTAAGGAAAGATAAGTTCTCCTCAGCAGATGTATTATCCCAGTTCAAAGAATGTTGCCTACGCATTATTGTGTTTGGATTGTGTATTTAGTAATACAATGAAATCCATTATATAGGAACAGTTAGTCAATACAATGTCAATTACCAAATGCATTATTTGGCAACACCAGAGCCTCACTTTTAAAGAAAGTATAAACAGTTCAGAGTGGACCTAGTCACCTCTTGGCTTAAATATAACGAAAGAAACTCTTCCATTGAGTAGCGGTTATCTCAATATTCTCAGTGACACACCACATCATCTAATGTTTTATACAATTTTCAGTCTACAGCACATTATTTGATTTTCTTTTCAGCAAACATAAAACACATCAAATGTAGACTTTAAATTGACAATGTAGGTGCTCCTATAAAAATTATGCACAGGAAATAGGAAACAGTAAATGAGACTTTTGAGCCCAATTCATCAGCCTATAAGTGCAAGACTAAATTAGTGATTTAAAATTATGTTGGGCAATTGGGCCTTTGATTAAGGAATATATTGCTAAGGATTAAATATAATTCATCGAGTCTTGCTTATTCATTCGTTTATCGTTCCAAGGAATGTGTGTAACAATTATTTGGATATCTACGTATGTTGTACATAATTTATATTTTCTTTGAACTGTCCCGACAGTAAGTTATTAATTCATTTATAATATCATCATAATACTTGTTTCTTTTCCAACTCTTTGATAAAGTTGAAACGAGCGAATATTTCAAAGCTCCGAAGGCGGAATATAATTGATGACTATTTGAAAGATATGTGCTGGGGAAAGAGACCAAGTGATCGTTGACTAAATTTGCGTATGTGTCTACAAAATCCTTTCACGCACTGAATACACATACTTGTGAGTCCATAAAGAAGAAACTTTCTAGGCACCATCTTACAATATTTACATTAACACTTCATTCCTTAACGATGGTTGTTGTTTATCAATTTCATATTATATCTGTATAAAGTGCAATGGCATTTCCCATCGAAATCGCGTGCGTTTGTTCGATACTTCTGTCCTGTCATTGGGCGCAATAATACTAATGGGCGGGGCATATTTACTACGAAATTATTTTTTTCAATGAAATCGTAGTAAAATTATTGGTGACATGCAAAACTGTAATCTGCAGTAAAGCAGTTAAAACAAGATAAGCAATAATCAATAATTTTATTGATTTTAATGTAGATGATTTCATGATGGATGGAACAGTTGAAGAAACGTTTGTGTTTAAAAAGGCTGTTAAATGTCACGAAAATGCAAAAACAGTTAGTTTAAAATAACCTCTATAACGGGTGCTTGTATGGCGTCATGAGTGATGTCACTGAAAAAGTTTTACACTAAGCTCGAGTCGGGCCGCAACATAACTCGGCAGCTGCATTTTGTTTCGACGCCATTTTTTGCAGTGTTCATTCGTTTTGAAAGTGTTTTTTTTTTCGAAAATTGACTGGATTACTGGGATTATTTACACACAATACCTATTGGGTAATGAATTAATTACCTATACAGACCTACTTTAACCATTATTTGTTATGATAACTAATTTAAGCCTGAAAATTTTGTAAACATCTTCTTGATAAAATGTACAGCATCTTCAGCATCAGAGAAAAAAAATATTTGAAATTTCTTTGTTCATTGCATACGACGTAATGGAATCATGTCCATATAAGTCGTATGTTCTGAATAAAATCGACAGAAATAACTAAAGTTCAGAGGAGTTAGTCGTTTTAGACATAATTTAGTGCTTTTAATAGTCAAAACAATTGCAGGAAAACTATTTAGTAAACACATCAGCTTGCCAGGAGAAGACAACTCAGTAGAAAATATGTAAGTTATATGTGGTTTATTTCATGTTTTGGTATTTGTATGCAACTACATTATATATGCTAAAATGTGATTTTGTGCAAAAGTTTGCATTGTTATCAAACTTTCGGTCAGAAACCAGGTCGCTCAGCCTTCATTGTTATGATGGGGGCCCTGATAGCGCATATGTAAAACACAAAACAGGGCATTTACGGCACGTGAATTTACTGAATAATGCACGTTTTCTACAGATAACGCCCGGGTTTTTGCGTTTTAATACACCACGATAACGGACCGAAAACACACATTTTATGCAATAATGCGTATTTATAATATTCTTGACCTTGAAAAGATAGAAAATAAACATATAAATAAGGAACTATTATATCTGTGCATTCATTGTCGTAAAAAATTAGGTTACAATAGCTGTTCTATTTTACCCACCGTTGATAACAAGGAGAAAAAGAAAAAAGAGAAAATGCTCTCTCTTGAACAATCAATTTATTTTAGCAGAAATGTAGATTTAAATGAATGTAAATATAAGTATTAAAACTCGACATGTTGCATTTTATTGGGGTATGGTATACAATGGCGCAGTTCAAAATGTTGGTGGAGTCCATTTTGAACTGCGCCATCGCATACCATACCCCATTTAAATGCAACATGTCGAATTGTAATCCTTAAAACAGGATCATTTATAATAACACTTTTAGAACATGCCTTTTTAATCAGTTATGTGGCGAGGGTGTATGTCTTTTGTGGTAATATTATTGACAGAAGAAACATACCTCCGTAATCGTTATTTAACATTTGTATAGAAATAATATAAATACCAAATGTTTATTAAGCAGCTATTTAAACTTTTAAAAGGTCACTTGTTAACAAGGTCCAAAGCCATACATCTTAAAAAGTGAAAAAAAGCTTTTGTATTTTCAATGATGTCGGTACATTTCTCCTGAACATTACTTATACATGTATACATGGCACGTAAGCTGTTTCAGACGAAAAGGAAACCGATAATTTTGTTAAACAAATTAATCGTAAAAAACCTCCATTTCCCTAAAGCTATAAAACGCAGACATTCATAAATATGCATGAGGGAAAACGCTGCGGACACAAGATGATAAATTCTAGATTAATGTTAGTTTTTGGCATATTTTCATTATGCAGTTTTATGAAAAATAGAAATATCGCTTGTAATGAGGCAATCGATTAAAAACCTTTAAAACACCAATAAGTGATTGTTACTTAAGATTTTGCTGTGTTTCAACTCTAAATTCAAAGCAGACGTCAAACCACTATAAGATAAATTATATTAAAATCAAATCAATGGCCCTTTTTCCTCCTCAATTCAGATAGCCACGATACAATGTTCCCTACTCGATCAAAGTCTCATTCTTTTCCGTTTGCTGTTTTTAACCAGTTACAAAATTCCGCCTTTCAATCAAAGTCTTATTGCGTTTGAATTTAAATTGAAACCCAGACATAAAACAAAATGAAACGCGGCAAAATCGTATCGTTATTTTTTTTTCTAATGTTTCATTGTCTCCATTTCGTTCCAGAAATAATAAAAAAAAACCCAGAAGCTGGAGAGAAATGTGCACCAACCTGTTTACTCCTCAGGGATGATATCAATTCAGGCTATGGAGAGATGCACCATTTTAATCAAGCGCACAATAAGCCAAAAAACAACAACCTGTTTCAACCAAAAGTCTGTTTGGTTGTTGTTAATCAAATAAAGTAAAATAACTCAATTAAGTTTTAAAAAATATGATGACAAAATAAACAATAAGTAAAATTGTTTGGTTATATCAGTCCAGGCTCCGATCAAAACATATTCAGGATTTAGATTCCCCATTCGGCGAATGCTCCGATAAGATTGTTGGTCATTTTAGATGTTTGGGATTAATGGTCAGGTGTGTTACCACTAGACCACGGATCCGTCAAAAAGTGACTCTTGGGCTAGGTTTATGTTCCACGAGTAAGGTAATAATATCGCAGGTTTAATACTGAAATAGACTGACGCACGATCATGTCCGCTGCATTTTTCGTGAACATTACATACTTGCTGTTTCTGTATTGACTGACATAAGAAATTGTATAAGAAATTGTATAAGAATAATATGAAGGCATTTTTATAAAATTATTTTAAAAACATGTATATCATATGGAAATGGAAATATATTTCATTGAGCAAACAACCTATACATATACTATATTCTTTAAATGAAAGCTATTTACAACATTATATTATGAATGCAAACATTTACGTCGTTTACCGCGAAGAAAAAGAACTGGCTCTTTTTGTGTATTTGAATAACATTAATTTTCCTGAATAATCTGCAAGACGAATTTTATTTTTGGGCGAATTCTGCTGGGGATAATTTAAAGCTCCTGAGACCATGTGGTCGTTGATTATACGAGAGACCACCTCTCTATATGTTAATTCAGAAAATCGGTGCACGCAACAGATTGGATTGTTTGCCGAAAAGCCATAGCATTACACGGTTATATTGTCTTTATTGCTTTCATTTATTAGTCTGCAACAAGAAATCTGTTTTGTTTGTGTTCAAGTTGTCACCCAAATAGGAGTGGTAACAATAAATGGCAACTATTTAAAATGTTTTCTCATAAAATAATGAAATGAAAACTACAGGGACATCTCCAAACTTAAACAAAACGATCCTGATTAAATAAACCATACGTACAATACTTAAGCATATGATGTACATATTACGTTTAAATAACACAGCTAGAAAACACATGCATCAAAATAGCAATAATGGTTGGGGTCAGCGCCTATAACTAAGATACAAATTTTAACATAATTATTTACTTAGTGCAGTTCCAGTGATGTTCATAGCACACATCCCTAAAGCTTTTGAACAGCATCTGTATGACAATACATTTAAGGTACCATGCGTTAAGGCGTTACATAAGGCACGTGTAGGCTACTTTAAATTCACTATGTCATCCAGGTATATGTAAACATTGTAGGAAATTAAAATGATTTGAAGGATAACAATAGTTAAGTGACTTTTGCAAATATCAGCGATTATACAAGTAGAAGTTAAAAGATACACTCTTACTCCCGAATAAGAAGTAACACTTAACACAATTGGTTTCATCCACATATATATATTTTTCTGACAGTTTCTGACATTTTCACTAGCATCAAACCACATTAACCATTGTATTCTTATTTGATTCTAAAATTATGTAATTCTCATATCGAACAGTAGGCGTACATTTCATTCAACTAGCTTGCATGGGCATACTATTCAAAGCAGTGACTTCGGACTCCTGGATTATGAAACTATAAGGATAAGACCAGATACGTTTTAAAGCGACAGTCGGATTTTATTACACACAATGAGATCAATATCGTTTAGCTAATCATGGCGTTTCTGAAATAATTGAAGTTGTACAAGGGTTAATTAAATAGCTTAAATAAAACAAAACGTACATGTTTGCTTACAAACATTTTTATCTTTTTTTGTGTGAAAAAAATTGAATTGATCCTGAAATGCATGTAAATGAATGTAGATTTATAGAACATTTCACCACGAGTCGTCATATAACACGCAATTTTATTCAACGAGTTCAGGAAACATCTTAGAAAGCGAACATTTGGCGCGCTTCATAATATCTTTACTAGACGACTTAATTAAAATTTTACATTAAATGATTACAATTGTCAAATTCTTGCTTTTCCTTTTAAAAAATAGCAAAATCGACCTATCTGTTCACCTTCTATTATAGTAATGAGCCGAATACCACAAACATCCCCATTTTTTCGCGCTTCATGCTTTTCAGAAATGTAGCAACCGGAACAAAGAAACATCAAAGATCAATTCTTTCGTTTTAATTCTAAAATTAGAATGTATACTAAGAAGATATCCAGTAAGAATAACAACACTAGACGCTAAAGGCAACATGTCGAGTCAATTGATAGAGCCTTTGATACAGAAATAATACTCTTACATGCAATTACAATAGATAGAGAATTGCATTGAATTAAACAATATATGGCACCTGCGACACTTCACCTCGGCATGGTGAATCTCGAACACATTTGTTTAAATTCTCTAATGCTTGGTACAGATACAGTCCAGACCAGTCCTATCAACAGGAATCACTTTGACAATTACACCCAAAGTGTAACGTTTATCTTTGAAGTACAGACCTTGGTCTTGCACACTCACCACCTGTCTCATCATGGTGAACCTTCACGGCACCTTTTTGAAAATCCTAAAATGCATGGTCAATATACAGCCCAGAAAAGAATCATTTCAACCTTTGATCGCTAAGAACGACATTGACCTTTGAGGTTCATACGTGGGTCTAGTGCATGCATGCCGCCCAATCATGTTGAACCCTCATGCAAAATATAAAACAATTATACAATGCATGGTAAAATAACTAGCCAGACAGGGATCATTTCAAAATTTGACCTCTAACCTTGACTTTAACCTTTAATGTACAGACATGTCTATTGTGCGCGAGTCGGCACCACATCATGGAGAACCAAAATTTCATTGTTTTTAAATCCTATAATGCATGGTTAAGGTACAGCCCGGACAAATTCAAGCCGGACAAAGGGCCGCATACACGTACGGACGCACACACATACCCGGAAACGCCATTCGTATTGACAACAATGTCCAGCTCACCGCGAGCGGGCGCGACAGAAACACTACACTTTTGATGAAACTTGCTTTATTTCAATATATGGCGTCATATGCGATAAAAAAACTTATGTGAACAACTTGAATGTAATAACTGTATTGTCTCAAAGAAGAAGATTATGGTAAATGGACAGGGAAATGCAACGATGCACTTTACATTTTGAATATGAGACAAAAAATATCAACGGAATAATAGAAACGTTAAGCGTGTGATAACACTGTCGTCCTTTTGTTGAAAGAAGACGTTCATTAAACACAAGAAAATTGTAAAAATATTGATAATGAGACGAAGGATTTTGAAAGAACGCATATATCGGCACAAGACATGTTCGACTTTTGAAAACAACTTGAAAACTTGTTCGTAATAGACCCTCTTTAAAACAATACTTTCATAAATCACACAAGTTCAAAAAACTCAAAATAACACATAATAATCAACATCACGCAAATTGGTAATGTATTGAAAAGTACAGAGACATGCACAGTAGAAGACTTCCTAACAACGGTTGTGTTTAGAGGCGCAATGATTGGACTAACAGACGCTAAACAGGTAACACACAACGTGGGTACACATTGAAGCCTTATATTTCGACTAGGAAATACAGCGCTTTACCATTAGGCACCCTTACAAATGCGATGTTTTACTACTTTTCTGCTTCTTAATTTTCATCATTCTTTAACATTTAACAACACCTCCAAATCAAAATAGCTTGTTAATATTTCGATACAAATATACACAAACTATCACACTCAATATATTATTATTAAAATAATTATCATTCTAAACATAACTTTACAATTTTATAAAAAAATCTTCCTTGTCGAGTTTCCTTTTCCATTATGACAATATTTCGTATGAAAATCAGTATTTCATACGACGCTCACTAGCGTTGTCGAATTATATTTATATTGAATATTGAAATAGGGTAAACAGCATTAGATGAAGTGAAACCTTGATATTATTAAGATAATAAAATTTGACATAAAAAGTTGTGTGTGTTTTTTTTACCATGGAGGGAATGAAACCATGACAAAGTTGGCACTGTATTTTTCTGGCAATGTCGTTTTTATGCTCATACGATGGGAGCAGGATTTTTTTCTGCACATTAGTTAAGCAACATCATTCTGAATTAGCAATCTAATTCAATTGAAAAGGGTAAAGACTTATTACGTAAAAGTTTGCATATAATTGATTTTAATATGTTTGGAGCATGAGCCTAAATAAGAAAACCAAAACCACTATAACATAATCAGCCTGTAGCAATTAACCTCCTTACCATGGCGTACAGAAGGGTTTCATGTAACAGAATAAAAATCATTGCGGCGAATGTTTTCAATATTAAATTGAAAGTTGTCAACATGTGAATGCGTATTCTTTAATACTGTCTTATGCACTTACAAAATAACAAATCCATCATTTATGTTGACATGTTGCTGTCAGGAAGTAGGTAATGCAACATCCTTTTATCTATTTCTAATTGGGAAAGCTCTGTATACGGATTCACTGGCCAGATATAATATACAGTTGTAAATTCCGCTTCTCAATCAAAGTCTTATTTTGTTTGTATTTAAATCTAAACCAAGAAAACAATTAAAAAGGCAAAATCGTGTCGTTAAAATAAATATAATTCTTTATTGTTTCCTTCTTGTGCCAGGGATAAATCAAGAGAAGCAGGAAAGAAAAAAACACCATCCATTTAACTCCTCAGGGGTGATAGCAGTACCGGCCATTCAGACAGAATGTAACCCTAGTTATAGCTACCAAGGTTCGTTAACTTGCACCACTGTTTAGCACTGTCATCCCAATATAATGTACTACCCGGAAGACGATAATTATTGTTTAAGGTCCGAAGGGAATCTGACCTGCACCCTTTAAATGAACAGTCAAGTGTGTTTCCACTTGTCCAGGGATCCCCCAAAATGTTATCGAATTTGGCCCTTGCGCTCGCTTTATCTTGTCCACAAGCATGTAAATAAGTTCGCAGTTTTACCATATAATTTTTCATGTTTTATGTTTGTAAATGCGTGTGGGGAGGAGATATAGTCCGTTCTTCTGCACGCTTGAAATATGTCTACCGCAGGTTTATACTGAAAAATATTAACGCACGAACATATTCGCTGCACTTTCTTTTACATCATAAACTTGCTCAGTATATTGCATTTACTACATTTATGTAGACCGACAAAAAATGTATAGAACTTTTATGAAAGCCATTGCTACAAAATTAGTTTAAAACATGAAAAGAATATGGAAATAGAAATACTTTATTTCATTGAGCGAACAACCTATGCAAATATAATTTAAAATGAAACTATTCAAAACATAATAAAACGAACACAGACATTCCCGTCATTACACCAGAAGAAAATCTGTTTATCTTTTTTTAAATTACATTCATTTTCCTGGATCACTTGCGAGACGAAGTATGATTATTGGCGATTTTTGCTGGGAAAAAATTAAAGGTTCCGAGACCAAGTGGTCGTTGATTAAATACGAGACCAGCTCTCTGTATGTAAATTCAGGAAACTTGTGCACGCAACAGCTTGAAAGACATTGCTTGACTATATGCCATAGAATTACACAGTATGTATTTTCTTTACTTCCTTCACTTATAAGTCTGCAACAATACATCTGTTTTGTTTGTTATAAAGTTATCACCCAAATAAAAGTGGTTACATTAAATGGCAATCATTCAAACTGTTTTCACGTATTATAATAAAATAGAAACCAGTCATTTAGTATGTTAGATACACAATTGCAATCTTGTTATCAGTTAGTGATATTTACATGAATGCATTATTCAGTAAGTAGTTAAATGTTTATCACTCAAAATTAATGTTTGTTATAAATGTTTCTATATTTATTTTAAATAAGAGTACCACTTTCATGTGAAAGTTTGCAAAAAACAATTCAACTGCAAAACTGAATACATACATAGCTTCACATGTTCTTGCAACTTCACGTACAAGATGATTTGGACAGCCGCTCGTTTAACAATGGAGATATAAATCTTAGTCCAATGGAATGGCAGGGACAAAACACGTGTTAAATAGGAGCCATATTTCAGAATTAACCAAACATTTGGAATAAACAAGGAGACGTTTTTACTGACGCATGCCGTTCGAGAGCATCGACACATCTAATGATGAATGAGTTTTGGTTAGATTGACTGATTGACATGATGTTAACTGCAGCATGGGATTTTTTTCTTTTTTCATCGCTTTATAGAATATTAAATCGTCATCATACATAATATTTTCAGACAGTTGCTGACAATTTCACTAGCATCAAATCACATAATTCATTGTCTTAATCTAATTTGATTCTGGAATTATGTTATCTGCATATCAAAACGTAGGCGTACATTTCATTTAACTGGCTGCATGGGCAGACAATTCAAAGAACTGGCTCAGGACTCTTGGATTATGAAACGTTTTATAACACATTATTTACGAGATAAATATCGTTTAGCTAAACTTGGAGTTTCTGCAATAATTAAAGTTGTACATGGTTGACCTAATAGCTTACATAAAAACCTTCAATTTTTCTTCCATTGATTGTAATCATTTTGTGATATTGAGTTGATCCTGAAATGCAAGTAAATGAAGGTAGGTAGATAGAAAAGGTCACGAGGCGTCATATAACACACAATTTCATTCAACGAGTTTAGAAAATATGTCAGGAAGCGAGCCTTTAGCGAGCTTCCTAACCTATTTACTGGACGACTTTATTGAAATTTAACATTCTATGATGACGAGTGTCAGATTCCGAATACTATAAAACAATCCCATTTCCGCACTTCATGCTTTGTAGAAATGAAGTACCATGTATAAATAAAATTCAAAGATACATCGTATCCTTTTAACGCTAAAAGTAGAATGTATACTTAGACAATATCCAGTAAGAAAAACAACACTACACTGCGGAAAATGGTTGAATAAACGGGAAAGAACGGTCCCGTACATCTTGAATATACGGGCGTGTTCGGACCCGTACACCCAACGTGTACAGGACCCGTACACGAATACGTATACGGAACACCACGTGTACGGACTTCCGTACATCCATCCCCGTACCCGTGGATATACGGAGTTATCAATGTATATAAAAACATTTTTTTTTTCTTTCGCGTATTTTTGAAGAAATACATATTTTTAGCATAGCATTTTAGCAAAAAAATATATGTATGGATGTACAGAGCCCGTACACTCGCATGTTCGGGATGGATATACGGACCCCGTACATGCAACGTGTACGGGATAAATATACGGACCCCGTACATGTAACGTATACGGGATGGATATACGGACCCCGTACATGCAAGTGCACGGGATGAATATACAGACCCCGTACACGCAACGTGTACAGGATGGATATACGGACCCCGAAAACGCAACGTGTACGGGACGAATATACGGGACCCCGAACACGCAACGTATACGGGATGGATATAGGACTACGTACACGCAACGTGTACAGGATGGATATACGGACCCCGAAAACGAAATGTGTACGGGATGAATATACGGGACCCCGAACACGCAACGTGTACGGGATGTAAATAGGACTACGTACATGCAGCGTGTACGGGATGGATATAGGACTCCGTACATGCAGCGTGTACGGGATGGATATACGGACACCGAAAATGCAACGTGTACAGGATGAATATACGGGACCCCGTACACGCAACGTGACCTTTATCTTTGAAGCTCAGACCCGGGTCTTGTGCGCGACTCGCCGCCTCAGCATGGTGAACCATCACGGCACCTTTTTTGAAAATCATATAATGCATGATCAATATACAGCCCCGACAGGAATCATTTAAAGTTTAAAAACCTTTGATATCTTAGCATGACCTTGATCTTTGAGGCACTGATCTGGATCTAATGCATGACACGCCGCCAAATCATGTTGAATCTTCATGGAAAATATAAAAATATTATGTCATGCATGGTCACATCACTAACCGGACAAGAATCATTTCAAATTAGACCTTTGACCTTGATCTAAACCTTTAATGTACCTGGCTATTATGCACGATACGCCACCGCATCATGGTGAGCCATTATTGGAAGTTTTTTTTTTAATTCTTAAATGGTCAATGTACAGCCCGGACAAAGTCAGGCAGGAAAGACGGCTGCACACATCCACGGACGCACGCACATACACGGAACCGCCAAATACACTGACAACAAGTTCCAGTTCACCGCAAGCGGGCGCAACAGAAACACTACACTCTTAACGAATTTTATTTATTGCATTATGTGGCGTCATATCAGATAAGAACTTGAATTTAATAACCTTTTTGTCTTAAAAAAGAAGTTTATGGTAAATAGAGACGGAAATGCAACAGAACGCTTACATTTTTTTTATGAGACAAAGGATATTAACGGAATCCATAAACGGACAATAGAAATGTAAAGCTTGTAACACTGTCGTAAATTTGTTGACAGAAGACGTTCATTAAACACAAGGGAGATGAAGAACTTTTGATTATGAGACGAATGGTATTGAAGGAACGCATATATCGACCCTAAACATGTTTGACTTTTGGAAACACTGTCGTTATCTTGTTTATAGAAGACTCACATTAAAAACAATACTTTGATCCACACAAATTAAAGTAACACAAAATAAGACATACACATCAACATCACGCAATATTGACACTGTGTTGAAAACGTGGGTACACATTGAAGTCTTATGTTTCGACTATATATATATATTCTCTTTATTTACATCTCCAAGTCAAAATAGCTTGTTAGGATTTTAATACAAATGTTCATAAACGATCACATTTATGATATTATTATAATAATTATTATTCTAAACAAAACTTTACAATTTGATAATAAAATCTTCATTGTCCCATGGTCTGTGCCAATAGTAAAAATCATTATTTCATACGACACTCACTAGCGTAGTCGAATTGGATTTAATATTGAAATCGGGTAAACAAAATTAGATGAAGTGAAACCGGTATATCATTAGAATAATAAAATTGGACATAAAAAGTTGCTTTTTTACATGGAGGAAAGCAACCATGAAATAGTTATTTTTGTTATTTTCAGGCAATGTCAATGTCAATGTTCATGCGATTGAAGCGGGATGCTTGTCTGCTCGGATAGTTTAGCACCACCATTCAGAATTAGCAATCAAATATAATTGAAAAGAATACAGACTTATTATGTAAAATAATTTTTAGCTGTAGTTTGCATGAAATTGAATTTAATACGTCCTGATAATTTTGATAGATAAAGAATGAGCCAAATAAGGACACAAAATGCACTATAAAATAATCAGCCGGTAGCAATAAGCCTCCTTACCATGGTTTACAGAAGGGTTTAATGTAACAGGAAAACAAAATTAATTATTGCGGCGGATTTTTTTCAAATATGTGTTTGCTTGATGAAGGGCAATCGTGTCCTCTTCTCAAAAATACTCAAATTTTATATAAGAGGTTTAAAGGGACTGTCTCACGTATGATAAAATAGGGAAAGAAAAAAAAAATTGTCGAAAACGGACATAAACTTGGCATCGATGTGTACAATGCATTGAAACTTACTAACTGAAGTACCACATAGTTTACAATTTATTTAGGTTTAGCAGTTATTTCGTATTTTTCCATTAAAAAAGGTTACTGGTTATATCTTCCAGGTAGAATTCATTCCTTATGCGTGATTGGCTAGTCGGTGTTATCACGTGATATTACCGAGGTAGGTGTATAGCATAATTATGTCACCCGATTAGAATATGCTTTTGTAGCTCAGTGAGTAAGACGCTGGACTTTAATTTTGGCGACGCGGGCTCGAACCCGGTCTCCGACACATTTTTTTTTTACATTTTGGTATTTTTTTTACAATTATATCAAAGCGTAACACATTCTATTACATAATTGTTCTGAAATTCGTTACAAAAAAAAACACGTTTTTTGGTGCCAATCTGTGACACAGTCCCTTTAAAAGAAACCACCGCATTTTGCAACAGTTGTGTGCTTTTGATTTTCCAGTTGCCAAATATGTAATTAGACTTATGCAATACGTTCTGAATTAACTCGGATGTATGTATTTTTAGACCTTGCGGCCAAGAATAACCCGTGAAAGTGTAAGCACTAATCCCCATCAGTGTAGGACCAATTTTGTGATTAGTATTATTTTGGGCAACTTTATAGGATGAATTAAACGATGCCTCTTGTTATTGAGGAATAAATGGCTAAGGATGAATTCTAATACACCGAGGCTTGCTATTTCACAACAATAATTCGTTTAGCGTTAAAAGAAATGTGTATAACAAACATATCTACCATGTAAATCATATACTCTTACCACATGCCTTTTTAAATTAGTTATTTGGCTGATTGTATTTCACCGTGATATTATTGTAATTAAAAACATTATCGTTAAAATACATTTGTATAAAAATAACTTAAATAACGAATGTTTATTTACCAACGATTTAAGTTATTAAAAGGTTACTTGTTAACGAGGTCCCAAGATATACAAGCTTAAAAAAGACATAGGCTTTTATATTTTAAATGATGTCGGTACATTTCTCCTGAACATTACTTATACATGTATAGATGAAACGTGAGCTGTTTTAGACGAATAGGAAACCGACCATTTTGTTAAAAAATCATCGTACAAAACCTACATTTCCCTAAAGCTATAAAACGCAGCAATTCATAAATGTGCATGAGGGAAAACACCGCTGACAGACGATGATTAATTCTAGATAAATGTAAATACTGACTGGGGTTATTTTCATTATTCAGTTTTATGGATAACTGAAATATCGCATGTAATGAGGCGATCGATTAAAACACCTATAAAACACCAATAAGTGGTTGTTACTTAAGATATATATTTTGCTGTGTTTCATCACTAAATTCAATGCAGACGTCAAACCACTACAGATGACTTATATTAAAAAGTAAATCAATGGCTTTTTTCCCTATCAATT